>NC_086291.1:45852289-46175861 GCF_963924245.1 Chroicocephalus ridibundus | reverse complement strand
ATTTAACCAAAAGATAATTTTTATTTCGCAGCAGGTATTTAGTCCCCTAACAGAAACATACCTGTTTAAAAAAAAAAAAAATCATTCCATCTTCTACAAGACCTCTGCTTAGATGATCTTAGTGGCAATAGATCCTTTAGAGGTGCTGTAATCTCATTTTAAACCCTCTCTACAAGTATGATTTTTACACAGTAAGCTTTGTTTTGGATTTAACTAACTTTCACATTTCCTGATGTCTGGTCAAGCTGAAGACCAGTTATTCAGAAAATGTAACAGAAAAACAAATAAAGGAAAACATAATAAAGAAAATTAGAAGTTTTTGCAGTTACACTCAGTTCTGGTATTAGCTGACAGAAAGATTTCTGCATTGTGTATATATAGTTGATACATTTGTAAATTACAAAACTCACTTTTATTAATAGATGTTATAGACTAATTAAAAATATAGAAAACATTTAATATAGTATGAGTTTCTACATTATCTTTCATTTATATGGTGGCCTCATGGCATTTCTTGAATACAGTAAACTGTAGTTATACCTGTGCCTCTCTGAAAATAACTTACGGCAGTTACTTAAGTCTTAGAATAAACACACTTTACTTGCTACAGTTGAAACACAATTTATTGGCATATAAAATCATTAGCTTTTGAATTATAAAGCTTTATACTTTAATGATCTCATGAAAATTATTTGCATAAATTTAACAGAGCAGTTGTAATTTTCCAGTCAAAGACTTGTATGTATGCAACGCAACTGAATATGGAAATCAGTTTGGCAGTATTTAGTGTGTGTACCTGATAGCCAGGTAAGGACCCTATAGTGCAGATATAACTGACAGAACTCGCAAAGTATATTGCATGAGGATAATTACTGGGTTATTTGCACAATTTATTTTTAGTTGCCTAATCAGCATGTGTTGTATCTATCTCCAGCATCAGGTTCCCACACTTCAGAGCAGGAAAATCAGATGCAGTCATGCAAGTAGGGGTTAGGAGATGCACCGTATGAAAAAAGTAATAGGAATAAAATCCTGTCAGTCTGTCAAAGTGTACCTCAGTTAAAATATATTGGGGGAAAAATGACTGTGCTGAAAAGCTATAGGCAATTAATTCCTTAAGGTAATTATTAATTCTTACATGTTCCATATAAATCCCTGTTTGTGGAATAAAATTTAATTTGTTGCTGTGTTCATCTCTGTGATATAAAAGACAGCTTATTCTTTGTAGAACCTATGATTTCCTTGCACAGATATATCATTCTAAAATCTTAGATGGTGGTTTTTTCCTAACCCAGGATGATTGCAGATTTTTTAGTTTGTTATATATAATCTACCGAGAAGATTTTAAAAACAGTAAGTAACTTCTCCATTATACTTGCTTTGTATCTTGACCGAATGGCTGACTGAAAACTGAATCCACTCTAGCTGAGCCCCAGAATTCCAGTAAGCGTATCTGCCACTGGGAAAAGAGGGAACACTGGATATAAGAATTTTTGTTGCTGATTTTTGGAGTATCTTTATAGAAGATATATTTACAGAAAAAGATCATGTTCTTTCACTTGCCTCTTCTAAGGCAAATACTAACTTGTCAGGCACTAATCTTAAAAATTGTCGGTATTTTTAACTTAATATGAAGTTTTGTCATCTCTTTCTTTTTCTTTTCTTTTTCCCTCTCCAAACCTACAGGGTTTATTTCCTCATATATGGGGGCTCAACTGAAGAACAGCGCTATCTCACAGCTCTGAGAAAAGAGAAGGAGGCCTTCGAAAAACTAATTCGGTAATAAAATTAGTTTGCTACCTTTATTGTTAATGTTTCATGTAATTCCCTTATTTGCTTACATTTTCAAGTAGAGTGAAGTTCTTAACTGTGTGAAGGCTTTAAATAAACTTTTAATTCCATTTCTTTTCAGATGTTATGAGAATTTTCCCATTGAGAATCAACAAAAAGCGAAAACCTTCCTTTCCAAACCATCTGATATTTTATATATTAATTTTAGGGGTTTTAATACTAAATATCAAAGGCTAAAGAGCACCATTTGTATTTTTCCCCAATTGTCTATGAATTTCATTTCTGTAACTGTGTTTTTGTCTGCAGGTAACACTTCTTGTAAGATATTTCTAAGGCTTTTATGACTTAAGTTGTTTTGCGGAACACAACAATTACTCTCTTATACTGTAGAGGACGGTATTTTTACTGATAATGTCTTCTCACCAGGTTATACTGCTATTAGTAGGTATTAATTCCTTTGTTCTAAAAATAAAAAAATCAAATGCTAAAGAGTAGTACAATTGAAAATAAAAATATAACATCTAGCCCAACAATCTGGAATACCTAGTAAATTGCATTTCTGATCAGGTTTGCAAATAGTATTAAACTATATATAATTTTACATCTGGCTGAAGGGTATTGAAGTATTTTGATCTATTTTTCCTCATATAATTGTGGTTTTTAGTGTTTCTTTGTTTGTGGTTCCTTAGAGAGAGGGCCGGCATGGTTATTCCTGAAGAAAGAGAAGGAAGAGATGAAACAAACTTAGACCTAATCAGAGATGCTAAACCTGCCTCTGTTTCTACTGACACGCGCAAAGCAGGTGAGCAGTTCCTGAAGCTGGGCTGCAGCTCTGAGCTTTGAAAAAGACCTATAACTACTGTGTTTAAATCCTGTCCAAAGCATCTGGGTCATAGACACGTTGCACATTGACTCTGCAGTCCTGATGGTAAAGAAACATCATCTCCCTTACTCCATCTACCTCTGCCTGTGCAATGACAATAAATTATGTTTTTCCTTGAAAAGAAAACGTAGATTAATTAAGTATTTTCCCATGAAGACAGATACTATTTGTATTGTTACTGGGCAGCTTGTTGGTTATGAGACTGTCTAGTATTGTTTGTAGGGAGGTGGAGAGGAATTAAAGCATTAAAACTGAGGTCTACAGACAGTCAAAGGCAGTGTTATCCTTCAGCTAGTCAACCTTGGGAACTTGTTTTGATCTTGGCAAAACAGATTGGCTGGGTAAACAACTGCAGATTGAGGTTTTTGTCTACTTTCTTTGCAATAAAGCATCTTTTGTTGCAGTTCTAAACACACTTTTGTTCCTTTCTTTTGACATGCATACTTTGTCTTCATCTTTACAGCTCTGCCCCTGTTTTTCTTTGCTGTCATTTTTGTAGTCCTGCTCTCCTTTACCATATGGTCTCTAATCTTTGCTGTTACGGCTTTTGTGCCCTTGACGCTGCAGTCTCTTCATGTGTCCTTCTACAGATTTATAAGAGGCTAAGATGTATCTCTTACAATAAAATGCTATATTTCTGTGGGAAACAGATGGAAATAAAAAGGGTCAGCTTCGTTATCTTGTTTTGCAGGACACTTTTTAAAGATTTTCGTGATGCAGTAAATAATTTTCATCTACAGTTTAACATATTTCATTGTCACATATACAAAGCTCAGAGCAGGGAGCGTGATAGTTCTATTAAACTGCAGAGCATATGCCATAAAATACAGTTTATAATCTGGCAAATGATTTTTCTCTATAACAGTGAAAAATTAAATAAAGTCTGGATTTACTGTACTGCTGAATTTGTGAAGATCTGTGAGATGTGAAGTCACCCATTACAGAAGCATTGGCAGCACGCAGGAAAACAACAAAACCAGAGTCTGAGTTCATAAGTATTAGTTAACTGTATTTGTTTTGCTCTTTAGGTGGACAGGAACAGAAGAGTGTTCAGCAAACCATAATAGTGGATATGCGGGAATTTCGTAGTGAGCTTCCGTCACTGATTCATCGTCGTGGCATTGACATTGAGCCTGTTACTTTGGAAGTTGGAGATTATATTTTAACTCCTGATATCTGTGTAGAGCGGAAAAGTATCAGTGATCTGATTGGTTCCTTAAATAATGGAAGACTGTATGCACAATGCACTTCTATGTCCCGTTACTATAAGCGACCAATTCTCCTGATTGAGTTTGATCCTAACAAACCTTTCTCCTTGATTCCACGAGGCTCTCTACATCAGGAAATTTCCAGTAATGACATCACTTCTAAGCTAACCCTTCTTACACTCCATTTCCCAAAGTTACGTATGCTGTGGTGTCCCTCTCCCCATGCTACTGCTGAACTGTTTGAAGAGTTAAAACAAAACCATCCCCAACCTGATGCAGAAACAGCAATGGCTGTCACAGCAGATTCTGAAATTCTTCCAGAGTCAGACAAGTACAGTCCTGGTCCACAGGACTTTCTATTAAAAATGCCAGGTATTAATGCAAAGAACTGCCGTGCCTTAATGAACCACGTTAAAAGCATTGCAGAGCTAGTGACACTGTCGAAGGACGAACTCTCCAAAATTTTGGGTAATGCTGCCAATGCCACGCAACTCTTTGACTTCATTCACCTGACCTACGGAGAGGCAATATCTAAAGGAAAAAGCAAAAGATGACTAATGAGATTGTTCAACATAGGGCATAGATAAGCTTTTTTTGCACAGTACTTTGGCAAAGTACACGAAATATTTTAATAAATGCCCTCTAAGATAACCAGCTGTTTCTTGCTAATGCTGTTCCATCAGTTTTAACATTTGAGTTAATTATTACTGAAGGCAAGTTTCAAGAGGAAGAAAAAATGTTTTTAATAGAGAAATGCAAACAATTTTTATTCTTTCTACAGCACTTTAACCAATTCTGTAATATCACTGAATCAACTAAATTAAGTTCTTCACCAAATCCTTCAGAATTGAGCGCTAAGGCTAATTGATAATATTTTCTTTTGAAAGTTATGATGTCTTCCTAAAGCTAAAAATGTACTCTGTTTTGATTAATATGTGTGACTTGCTGCATGATACATCACTCTGCTTTTGCCATTTTTATTCATGTCTTACTCTCTGGAAACTGCCCGTTTTCCATTGACAGAGGTGGAGCTATTTGAAACTCATCATGATCTTTTGTCAGAGGAGTTCATTTAGGAGAATATACTTGGACTCCATTGTGAATTTCAGAACATCATCATAAGCCTTTGTCACAGTAAACTATAATTGTATGGTATGTTCTACATTATACTTGCTTACTTTACTAGAAGTTATACTTTCTTTTTTGACATTCCAAAGTCGGTACAGCTCTGTCTTGCTAGATTTTGCAAAGTGCACTCCTTTGGTCTAGCCTGGATAGAGATTCTGTGGTGGCACAATACAACTTAATTCTCACTGTGCCTTGCTTACACTTTTAAGATGCTTTATTTTTTTAATCAGTTTTGATAGCTCTTTCACTTCGTTCACTCGAAAGTGAAAAATCTAGGTATACTGTCGTGACTATTATTTTACACCAGAGCTTATGTCCTCTCATAAAATGCAAGTTTTCTAAGTAAGGTTTTCCAAAACTGTTGACAGTTCTTCCAATATTGTCTTCTTTCTGTGTCCTGTTGCACTTGTGTCTTAATGTCTTAAATAGACCATCTGTCAATAAATTCAGTAAAGCTATTGTCACCTGGAAGATAAAACTTCTAGCATTCTGTGTAGCATAAAACTGTTACTTGTCTTTTGATAGTTTGCGAATGTGTATTATATTGTTAAAAACATATTCTGCACTGAACTTTGATATGACAACTATGTAACAAAGGGCCATTGACAAAAGGCTTGGTCCTGGGTCATTACATGCTAATGTATTTACATTACCATTTATGAAATCTTTATCTATAAAGACTTGCACTTATGTATTTATATGATTCTAATGCTAACAACAGATCTATATGATCTCCATCATTAAAGGAGAAAGTACTGAGTTTCTGTGTTCAGGTTCAGTAAAAACTGTACTGTGCACTCTCAGGTTTAATGTTTGCTGTGCATTTTAAGTGTGAATGATGAGTTTGTTAACTTAGAGATTTCCAAAGTGAACATTTTTCTGCAGATGCACATTTCAGTATTAAATACTTCCACAAGAAGATTAAAATTTATTTACCTTGTTCCTTATTTGGCTGTATGATATCAGAATATTTTAATTTTTAGTGTGTGGTTTATAATCCAGATCTTAGGGTTTCTATTGCCCTGTATTCTAATTTATTTCATATAATATAAAAAGAAGTCTTTCCATGAGACTTATTCAAAGCAATAAGCTCAGGAATGTTCAGGTTTGAGAATGCCTGTAAAGTGGTGCTAAGAGGACTGAAAATCAGAGAAGGAACATAACTGTCCTGTGTGCATGGCCTATAGAGCCTGATTCAGAAAAGGAGAGCTGAACAACCGTTGAAAACATGGATTGGTTTTTTTGTCTGTTTGCATCATTAAGATGTTAATGAACTGTGGGGTTTTTTTTGGATGTACTGCATCTCTGCTTTGTCAGGGTTTTTTGGGTTGGGTTTGGGGTTTTTTTTGCTTAGATTTGTATAACGTGAAAATGAAGGGTATATGAAGAGGTTATAAAGTTGTAGCTTTGTGTTGTATGCTAGATCAAAGTCATAATAAAATTAAATAATACTTGCTAAATACTTAGATTAAATTGTCTTTTGTTTATATATGTGGAATTTTTAAAGTTTTTGTTTGTTGGCTTTTTGTTCAATGTAGGATTCGGCTTTTTCTTTAAAATAACCACAGGTAACACTGTCGTATGTTGTTATTGCTTATTTATGATTTGGCATTTTACTGTATTAGGTTAGGTTGCAAGTTAGTGGTGTGTTGTCTGGGGGAGGAGGTACAAATTGTGAACAAAGGTGGAAGCGGCCGTGTCTCCTGAAACTACTTAACACTGAAATACCCAGCCCCAAGACTCTGCTGTGTGCAGATGCAACAAAATGTTTGGGTGAATGATGAAAATCCTTAGGATACGTTCCCTGGCCTTACGGTGTTCTTTAGTTTGCTGTCATCAACAGCAATGAAATTTTGTATATCTTCTTGTCACTGCTTGATGTTTTAAGCCTGTGCTTTTTTTATTTAAAAACAAAACAAAAAAAACCCACCCTGCTTTTGGTTTGGGAGTGTCAGATTCCTTCTCACATGCAAACCAAGACTATGTCTTTCAAGGTCATTGAATATGTGAAACCAGTGGGGTTTATATGCAGCTGGAAAGTCAGTCAGTTTGTCCTAGGCTTTGATTGCATAAGGTTTCCTATAGAAAACCAATAAAACCAAAATCTCATAAGAACAAATGCAGCTTATATGAGCAAATATATTTTACACAGGGTAGATAATGTTGTAGTTCTGTGTTTAAGTTATCTGGGCACTATTCCTGTTAGCAGTGACACTTGCAGTTTCTAGCTACAATTGCGAAGGAGACCTTTTGCCTGACATACTGGCTGTGAGCAGTTCCCTAATCAAAACAAAATTTACCTTCAAAATTCCTTTCTCCGCATGAACACGTATAGTAGGGCTTCTCTAGCTGTATTGATCACTTTCAAATTTATGCCTGCAAAACTTAAGTGTAAACCAGTTGACCAGAAATCTACACCACTTATAAAATATGCAGCTATAATATAAAAAGAACAGTTACTTTTTTTAAAAAGTACAAAAGTTTAAATTTGAGGATTTTTGTGATTGTGAGGCTTTCGCATTTGCAGAATGACAGTACAACCACAAATAACTTAATTTTTAAAAATAAAAACATTTGTTTCTAAAGCTTTCCTTAGTAATGCAGAATTCCAATTCTATGACTGTAGGATAGAATCCAAAAGTAAACATCTGCCAAAAAATAGTTCTTCAATGAATATATTATTTATATGCCAAACAGCATAAAGAAATGTAACTGAGAGTTGTGAAAGAAACTTGTCATGTGTGGGCTTACTAATTGACAATTTTTATTACAGGCTAGCAAGGTTTACAATCCTTTTATAAGGGCCATTTTAGGATAAAGTTCTCCATAGCTCTTACTCAAAGTCAGCCTAAACTAAATTAATATTCAATTGATCTGTTTTCTACAATAAACGCAAGTAAGGTCATAAACCAGGAAGTTCAGAAACTATTGCTCTAGGATTTTGTAATACTTTGTAACTTATTTCACATGTTCACTCGATGTAATAGCAAGAATTTTGGATATCTGCAGATAGATTGTTAGATCTGCTCAAACTAAGCATAAGTCCTTTTATCTTTTCCATATGAAGTCCTTAATATCTACTTAACTGTGAGCTACCTTCTTGCATTGAAAAGACACTCACTGGCAATATATGCACTATTTTTTCTTAATTTGTAAAGCATACACTTTTTTCCCCAAAGGTTTCCATTTTTTCTATGGTCAGCCTTTCCGAAAGTTCCTCTCTCAAATATTCCTAATACGCCATTCCATAGTTGACTAGCACCCTAGTCAAGAAGGAGACGTTACTGATACATGTATCTGTCAATAACATTTCTCACTTCTTTTCTTATTTCCAGTTTATTCTAAGTTCAGCTTCAAACCATGAGAAATAACATCCCTCATCTACAAGATGAGGGGGAAGAGGTAAACATGAAGAAGCTTTTTTTGATGTTTATCAGTTAAAAATGACTTAACTGTGGTAACAGCAAGTTTGGTGAGGCTAGTAATGGGTAATTGTGTACATCTCTTGTAATTTGGAGTTGCTTTTGTCTGTTTAGTTTTAAATCAAGATTCAAGTTCCAACATGTATGAATTTGAAAGGCTGCGTGATTCATGTGGTACAGAATGCTGACAAAGACTCTAAGTATTTGGTAACAGAAAGAGGACCTTTAAACCTTCCCGTCCCCCCGCCAGCCACTAAAAATGGGATCACACAGAGTCACAGTGAAACTTGATCCAGAATGTATTTGAGAGAGAACTCGGAGCTTCTGTCCTCTCTTTGGCTTCAACGGATGAAACACATAAACGCATCTCAAATTGTTCATTTTTTAGCTTCAGCTTCTCTTAAGGCTCTGTAAGGGGACAAGTATAATGACTGAATAAAAACATTTAGCTTTTTGCACCACTAACTTGATGCAGCTAACATGTATGTCTGTAACATGTGTGTGTATATATATATATATTTAAAAAGGCTCAGAAAAAGATGATACTAAATAAGAGGAAACTAAAAGGATCCTGTAGAAAACAAGCACTTCGGCACTATTATCTTCCTTTGTGTTTTATTCTTGGAATCAACCAGTAGGTTCTGCGGAAAAAAAAAATGTACTCCAATATAAAAGGCCAGACAGAGGGAGAATGTACATGCCTGACTAAATGTTTTGATAAGGTTGTACAAGGAAATACTCAAAGCTTCAGTGCCATTTTTTATTTTGAGTACAAAATGTTAAGAGTTCATCTCCCAGACTTTTCAATATACATAGGCTGGCCATTTTTTTTTTAACTTGAGTTTTGATCTGTATTTTACAAGCTTCTCCACCATAAATTAAAAGGAAGAAATACTCTCAGCCACACAGTCTTGAAAACAGGGAAGAGATGTTCAGTAGCTTGGCCAGCCAATGCTTAGCTAAGAGATGAATTCTTTAGTCTAACTGAACTTAGTAAGGGTAACCAGGGCTCCTACACTGCTATGGTGATTTGTTGTCTAAACAGAAAATGTTGCTGCAATATATCAAAATGGGCCTGCTTACGTACTAATTTTAGTGTGATCCTTTACAGCATGGCAAAATTTTCCTAATCCACAACTCCTATAAAGCAGTCTTCCTAGGAATAGTAAATTGGGGTTAAATAGATACTATTTTCTTAGCTTGCATTTTACCATAGTTCTGTTTGTAAGAGCTTCCCTTTGTAAATAAAAACATAGATTTCACTTCTAGGGTGCTCTGTCACTCAGTGCTACTTCTTTTTTCCTTCAACTTTATCATCTACTATTAAAGAGCCACAGACCAGAGTTATTAAACAACTGACGTTGTTTCCAAACTGGAATTGTTATTCAGCAATGCAATCTTGTTACTGAGCTCCCAGCTTCTTCCTCAACCCTCAGAATGGCACTTAGACCATTCTCATTTTTATTATTTCTTTTTGTTTATGAAAAGAGAATGGTCAGGTGGCAAAAAAAAGTTTTGCAACTGACTTGCCTTTTTTAATGGCTACTTTCTCACATAAGTTTGTTCCGCAGATCACAATAAACAGTCTTTATGGAGACTCAAACTAACACCACACATCAGTCTCTCTCTCTATGAGATGGTAAGGTTTACCATAAGCTAGGTCCAAAGACTAAACAGAGTTTCAGAAATGATTAAGCTAGCAACCGCAGCTGGGACTATTGATTGAAGGATTTTAGTGAGGCGCCTTACAGGAGGATTTTCAAGAATGCCAGAGAGTAAATTTATAATTTTTGAGGGCAGAATTTTCAAAATCACTACTAAATCTATCACATATGTACTATAAATTTATAAAAGTTTTATTTTTAATTCACCATTCCCTACTGCTCCAGCGTCTCTTTGATAGTTATAGTTCAAGTGAATTGAAATTCCGTCAACCCTTTCTCAGAAAGCTTACAGGTATACGCTGGAATATTGCATAATTGGATTAGCAAGAGGAGAAACAAATTTCCATCTGTAGATTAAGTGAAATAATTCTCGTTTATCTCTCTTTAGTGACTGCTATGTATTGTCCAGAGAAACATACCAAGATTCGAATTTCAAACACATAGAAAATTATCTCTCAAGTGGCTCAAAGCTCAGAAGTTTGCCCAGTAAAATTGGCGCATAATGCCTAAACTTGACATTGCTGCATTTCATCCCCCCTAAAAATAGGCAGCATAGTTCTAATTTGAGTTATCTGTGTAGAGCTACTCAGTTCCCATTAGTGTACACAGTGGGACACACACATTGTCATCCATTTTCTGGACATCCTCCTGGGCGAATGGAACGTCACAGTGCTCTGGGGCACCAGTAATATGCAGCTGCAGTGCAGGTCTGTGTCATACACCCACAGCACCATTTAACACTTAAGTAACATCTTACAGTTTCTTTATATCTTCTTTCTCATGATGCTGTGTTTGCATTATTCTCAGATTTGCCATTCAACTTTAATCTTTCTTCTATATTTCCTCTGGAATTTTCTAATTTGTTTCTTTTTTTGCTTCTCTTACCCTTACAATGTCTGTCTGTGTTCTTGTCCATTTGTTTGCCGTCAGGAATGCTGCTTAAATATTGTTGGAGTTTGTGATGTCTCTTGAGCACAACTAACACCAAGTTCTTTGCAAGACTGGCTGCACTGGAGCCTTGTCCAGAACTTAATATATAAAAAGGGCTTATATAAAAAATGTATTGTACTTTATTGTCACTTTGGTCTCAGGCTTGAGGCGCATCACACTTGCAAAACCGACATGTAGAGAAAACACAGAGCAGCAGGTTGGCAGTTCTTTCAGCATGTAATTCTTGGTTTTGTCTTGGATTTTTTTTTGTAAACAGATTAAAACCAGACCAAATATAGATACAATAAAATTATAATCAGTTGATTTTATAAATTATTCTCAACCCTGGAAAACTTTCAAAGCATTTTTTAAGTAAGTACAACAAAATTCTTGGAATCTTATGCATAGATAGCAGAAGTTGCAAACTTTCTTGTGGCATTTAACACATTGTGGCCCTTTTAACACATTGCAGTAATACAATTGTCAAGTTTTCAGAGCCTGCAAAAACTCATATTGCAGAGCCTGCAAAAATGCATAATCATTTATACCAGGACTTGGGAGACCTGCAACACCAAAAATATTAACACCATGTCTCCTACTTTCGTCTAAATTTTCTTTAACAAAACCCCCCTATTTAGCTCTTCCCATTATCAAGATACGCTTTGTTCCTGCTTCATCTTCAAAGTCTGTGAATGTTAAGCGTTGGAAAGAACTATGGTCTTTAAAAATCAGCATATATTTGTGTTAAACTATGACATGACTCTAACTGCTAAAGTCTATGTAATCCACTTGGGGCATTTGTTACAGATGCATTCTGAAGTGTATCAGTCCACTTTTTCTATAACTTACAGAATGTCATACTATATTTATAATGCTTGCAGCCTGAAAGCATTATGTTATGACCACTAGTTGGAGACGAGAGACACTCCTAACACAGAGATGGACAGTACGTGAATGTTCAGATCACCTTCAGCTATACCACAACAGCAAAAATCTACACATCCTTCAGGAAGAGTCCTGCCCATACCAAAAATGAAAAAATACCTAGAAGCTTTTGAGGCATGTCCCATGCAAACCTTGGTGCATGAGTTACTATCTATACAGATTGTCTTTCAGACAGTGAAGATGTCTCAACCAAGCCTAGAATTGCAGCAATGTATCTGCTGTATTACAGTTCATATAATTATTACAGTAAATTAGGGTTTTCTTAAAAATTAGCATTATATTGCACATCACAAACGGACAGACATTATGATCAAGATTTTCTTTTTCACTTTAATATTTACTTGACAGAAGGTTTGAATGATCACATACTAAAGTATCTGATTTTTTTCCACAAACTGTTACTGATATTAAAATGTAGTGGGTTTTTTTTTTCTCAGTCCAATCAGGGATCCCTGACATATTTCTAGTGGCTTGAATTACCCATACATTATTACCCAAACAGAGGAATTTCAATGGATATCCACCAGGAATCTCTGACTTCCCTTCACTCCTGATCAACTTTGCCAATGGCATGTAACATTACACATACAAATTTGCACATGCATATTCACACACAGACACAGAACATCTGCTGTGCTGGGTAACACGAGCCTGCACATCTTCAGTGCCCATGTCTCGGAAAATGACCCTGAAAAAGTAAGCTAAGCCCATCCCTGTTTCTATATATAAAACTGTTTGTTTAATTGGTGGACTGCACCAAGAATAAATAATGAGGTAATTCTGAAGATCATTCCCAGAACAGTCAGCTAAGATTGCTTCTGCAAGTCAGAGCTATCTCCTCTCCTTTGTTTTGTTTTGTTTGGGGTTTTTTTTAATGGTTTCATTGTCTGAAGGTAAACAGCTTTCTATCTAAATGCAATTTTAGGAACAGTACAATACTTCAAGAATGAAGCATTCTGCACATACGTGAGGTTTTGGAGTGTTTGTTTACTGAATGTAGAAATTATTAAAAATTCAAATCCTAAAACTGGATCAAGGATTCTAACCAGATTAGAGATTAAATTCCTTCTATGCAAAAAGAAAAAAAAAAAAAAAAAGCTTTCACGTACTCTCAGTCAATTAGGGAAGACTACCATCAGATTTCTTTTCCAAGGTATTACACAGATCTTATTTACCTTGAGTAACAATAGTTTAACTTAACTACAAATTTTATCTTGGAAAAAATATTTTAAAGAGACTGAGTCAGGCATGGCAATTCCTTTCTCAACTTTTTCTAACTCTTTAACTGTAATAGGTTATAAAAGCTTGATAATAATAATAATAATAATAATAAAATCCTTTTTGTTTTTTCTCCTATTATATTCTGCACTGTTTCTTCTATTGTATCAGAAGTATACATGGCTACTCTACAGCTTGGTCTATGCACTAACAAATAGATGAGGTAAAAAATAGTACACAAAGTACAGAGTTAAGTAAAATTACTGCACCATAATGGAGTAGGCTTGCTGGTGATTTCTTATATTACTACAATAATTGGTTTTTTTAATGACTATCGACGTAAGTGGAACTCATTTAACTTGACCCATTGTGGTTGAAAGAATAAAACCTCTAGTCAAATACCAAACTGACCCTATGAGGAGTGTACTGTGCCTGTTGGGTAGATTGTAAAATTAAGAGTTTCATTCTGTCATGCACTAGTTGATGTATTTATTTTATCTCACAAACAGGGAGCCAGAAACACTAAAGGCAAAGGGATATGCCCAAGCTGACAAAGCATGTCTATGATGAAGTGTAAAACTGAAACTAGCCACTGACTCATAGATCGGTTTATACCTTAAAAGTCTTATCTTTTGTATCCCTCCATATGCTTTTTCACCTCTCAGATGCTGTTATTTATTACCAGTTTAACATAAAAGTCTTAATTTCATTGAGTGCCTAGTGGTACTTTGAGTAGCATACACTGAAATTTCTTTTGATTCCTAGGACTGATGCACTGATTCACCCTAAGCCAGTCTCAGCCACATGCAGTTCTGCCACCTCCAGTATAGCTTTGGGACCCATGACCTATCCTATGGCACTAAGTCACTAATAAAACCTTTCCAGAAGCCAGTCTTATCTTACCTTCTGGGTTGTCTCTAACTGCCCTGTAGAGAGGAAAGCTGGGGATTACGTGGTGCCATGGAGTCAAGAACCAAGAAGTTACTGTTTTGCTGCTAGGCTTTTTCAGTTCAAGTCCCTGTTCAGAGTGAGTTTCAATTTCAGGCAGGATCCAGCTCAGACCTAGAAAATTTGGATTTCTAAGCAACTGTAATTAGCTTGACCCTTATTGTTAGGGTTACACTGCTTAAGATGGCAGATTCCAAAATAGGATCAGGGCCAAATCAGTTATGAACTGTATTTATTTATCTAAAAGGCTCATGTGGACTTAATTTGCTATTGTGTGTTAAGAAATAATGAATAAGTAGAGAGGCTTATGAACATGTTTGGCCTAGAGAGGAAGACAGAATGCAGCCATAACTTTGATTTTTAAATGTCTTATTTCATCATAAGCTTAACTTTCAAAGCTGACATGGGGATTTTGGTATATAATGCCCCATTTTCAACTAATTGCATCTTAACCAAACATCCAAACCTTCAATTTGGAAGCTCAAATTAGCAGCTGTATGATGTTTTGGTTTTTTTTCCAAATGTGTGTAGATGCCAACTGGAGGATCTAGGCATCTTATAAGTACTGTATAAAATAGATTGAAACAGAAATAAGAACCCTTTAACCAACTTTAGCCAAGGAAGCAGGGAACCTGTCAGGAAGAAATGGTTATGCAATCCAGGAAAGAGGAGAGAGGAGAGAGTCTTTTCAGCAGAGGAGCCCTGTGTCTTATCCTCTCTTCTTACATTAACATTTTTGCTTTACCTTTGCATTTGAGAATATGTAAAAACCTATGCTTACTGCACTACCTATCTATTGTTTAATTATTTAGTCGTTCTTATAATGTACCTTTTTAGGAGTCTTGTTGTTCTTCAAATGCAGACAAATAATCCATACAGCAGACTATTCTACCCTAACTGTAAAAAAAAAAAAAAAAGGCAAGAAAATAAATTCAAATGCCAGCAAACAAGATTATTAGCGAATAAAATATACACTAAATTAAATATTCTTTTATTTACAAATCATCAGTTTAGATTCTAGTTCTATTTCATTTTATGAGACTGCATTATAAGAGTAATCAACCTAAAAAGAATTAGTATTTCCCAGGCCTTTTTCATTGCTTGTAAAGGTTATACTTCTGTAACTGTGCTCATTAACATCTGCTCTGCCTTTCAAGCTATCTGTTAACATGGGGAGAGCATAAAATTGTTGCTAACACTGAAGGATTTCCCATAGATACCAAAAATTAATTCATTTATATTAAAATAGCATACAAATATCTAGTCGTTTCCAAACATAGTATACATAGCTGGGACTCACTGTACCCATTATATGTAACAAGTAATATCACTCCACAATGTACTCATATTTCAGACTACTTGCTCATCCCAATTTTTATCATTAAAAATTTACCTTAGTTCCCAATTAGCGCTATGCCAAAGAAGTCTAAAATTCTTAATCTGGGCCTGCGTGATCTCCAGAGAAGAACATGGGCTTCCTTTCCTCACTGGAACCAATATTTGATCATGATCATTTGATCATGATTTGATCATAACACTGTACACTACTCGACCATGTCTCCACACCACATGTGGTTCAAAAAGTCCATAAGGTACAAACTGGTGGAGCCTGTGAATACATCATCTAGTCTTCCCTACGCATTCACTATTTTGTCCACTGTCATAGAAATAGTATCAGGCAAGTCAGACCTCTGGTCCTCTGCAGCACAGCTATTCATATGTACAGCAATTATAAAGTCATAATCAGCACTTTCATAACTCTACTTTTCATACTGAATCTTTTAAAATATAATTGTGTAGCAGATATCTGTACAGATTGCACTTCTCCCTAACTGCACTTTTTGTAACTCTGTAAAGCATATGATCACCTGCCTCTGCTACATGAGATTATTATGCCAGTTGGCAAAAAGAAAAAAAAAAAAAGAAAAAAGAAAGCTTGAGGACCCATGTATGCATTGTTTTAAATAATTATGGCATATAATGTAAAGTACATCTTTCTTACAAATCACATAGCAAGATGATCTTTTTTACAGTGCAATCTTTCAGAAATTTTAAACATTCGTTACTTTTATTAGTGCCTATTTACATATTGGTAAATGCTGTTCTACTTTCTTTATAAAAAGGATTATCCTTTCTGGTTTTTAAAATTTATTTATATGCCACTGAGGCATACAATGAGGGAGGTAGTAACTTCTAGGCTTTGGAAACTCAAGTCTTTAAACATGTTTTTATTAAATAATAAGCATAATCAATATATGATGACAGTCTTTACTATAACTTTATATAGTCTGCTGGTTTATCCCTAACCAATATCTTGAATAATTCACCCTGAAGTTTTTCTTCTCTGTAGAGAAAACCAGTATCCTTACTTGAAGGTGCCTTGCTTTAGGGCTAAGAAGAAACAAATTAAAATGTAACTTTTCTAAATGACTCCCACACTACTTTGTATCAAAACTGCATTTTAAAAGTTGAAATTCACCCCAGTAAAGAGTACAAACATCCCTTCAAAGGCTTTTTACCATCTGTCAGGCAAGACTTCATCTGGTGGCATATACCAGTTAAACATGAATGCAAATCACTGCTTCCTTAACTATTTATGCAAATTAATTTTTCAGTTGGGTATGAGGTGCTTATATTTTAAGCCTACCAAATTGATTAATGACTTGGTCAACATAAGTCTTGGTTCACACGGAAAGCATCTGCAGATAAATAAATCAAACACTACTTGCCAATTCATAATACTGTATTTATGCTTCCACCCTGTGCATGCTGAATGACAGCAGCAGCAAGTGAATCAAACGGGAACTTTACAGCTTCCCAAATGCTACAATCTGAGAATATGTCATTAGCAACACATATAAAATGAAGTTTTCAAACTGAGATTTGATTATTTCCGAAGGAAAATCAAAAAGCAACCCTGTGCTCTTTGAAAGCATAAAGAAAAGACACATGAAGTCAAACTGTTGGTGAAATAGGTGTGAGAGGAGGAGTTACAGCAAGGGTTGGTGGAGAATGGTGCTAGTTGACAGAAGTGTGTGCTTAATAAAACAACCATTTACAGAAACTGCATAGTCTGTGCTATCCTTCCTTCCTTCCTTCCTAGGACACCTTTGTGTCCTATTCCATATAGCATAGTTGGAAAGAGAACTGAAGAAGTCTGAGCTAGAGCTCTGCAGCTGAATCACAGCTGCATCACCATGAGTAGGGGTGATAATAAAACTAGGTTACACAACTGAGCCAGTCACATAGCCCTAATTCCAAGGAACAAGCAGAACACGGACATGAAAAGGATGGTGCTGAAAAGGTAGGATGAACATGAATAATTAATTTTCAGGGAGTGCAAAACGATGTGATCACCTTCAGATTTTCCCCATCTGTTGCTAAGCAGCATTCTTTAGTCACAAGCTTTGATTTACCAAATGAACAGCAGCCTCCGCACATTTTGCTATTTTTACATTTTAAACTGTTCTTTTGCCAAGCTTTCATTACAACTATATTTAAAAATGATCAGATGGGCACTGAGATATCTGCATCCCTCAGGAAATGGTGTCAGTTACTACCTGGGATAAATAGCCCATGGACTCCCCAGTCTTCAATACGGAATTAGAAAAGCCTCCATCTTCCACGTACCAAAGTAAGTGCTTTTTGCCTCACAGGCCTGAGCTTTACATGAGAAATTGAACGTGCATCATAGAAAAGGCAAGAGTATCATACATTTGGGTTTGTATATTCATCATCAGTTTCAATCTGCATAAATAAAAGCCCAGAATTTCTCCTGTGGTGGTGGTGAATTAATTGTATTAATTCTTTCAATCTGTACAAAGGATGTTATTCCAATGATCAGATACCCACTCAATGCTCTGGGCATTCTGACAAAAATTAAAATTAAATCAACTACCTCTCTGTGTGAGAAATTATCTCTCTCATTTAATTAGAGGTAAAGGGCTGGCTGCCAGTGTTCCAAAACTAAATACCAAACATCCCCACTGCAAAAACCCTCTCCTCAAATGCTCTGATTCACAACCAGAAATTTCAGAAATCCTCACTCTTGAAGACCAAGAGAAGCAATTGACAATGAATTCAGGATCTTTCACAAACTGTGGGCTACTAATAACCCACACTTATCTCCCATGTGTCTGCAATTTAAACACACTACACTGGTAACTCAGTTAAGCAAAATGACTAATCATTTTAAAGTGTGAATTGACCATCACCCCCATCTTCTTTGATATTCATGAACAAATAATAAAGTAGAATAACATCGTCGTCCTGCGAAGTATGTGGCCTGGAGCTGAAGATGCCTCACAAGGAGAGAAAAGACATAGTCAATGCTTACAGCAGGTCTTTTCCTACATTTCTAGATAAAAGGCAGGTTTTGCACGGTATGCTAAATCAGCACCAAGGTGCTAAATTACCCTATTTTCTTGCTAGTCTCTCTACTGGATAGCAGTAAATAAGACTATAGCTATCATCATTAGGGCTGCTTTTTTTTTTTTTTATTATTTCATTCCCACTGGCAAGAAACTGACTAGAGATTCCGGAGTCCTCTGCTGAACCAGAGAATGTATCTTCAGCTCTCCAGAAAAACATTTCCCAAAAGGATATCCCAAAAGTTTCCTAAGTCTCCTTAGCTAATTGCAGGAGCCTTTAGAGCCACACCACTAACAACTGCTTCTCATACAGCCACTGGTCCAAATCCACACTCATCAGTCTTTGTCTTTTTGTGTCCTTCCAGATGCCTCAGCACTCACAGAAGCAACAATTCTGCCTGGACCCATCATCTAGCTATACCCCCCAAACTTTGAGCAGCTGCATTGTTCTGCCACTGTTTAGGCCACCACTGTTTTGGCAAGGAGTATTGCCTATTGAAAAAGATTTTTGTTTCATATAAATTAATATATGGTGCAAAACAGTTTTAACTATCTGGGCATTTATATTCAGCTACTCTCTGGGAATAGCTGTGGACCTACACCTTACATTTACATGAGAATATGTATGTCCCAAGCCAAATTTTTTGCAGTAGCAAGAGTCAACAGTGCATTTTTCACCTCTTTTTTCCCCCACCAGCTGCTGAATAAAAGGACAGGAAGCAGGCAACAAAACCCACAGCCTACGGGTAGTAGAATCCTGTTGCCAACTCAATCTCATCCCTGCAAGCCTCCAATTTCTGCAAAACTGCAGGACTATGGCTGAGACATGAAAGAACAGCAGTCTCTGGCATGCTTCCTGTTGCTTAGGCAAGATGAGGAGAAAAGAGGCATGAGGAGGCAGCAGAGATGGAATACACACGTGTTCAAAGGTGGGGCTGCACCTACACAAGAGGAAAAACAGGCAGAAAAGTTTAATGCTGACAATCTGGGCTGATACAGGGGATACAGGTACCCCATAGGAAGAAATAACCAAATAAAAGGGAAGCTATTAGGAAGATTAGAGGAAAGAAAAGAATGGAAATATTTGAATAAACTGTATACCCAGACTATGTGTACAGCTGGCAGATTGTAATGAACCATTTTTGTTGAGCCATACTTGACTCCTGGTTTCTTACTTTTAGGCGATAACATGTAACATTCATACAGCAAGGCAAGAACTCGGTTAAAGAAATATAAGAAATAACTGTGCATGGTAATATTTCAAACACTACAGATACACCTTCTGTTCAGGTACTATAGAAAAAGGTGTCTATAGAAAAAGTTTAGGCAATTTGGTTATGGTCAATGACAATGACGGCTTGTTAAACAAAAGACTATTATAACAACCCATGCATTACTATCACTGTTGAAGGCAGATCAAGTGCAGACCTCAGTATTTTTCACAGGTTAAGAAAAGGTTCAAGAACAGTATTCTAGTTGTATTTATTTCAGAAGATTATAAATATTTTCAGTTTTTCAGAAACAAAGATATTTAATGAAGGTTCTCCTTTAATGTTTGCTGGTTGGTTTGTTTGCTCTTTAATTTGGAATAAATAAAACCATAGGTTCTAAACTTTTATTCTTAGCATCGTTAACATTCAACCATCAAACACAAATGAAAAAATAGAAATTAGATGTCATTAATAGATATCTATTTCTTGTGACAGACTACTCAACCTTCAGTGCAAGACTGAATTTACAATTAATATAAATAACTACTGTGTGTTATGCTACAACCTGATGTAGTAACAGCCAATGTTCAAGAGCTATGATTACTTTCTCAGATGTAACTCTAAGTGTAATATTGTTTTCTTTTACAAGAACCCATTGATGACCTCCAGTAAGCTCCATTCAATAAGGTCAGCATGACTACACTTGGCAATGGAGACTAAAACCACTTGCGGAATCACTGCTTCCGGACATCGAGTCCCCTCTGTATAATCACTGGGCTAAAGTCATTGTAAGTTTCTCTAGAGAATACAAAAAAATTATGGCAGAGATAAGGTCAGCCTACTGTTTCTGTAACATGGCTGTTTCAAATTAATAATGGTTTATATACTTATTTACCCTACTAATTTAACCAGTTATCCAGTGGGAGATTTTGGGGAGATTTTTTTGGTTTTGTTCTTAGCTATTATGCTAATGAATACTGTCTTTTTCTCTCTCAATTTCCTTGTCATACAGAAGTAAGAACTGGTACTGTGGTTTACACTAAAAGTCCATCTAGACCAGCATCCTCCCTCTAAGAGTAGCCACAATGGGACACCTGACATAAACATTCCCATCCCTTGTTTCCTATTGAATTTAAGGAGTTGTTAATCTGTGAGAGAACCAACCCTTTTTAACTGTGCTGCCATTTTGTAAGAGCTTTTGTAACAGGAGTGTTAAAAGCTGATTCAAATCCAAATAACACTGTATCAGCAAGTCATCTTACCCACTTCCCCCTCAGTTATTTGAAATAACTAAAAAAGACCTTTGGAGAAAGCTCTTTGGAGAAAGGAGTCAGTTTTACATTGCATAGCATATTCTGTCAATCTTATTTTCATCTCGGGCCTTTAGGGAATACACTGGAATATAATAATTCCTATTTATATGACACTAACGGAAGCCATAGTTCTCATCCTAGTTTCAAAATAGCTTGCTCAATTGTAAACTAACTGCACTACTATTCTGTAATCCTATAAATTACATGGCAAAACTGTGAAATTTACTCAATGAATTCTACCAAGAAATTAAATATCCCCCATCAAGTACACAGCTGGCATTTGGCTTTGGGAGACAAGGCTAATAATGGTATTTATTTTTCTGCAGGTAGTCCAAATCTTTGGGGATATAACCTGCCAAAAATTATGAAAGAGAACAGATGATAGATATTTGCAAAAGCTAAGATATCCCCTACTTAAGGATCTACTAAAAAAAAAATAGGGATTTATCTCTTTGGAAAGTGAAAATAAGGTAACCACATCTGTTACTAGAGTTTCCTCTATATCCTGCTTTTCCCTCTCACTTGGACATGATCAAAATTTCCTAACAAGCAGCAATTTCTGCAGTATATCTGCAGTCATATTTGAACTTCTCTTGAGCCCCAACGTTACCTGTTCCTCTGTGGACTGTGGATACTTCACAGATAATGCTAGAAAAAATGGAACTTTCTGACAAAAATACCTGGAGCAGTGACCAAGTATTACAAAATGCTTTTCTCAGCATTTGACTTCTAATAATGTGTAATTAAACTTCTTAAAGGTTAATATTTCAATAACTACTCGTGTTGAGCAAAAATCACATATCCTATGTACTAATTGCAACCTGAACAGAAATAAAAACAAATGAAGTCATTCAATGTTACTCCTGGGTAAAGGCAGATTTACAGCAATTCTCTAAAATGTTTCATTTTTAATCTCATATGCAGAAATTGATTTTATGTATATGAATATATTATTTTCAGTGCTTCAGTGATGATATACTTCCAACATGTTCTAAAGTAGCATTTAAACCTCTTAACAGCTTCAAGACATGCTTATGCCTTTAACAACAAAAAATAAATAAAAATTCTTATGTTTAATATAATTCATTTGTATGTAATTTCTGTTTGTAGAGAGGTGTAACTGTATGATACACTTCATTTGAGTGGGTGCTAATTGTGGTTGGCAAAGTTACCTATGAATAAAAGCTTGTCTCTGGAATAGCATAAATTTGGCTATGTTTGAAACGAAGTACTTCAGTTATTTGTGTTAGCAGATACAGGCTTCAAGTGCTTTCTTCAGAAGGATGTTACAAATGAATGTCACAATGCCTGAAGATTAGGAAAACGAAAAAAACACTACTTGAAAACATACACTAACTTTTTTTTAAATTCTTCACTAAAGTTTACATAGAATGTGGTCTGATTAAGCGGCATACACGAACTTCCTCCCCAGAAAGCTGGCGTGACTCCTTTATATAGTTACCAAATATTTATATATCAGAAAAAGAAAAATAGACTAGAAGACCTGCAGGATACAGGCACTGTAAGACAATGTCTTTCTATGAACAATAGTGGCAAGTTATTATTGATAATTAGTCAGTCGGATGCACTGGTTATTGCATTAACAGCAGTGAAATTCCATGTACATATGGAACTATATACACAGGCAGGAGTGACAGCAAGACATTCTTAGTATTTCTGGACAACAGCTTCTTCTCTTTATCAATCCATGTATGGACTTGTTGGTCTAGAACACATGTAATAAACCCTCTCTTTTCTAATATGCTTGAGAAAAGAAATGATGGAAAGCTTTTGGAAAAAAATTGAAATGACTTTGGGGTGTGATATGTAAGATTTTTACAGATACCTCTCAGACAAGTACACTGATGATTTTACTACTGCTGCTTTTATTTAATTGGACTTTGACATGTAAATCCACACAAAATGGTATGGGTGAATTTGGTAATTCTTGTGATAATTTAAAATTAATTACAGTATATTTTATTATATGTTTTAAATAATGAATTGCCTTTATTAACAAATATGAACACAGTGTTTACATCTCTAGAAGAATCAAATTCTTTATATAAAGTCTGTACTAGAACTGAACAGCATCTGTAGTTTCTGAATAATGCAAAAAAAATTTTAGAAATTATTTCATTAAATAAACAATCTTTCCCTACAATATAAGCTTACAACTGCATGATGAAGTACGTATTTGTTATAAATCACAACAAATATATTTATTTGTGTATTAATTTGGATATTAAAATACTGACATGTCATTTGTCTGCTTTTCATGTTTAGCAGTTTCTAAGAGCAGGACACTAGTTTGAAAGCAACAGGGAGAGGGTCAGGTCCATCTCTTCAAACAGCAGCGCTACTCTAGCAGTTAAAATCATTGTACCTCTGTTTCTTACGCTTACTTGTATTGTAAGAAAGGGAATATAGAGTTCACTGGAGGCAAATGCTGAGTGCTCTAGCTGAACTTTTCTGTAATAAGAAGGAAGTGTTGTACATGTTCATGCCCAAGACAGGAAAGGTGGTGCTCAAAAGACAAGAGCTATTGTGTGGAGCTGGACAATTTCCATAGAGTGATTTTATGGGAGAAACAGTTTTCAAGTGGTTATTTGCTGCTTTAAACACATCTTCCTTTTCACTGGCGAGCATCACCATGTTATTTTAAAAGGCACAAATACCTTCAAGAAATGAGTACCAACTGTGTTTAATGTCAACCTTTTAACACATCTCTGTCGATACTCAATAATATGAACCACATCTATACCCTTCTAATCAGTTAATTGACAATGCCTTAATACATGCAGCAGTTGAAGTAACTAGAGTAATCTAGACAGCATTATGACATTAGAGAGATTTTACACCTCTTGCACAATGTTCTTGTACATGCTTGTTTCCACATATTCTATACGCTCTGTAAAAAGATAATCTGCATTTTTGCAATAATTATGTAATTTCAATTCTTCTATACAAGGCAGAAATATGATTTATCTGTTACCATCACCTGAAATCACAGCTAATTTTTTTATGTTTCTGTTTTTCAAACGTGTTTAAATGTATTGCCTAACTTAAAGGAAAAAAAAGGTGAAGAGGCAGACTGAACTTTGTCAACACAATCTCTCTGACGCAGAGAGATGTCTCGTGTTTGCAGGAAAAGAGAAAATAAAGAATTCTTTGTGAATGGAAACCATTTCAAGAAGACTAATACAGCAAATATTCCTGTTATTCAGTGCATTTGAAGAAGAAAAAAAGCCACAACGTAATTCCTTTGGCCTAATTATCTGACATTTCATGTTCAGTACCATTCACACCCAAAATGCTTTGCTAGAATTTACATCATAAATCTGTTTTCTCTCCAATTACTTTCAGTTTTGTATGCACTACTGAATTTGTAGGTGAGGGATTTTTTTGTTTGTTTGTTTAATTATTAGTTTTCCTAGAACTCTAGACTAACTTTTTACTCCCAAAATATTAGAAAATGACAAGATATTATAGGAGAGGGGAGCACTGAATAATTAGTCATTTTGAAGGATAATATGCATGTTCCAGACGTGGTCATTGGGATGACCTAATGAAGCCTCCTTGATTTGTCCTTAGAGACTGAATGTAAAAAATAGAGATGTAGCTACGTTTGGTTAAATCCCTTGATTTGTGTTAAAACACAAATATTGCTGAATAAGAATCAGTTTGTAAACATCTTTAATTAATCCCTACAAATTTCTGAGCATGTTAAAAGCATTTTTCCATGCAAAAAGGCCTTGAACTAAATACATTCTAACAGTCATTCCACTGCACAGTCCTTTTTATCAGTCTCACCCAGTTACGTACATCTCCCTTACCTTTTCTGCCATTTCTGTTAACAGCAATAGCTGTTTGGTTTTATCTAATAATTTGTCCTGAATTTAGAGTATCATTTCTCTCAGTTGAGAAAATTATGTTTGGACAATAGAAATCCATTGAATTTGTATGTTTATCATTTCTCTGCCTTGGTTCTGAAAGTTTTAGGAGCTTCTCCAAATAATATAATGGCAAAGCAGGACTAAGATCTTAATCTCCGTGCTATTATACAGCTCTCTTCCATTTTCTTAGAAATCTGAAATTTCAGATATAAATTGGTTTTATTCAATTTCACCTTAATTGTTTTATAATCCTAATTTGATTAATTAAATGCTACACATTGACTACTTATTTGCAGTTGTTCGCATTTCCAGTCTTAACAGCAGACTCACATGTGAACTATTTTATTTGAAGGGTGATGGAAGTAAATCTGGAACAAATTACGGGTTTTAATGAGATCTTTACACAGTTCATTGCTAAGTTTCCAGGTCATTCCTGGTTTTAGTTCATTTCTGAAAATGGATAAAATCTGATTAGCTAACTGTAATCTAGAGGAATGTAAGAGATATGTACCCTGTTTTAAAAAGCAAAACAAATAATAACCCTTCCAACCCACCTAAATAATTTGAACAAGTAACTCTTAAATGTCAAAGCATTAGCCTACAATCATATCAGAATGTTATTTAGCATCTTAAAACCATAAGAAATTAAAACCTGGCTTTTTTTTTTTAAATGCATGTATGTGTTCCATTTGCCTGTGGCTGAACAAACACATTAAAAAACTCTTTGGAGCAGGTAACCCTGTTTTGCGCTGTTATCATGTAGCATTAGCATGACGTAATCTCCTACTGAGCTCCTGGACACTAGTGAATTGCAAATAATAAAAAAGCTGTATTAGACCATTGCACCAAGCGGCATCTCAGTTCTTAATCTGTGAACTAAAAAAGTACAAACCAAAGCAGAGTTGCGTAATTAAGGACCTGATGCAGTGTACTTCTGGAATAGGACTAGCTCGGTACTAGTAAAAGCCCATTTGTTAGCAAGATATTCACTGCTGTGAGCACCATGTTGCACAACACATGCAACAAACTAATTATTACGTGTGCGCACACTCATATTCTGCTTGCAGAATAAACGCATAGTTTTTCTATTGCACGTTGTCAAGCATGCATCATCAGATTTCTAAACCCTTTTATATGAAATGCTTTTTTTCCCCTCCTGATTGGTTTGATGTTTGATCAAGTTCGGTCACCTCAGAGGTTTATTGCTAAGCCTGAAGGGAAAACACACGAGTTATGAGTCCCATCTTGTTTATGTATGTTTGCACAGCCGAAGTTTGAAGCCGTACCGTGAGTTTTGCTTCGAATTTCAATCCCGTGCGACCGCAGCACCTGGAGGAAAGCTCTGTGGGAACCGCCCCGGGCGGGGAGGTGTGCTCCGCTCGCCCCGGCCTCGCCTCAGCGCTGCAGGGCCCCCGCCTGCGCCGGGCCCCTCGCCTGGGCCCTGCCACCCCCGGGACAAGCCGCGGGGTCACTCTGTCGCGACCCTCCCGCCAACAGCCAGGTGCGGCCAAGGGCGAGGAGGCACCTGAAAAAGGGCGGCGGCCCCAGCCCTCACGGGGGACCACCTCGACCGAAGGAGGAGGTCAGTTTACCTCAGCCCCCGAGGGAGGAACCCCGGCGGGCAGCTCTGACCGGCCCGCAGGTCGAGCCTCCCCTCAGCCGCCCCTCGGTGAGGGGCCGAGTACCCGGATGCAGCCGCCCCGCCCCCGCTCCACCCCCTCACCCTTCCCCCTCCGCCCACCTCCCACGTGCGTGCGGCGGCCGCAGAGCGCCCGCGCGCGCGGCCTGGCCGCCCCCGCCCGCGGGCCAACCGCCGGGGCGCGCGCCCGAGGGCGGTCTCGGCCGCAGAGCTCGCGAGAGGACATGTCCGCGGCGGCGGCGAGCGAGGGTGAGCGGGCGGCGGAGGGCGGGAGGGAGCGAGCGGGGGGCGGACGGTGTCTCCGGCGCCCGGCCGGGTTCCTCCGCGCGGGGTCCGTGGGGGAGCGCGCGTCACGTGACGGGCGGGGCGGTGGCGGCTTATCGCCCCCTGAGGGATAGGGTCGTGCCGGCGGCGGGGAGGGGACGGCGGGTGGCCGCCACCTGGCCCCTATGTAGGCTGCCGCGCCGTGCCGCCCGTGGGGGGCCGCCCGCGCCGGGCAGAGCCGTCTCACGGGGGCGGCGGCGGCGTGTGGGAGAGCGCCTGGCCCCGGGCCGGCCGCCCCCTCCCTGCGGGGAAGGGCGGGATCCCCGCTGGGCCGGCTCCGGGGGTGCGGCGGCGGGGTCCCCTCAGCCCTGGCGAACCGTCCGGGGGGGCTCGCTGTCCGCCGGGCCCCGCTCGGGGACGACAGTCCCGGGAGCGCTGCCCGGCTCGGCCGCTGCCCCCTGCGCTGATAGATTTTCCTTCTGTTCCGCTGCGGTCACGGATTTATTTATTTCATTATTATTTCTTCAGTAAGCACACAAACTCCTGGGCGAGGTACGGGGCCTGCGGGCAGAAAGGCACGACTGCTGGGCCTGGCCTTAGACATCTGTGTGGCGAGAGGAAAGGGTTTTCCTCCTTCAGAGCAGCGGAGCGGGGACCTCCGGCCCGGGTCACCCCGTCCTGCGGCTGTCACCTTAACAGAGCTTGGGCCGGGGACTGTGACAGGGTTTGGTTCGATATTTGTGAAATACATAGATTTTTTTTTTTTTTTTTTTTTAGATGGCACTTGGTTAATGAGCTTTGTAGGTGAAATAACAAGGGTACCTGCAGCGGCTGTATCTCAGAGGCACGTAAATCGGTTAACGCTTGTGAGGGTGACGCTGTTCGAACGGAGGGAGCTGTGCTGCAGTGCCTGCCCCTGTGCCAGCAAATACATTGGCCTTTATTCCCTTTATATATTTTTTTGTGTTGGTTTCTAAGCATGCAGTGCGGAAAAGTGCTGTTACGCTATCTCAATGCAGTCGAGAGAGATAATACTAGGACTTCATGACTGCAGCAGGCAGTAGAACTGAAATAAAAACCTACAGGATTTAAAATAAAGTTAATAATTTGTAAAGTAAATATCAGAAGCTTATCTTTTCACACGTATTTTACAAAGAGCTCTGTGAAATCTCATAACTTCGCTGTCGATATGTCTAACATCACATAAGACTAACATCAGTCAGCTTTTAAGAAAAAGAGAAAGCCCAGCTTACAGTGTCCTGTGAGTATGGCATGTTCTAAAGTACGTGTTTATGGGAAGGTGATTACGCTTCTTCCTCACGCTACATCTTTCCCTTTATGGTGGCAAAATGCCCAAGTTTTGAATTAATTGATGCTTTAAAGCTCTCAACAAAGGTACAGCTGGCATTTCATAAAATTATTTTCCTAATGTTTGACATTTTTTCTAGTTCCTTTCTGGTTTTCTTTCTTCTGCATTTAGTTAGGGCAGATTATAATTTTGTGGTATAACTTATATTTAAAACTTGACAGAGTGCTGTCCGGTAATTACAGACAAATAAAAACATCTGGAAGCTGAAAATCCTTATTACATTATTGGAAGTGCAGAGCAACTTCGATGATTTGGAGAAATGTAGAAAACTGGACTTAAAGATACAGGTGAATTTTTTAGGAGTAGTGATACAGTAACATAAAAATCACTTTAATATTTATCATTTTTAATTTGTGGGATTCTGCTGAATCAGTTACTAAAAAAAAGCTTTAAAGGTGAGGTTAATATACAGATATTCAGCCAAATTTAGTGTTTATTTGCATAAAATGTTCAATAAATTGGAGCCCTTGCTTGTTAGCCTAGAAGTTATGCATCAGTATGGTACTGGATAGGGAATATACTTACTTGGGTCTTTGTTGTTGTTTTTTTTTAAACAGCATTTAGATTACTGATTAAGTAATTGTTGGAAGGAAGTGGGAATACCTTTTATTGTAGGCCAATTTTTTTTTTTTAGGCCTTTTTGGCGGTTCCGTCTTGTAATCTCTTCCTCTTGTTTGGTTTTTTACATGTTTAATTTTGAACCTCTTTCACTGATATGTATAGAAGCCATAACATGAGCTTCAGCCTTTGGACATGCAAATCTTGAAAAGAAGAAAAACCCTATCTGTTAGGATTCATCTCTCAAAGCAAATGCAACGTTGTGTGGCTGAGCAATGTATGGCACCTTTTAGGCGATACCTGTGGGTTCACAGACAAAACTGGAAAACCTCATTAATGTTGTATGAAACGGCATTTAATAAATGCCAGCCTTAAAGATAACTGTGGCTTATTTTTATTAACTCTTCTAAATATAGTATCCAGTAGGTTTCCATTGACCTAATCATATGTGTCTGTATATGCATATATGTACACACATACTCTAAAACTCTAAATAAATGAAATGTTGATGACGGAACAAATATGTTTGAGTTGTAGCAAAAAGCCAAAATGTGGTTGTGAACAGGTTCCTTTTTCTTTATAAAGGTTCCTTTGTATTGGAATCTATGGAAAAATAAAATATATTTCTGTTATTAAATTAAGTTATAGTGCATAGATATTATTGGCACTTAAACTTCCAAGTGTGAAGACAGTCCAGCTCTAAGGAATTATGCAAGCTGGGCTTGAAGGAGTTTGGACTGGTCTTATGTATTGTAGTTGAGTTAAAAGGAGTGGCTGATGTACCTCTAGCATAATTATTCTTGCAGAGGTAGCTGGAAATGCAAATAGTGTGTTAGAATTTAAGTACTAATATGAAAGGTGCTAAAAATGAGCTTAGAGCATAATTAGTTCACTCTAAGGATTTTTTAACCTAATAAGATACCGTAACAACACAAAACTGCAAAAACTGAGAAAGAGCAACTTGTATTCTTTAGGTTTCAATTTCTTAGGTGGAATAGAATATGTAACTTCTAAAATAGAGAATCCTCGTGACGTTTTTGTTTTTCCTATCTTTGCTTTCCAATTGACCAGAAATGTGCTGAAACAGACACTATAGAAGGAGGCTAGAAATACAAGGTAAGTGCTGTATCTTAAAACAAATAAAACTTTCTAAATACAGGGTTTTTTATAAAGCTGCTCTTTTTTAGTGAGAAGGGTATTGCTTTAAATTGTGCCAGTTTTATAGTCCTGTTAAAATGGAAAGTGTTCCGAGAGATCTGTTCTCATACAAACAGGAATGTGAGGATATGGAGTACCTATGTTACATAAGCTAAGAACAAGTTACTGTGATGTTTTTACTTTGCCATTTGATATGTTTTTTAATCATCTCTTAGAATTTTGACTTAAATATTCTTATGTTGATTAAATAATATTTTATTTTTTAAAGGGCTGTCACGCTTGCAAGCCTTTACAGATTGTTAGTGTTTTTCTAAACGTTAATACTTTTGATCTTGGTAGGTAAAACTTTGGCCTATATAGCATTTTGTTTATTTTTGACAATCATTCTGCAGTGACTCTGGTACTACCAACATAGCACCAGAGCACTTAACAGCACAGCACTTCCAAAGTACCACCCGACTCAATGCAGTTCTTGATTAAATAGATCCAGTTATAGATGAGGAGAGGAAACTTCTTTCACAAAGGGAGTTACTAAGAATGTTTAATGGCTGCTGATAGAATTCTATTTCAATAGGTACTAGGACTCGCGCAGCTAAAATAAAGAACTTGGCCTGTGTCAACTAAAACGTTCTCAGTTTTGGAACTGTGTGCCTCTGATGTTCAGCTGGTACCAAAATGGTGAAAATTCTGATTCTGACCTCTCTGTCCCCATCTTCTGTATGGAAAAAAGGACTTTGTTGGGGGGGTGGAAGGAGTGGTTTTATTTTCAGAGTAGCTGAGACAGCGCATCAAGCTTAAAGCCTTCTTGATAATTTCTACTGAGGCCCCTCTAAGAGCAAACAGAGCATAGTCTCCACCTCTACAGAAAAAGACAGACACTGCACTTGACTTTCATGGCTAAGAACTGCTCCAGAGAATGGAAGAACAACGAGATGTACAGAACTTTCTGGATGTGCACAGAAGGTGGTGTGTATCTGGAGCATCGATGTATTCCAACAAACCCCAGAACTCTAGGGTTAGGCAAAAAATTAGCAACTGGAAACACTTAAAGATAGGGGAGCTTCCTTTAACCTGAAGGTAAGGTGTGTTTTAGGGTTGCATTCAGGCTACATGAAGAAGAGCAGGTTTGATTAGACTTGGCAAACCAGTTTGCATCATGTCCTGGTTTAGTAAATCTGCAACCTCTGTTTCTCACTGTGAGTATATCCGTTGCTTTTTTAGCAGCAACCCTTACAACTGAAATTAAGTCTATTTGCACTTGACAAACATGAATATTTCATGTTTGCTTCTTTAAATTAAATTATTCTGTGCTGCATTGAGCCTAGTGAACCAGTATTCCTGGCATTGTTTCTTAAGCATTTTTATCACTTGAAGTTCAAGAGCCTAAATTGCATGGTATTAATTATGGAATAAAACTTTTTCAGACTCTTCTTCTGTAGTAAAGATTGACGGCTGCTGTAAAACTGCTCTTCAGTGTTGTTGAGGCTCTGTCGAAGCCACAGCCACAAAAATCTTCCATATCCTGAAACTCCAAAGCAATTGCACATTACAGAATTTATTAAATAGTGTTCAGATTACTGTTATTAAATCCAGATGTTAATATAACAGTTTTGCACTTGTGCAATAAACTGAATCTCTGTGATCGTTGACTCAGTAGACAGTATTTTAAGATTTCATATTTGGGTACTTGGCTAAAGCTATTAATTAAATGTTTGAAAACTGGCTTAAACGTGGGCATGACGCCAAAAGCAACAAAGTGAGAGAGAAGTCATAGTTAAGCTCATTTTTGATCTTTACACCGACTAGTGAAACACAAATGAACAAAACACTAAAAATAAAGACAAAAAGAGAAAAAAAACCCTGTTTTTTTACCCTTTTCAAACTCTGTCTTTATGAGATAATTAGCCCTAAGTTATATCCCTGAAAAGGATGAACAATTGTATTTTTATTTCCACATTTTGTTTCTAATGTTAGAAGTCTCCTGGAAGGCTAGGGAAGAGTTACTGAAAACTTCATTAAAAATTCTAGAGATGTTGAAAGTAGTTTGACAGCCATTCTTTATTACAAATGTAAAAGAAGTAGCTCATAAATATTCAGTGGAGAAACTCGTTAAAATAGAGTTCAAATTGTTAGTGTATTCCCATAAAGTCCAGTTAATACCCATAAATGGTTCTTAGGTCTCATGAAGTGGCAAGCTTTTCAGTATTTCCTATACAAAAAAAAATTATGGAGACCTAGAATTTCAGCTGCTGACATTCTGTCACTGCTGGCACAATCCTTAATTTCGTTCCCCTTTTTTAAAAATGAAAATGTATTGTTTGGTAAAGTTGTGATCCAGCAAAGCTTTAAGCATGTGTTTATGAGACTAAATGGGTTGCGCAAAGTTGAACACACGCTTAAAGCTTTTCAGGATTTAGAACCACATGTTAGTAAAGCTTTAGGAAAGTAATAGTTTGATTAAACATAAGCAAAGAAATCTGTGTATGGATGTCATTGTGGTGGGTGTATTCCCTCTTGCACCACAGTGTTGCAGATGCAATTTTGTGTAGTGATGATCTCTTTTACATTGATAGGTATTAAGTGTAAATTGTCAGTTTTGGTCTTAGTAAGTGTTTATACTTAAGTGTTATCTGAGCGATCATGTGATGTCATTTTGTGTTTTAAAACACTGCGTAAGTTGTATGTGTTATCAGTATTTTTAATTGTAGTGAATTGGCCATCTTCTCAGCACGTTTCATTCTTGTATGTAAGTGACTTTGGAAGTGTGAAGCAAAGTAGTGTGTGTTTGTGCTTTTATAATCTTTTGTGGTAATCAGGCAGATGAGGGCCTCAGAATGTGTGTATTTTGAAAATGGAGCTTGCTGAATGTGCTGAGATTACAGAAATTAATGGGATCTTTATATTCATTATGGTCAGTCTGAATTGTACCATTTATGTATTATTTTAGGACTTGAATGGACTAATAAATCTCTCAACTATATTGGAGTGTTTGATTTTTCATTATGACATCATGTTACTTGGTAGGTTATTTTTTAGGCTTTTCTCTTTAAAAAAAAAAATCATCTTAAAAATATATTTCCGTGGAAAATGCAACTCAAGACAGGTAACCAAAAGAAATGTCTTAATATTTTGCTAATGATTTTCAATATATGTTGCACTTTTTTGTACAGCTATACTCTCTATCAAGATACTTAGTAAATTAGTAAGGTTATACTATACTTTGTATATTTATAGGGCTTTTGTTAAGGACTTGTAAACTGTGTGAATTAAGAAATAATTTTTAAAATCTTCTTGAATCAGCTCTTGATGCCACTTAGTATTGATGTGTCAGATTTTCTATTAATTCAAATCAATAATATAATTTTTTTGGATGGCAGCATGCTTGTTCACACATTTTCCTCTCAGTTATACTCGTGCTTGCTTCACATCCAACAGAAGAAAATAAATTTATGTACACTCCTAGTAAGAAAATTCTGAATGTAGATCTATTCAGACTCTGATTTAGTGTCACTGTGCAGCAGCATTTGCTATGAAATTGACTGCAAAATTGACAATGAAGCTGTGTGTTTGCATGTCATTTTTCATTTTTAAGTTTTTAACTAATAAAAAGTGGGGCTTTTTTAGTAAAATTGCAGAATTTAATGTATTCTAGAGGAGTAGATGAACTCATACTTAGTAATGTATTGAAACCTTGAAGTTTTCTCAGGTAAGAAATCAAAACCTTAAGTACAATTTGCAAGCAGTGAAAGTGCTAATAATACTTGCTATGACTGAATACTGAGGAATTGCTCCAAAAGAAAAGTTGATGAGTTACCAGGTCGCTTTTTGGAACTTGGTGTTACTTCTTTAAAAATTTCCAAAGTTTCTGTGTAGTTTGGCTTCTAGTTTAGGTAAATATTGAGAATAATCACAACATCACACAACTGTGTGTGAAGTTATAGGAATGACTGAAAACTTCACCATTTTCTAGTTAATGTATGCAACACTGGAATTTCAGTTGGAGTTGCTGTACAGCAGAAGGATTTTAATATCTGCTTTATGAAGGTAGTGCTCGCTTACTGTGTTTCCAGTAAATACTTAATTCAAGAGAAGTTTCTACTTTATTATACAGTCTTTACTATTTCTGAATTTGTATGGGTTGTTTCCAGTAATGCTTCTTTACGTCAAAGTCAAATAATACAGCGGCACTCAAATACTTTCACTTGGTGTAAGGTAAAGGCTTTGCTGAGCAAATGCTGTCAGTTTCTGCAACTTTCTTTTCTTCTGTGAATAGCATAGTGTAATCAGTGATTTCTTCTGGAATCAGATCAGCATGGTGAGGCAAACAGTTCTGGCTGCGGTAGATCCAAGATGAGTGGTTAATGACTCCCTCCTTCCTCTGCCAGATGTTCCACCCTTCCTCTGTTCTGCCAGTTTAACCATTTGACTGCTCTTTTACCAAGTCCTGTTAAATATGCCTGATTTTAAAAACTCGTCACGCAGAACTGTGAAACCAGAAAGGTGGAATCTCTGGGAAAGGGTGAAATGCAGACAGTAACAATCTACTTCAGCCAATTGTTCATCTTTCTCTGCCCTGAGAAAGCCCTGAGTGGGTGCGGAGGTGGGCAATATGGAGGCAAACTGGAAATCTGAAATGGAGGGTGGATAAAACACTAGAAGGTACTTTCCGTTTCTGCAGACTAAACCAGACCGATAGTTGACAAGAGCGTCTTGAACATAGGCATGATTCTAAATCTACTGTTTCTCAAGTATTTTGGGCATTAATGGGGCCAGAAGATAGCCCAAAATGTCGAATACCATAGCATCTCTTTGATCTGCCTCTGGGTTCCTGGCATCTGTAGGTAGGCTTTTGAAAGCCGAAGCCAAGCCTTATGGTGGCTGGCTGAGGAACGTGGTCAAGAGAAGAGAAGATATATTAAGGAAGGATGGTATACAGAGCATTTTTGACGGCTAAGGGGAAGCTGAGATGTGAAGTGGTTTAGTGATACGTGGATGTTAGGAAAAAAAAATAAATTTCAGGAAGAGGAATCGAGAGGAAAGCAGGTACTGAAATGATCTTGGGAAGAAATGAACAATGATCTAATGTCAGAAAAGAAATAATGAAAATAAGCCGAGAGAAACCTGGGCTATCGTAATAATATCTGACCAGATATTTCGTGACTATCTTGTTTTCATCAGATTATCAGTAGTTTTCCAACAGCATTTCTAATAAAACTTTGTAGTGTATATTTTTGCAAAAATATTTTTAATGCTGTTCAAAAAAGTGTATCTTCGAGGAAAGAGTGGCATTGCTTAGATTTTTTTTTTAGCCTTTTTTATTAATTTATTCCTGATTAAACACACTGTGTGTTTTAGTGTTAGTAAATGGATCTAAGCAAAGTGTTTTGAAACATACCCAAATAAATTACATGTGAGGACTGTTAAATGTTGGAAGTCTCACATATCAGAAGGAATATTAAAGCAAGTGTATTTTCTGTTATGCTGCTGAAGACCAAAAATGTCTAGTATACAAATAAAATTATTATGGAGTAGAGAAATGATGGCTTGAAGTATTTTTAGGCTCATGAGTTTGTAAATTGACTGTTAATCTAGTTGTGATGTGTTCATGAAAATGTTTAGTAAGAGCTTTTTCATTAGCATTATACAAAAGGATATTAGGAAAAATGTATTAAAGAATACTTCAGCCTGTGTTTTAAGGGTTTTATGGCTTACTGAAGCTCATGAAGTTTATTCCACATTTGAAGTACGTTTTCAGCTGAGGGAAGAGAACTCTTCAGGTTAAGATGATACATCATGCCTTTTGGTGGAGCCTCTCATTCCACCCCTACCTGAGATTTTTTGCCTGCTCGGGTTTATTCTCCTAAACCATTTCAGTTCAGGTTGTCCAAGTTCGCAAAGTTCAAACACATTAAAATCAAGGAAGAACCTTTAGTAAGAGGAGTTGAAGTTTCGTAATAATAAGGCAGTGTTGCCCAGGAGCTTTCTATATTAGTGCAGCAGACTTCAGTGATGGTGTCTATTCCTTCTTAATTCAGAAATCTTTAAATTGCGGGGGTGGAAGGGTAGTTACAGACAGTCTGGGGTTTTTTTACACTCATCAGTGTTAAGTTGATTCTTTGTGTTAATTACTTTCATTGTGATTTTCTAAATATTATTTTCCTTAAAGGCGAAATAATTAGAAATCAGAAATAATTAGTCTTAACTGAAGTAAGGAAATAGTTTGTTGCAGTCAGGCTTTCTCATTTTTAAGTCTACATATGTGAAATTTATATCTTTGAATACAAGAGGCCTTTTTCCTATGTTTATTAGCTTTCTATTGAGTGATACTTTAGATTTTAGGTCTTTCTGAAGGCCATTATGTTTCTTTCTCGATCAGCTTATTCGTGGTTACTGCCATTTCTGCATCAACAGAGGACTTCTTTCTCTCCTTTATAATTGATGGAGATGAGAATGATTGTTTTATACGGAGAAGGTTTAATGGCTTTTTTTCGCTTCAAGTCGTACTGAGAGAAAATCCCAAGAAACAGAGAATGTAGATGTGTTACAGCTGTTAAGTGTAACAATTTGTGCAGAAATCTGCTGCAAACAATTTTATAGTTACCATCTATCTCTTATTTATTTATTTATTTTTAAACAAGCAGCTTTGTAGGGAATGAAATACTGGAACACACAATAGTTTAACAGATAAGACTTCTTTGAAAGTGGCCTTAGGCAACATAAACTCTCGTGACCCAGAGTTTCTGCCCTATTAGTCTTTAGCTAATTTCAGTATGGAAAATGGAATTCAAGTTCATTTTAGCTTTGGAGATCGTGAGAAATTGGTTCTTAAAGCACTGAGGGCATGGACTGTGGATTATAGCATTAAACTGTTCAGAACATTAGAGTTTTCAGGCACCATATTAATAACATACTTTTTCTGGTTATTTTAGAATATGGGTGTTGATCTGGGGATTAAGCGTGATCACTTATAATCTTGGTTCTGTATTTATAAAGAGACGATAAGTGATATTCCTTCCTGTGGTTGTACCCTGTTCACTCAGAGTATTATTGGCCTTGTTAGAAGAAACATTCTTGATTTGAGAAGTAAAAATTTGGCTTTTGTTTAGTGAAGTGTGTCTTTAATAAAATTTCTTTCTTCTTATGTTAAAGTCATAATATTAAGTTTGTGATATATCTTCATGCTTAATTTCCAATGTTTAGGAAGCTGGGGGTTGGGGTTTTCTGGTTTGTTTCTCTTTCTACCTGAAAGTCTGTGTTTTAAATGCATGGAATTAAGCACTCTTTTAGTATGCATCCTTATTGTAGCTATAAAAAACCCACTTTAATTCTCGGGAAGATACTGCAAGGTGTAAATCTATTAGAACTGGTGTAATTGGATTCACACTCTGACCTTTTGTCATTGTTGTATAAAAAATTAGGTCACTTAATACGATGTGGGATATGAGCAATTGAGCAGTGGTTCACTGTCACCAAATGTAATGTGACATTTTGATCTATTTGCTTCCAGGTGAGGTGTAATAACTTTTTTCTTTAACCCTCTTACATCAGGAGGTGTAACTTGCAGAAAGCATTGGTTGAAGACTGAGGAGGGAAGAGGTTGTTCTCCTGAAGCCGTGAATCTAATGATAGCTGGTATATAACTGATGAAACAACTGTGCTCTTTCCCTTTTAACTGCTTTTTAGATTTTGTAATGGAAAGTTATACTTTTAAGCCAAACAAACATATTTGTCCAGTTCCATAGCAGCTTTGGCTATAAGAAATGAGAAGTATATTGACCTCGTTCTGTCTCTAGGATAATGACAAGTACAGTGGAGAATAATTTGCGTGTATTGAGTAGAAGAGTTGGCAATAGCATGAAGTGGTATTATGGGACTGCCAAAATTTTATGTCACTGCCTCTGTTTAGTTGAGAAAGACGAACATTCGTACCCATGCAGCATGTGATGAATACATGTACTTAATGTGTGCAGTTAACTGTGAGTTATCTTTGGGGGGACTAGGAGAGCCTTCAAAATCTTACGGTTGTAGCTCACCCAATTGTTTTGTCTTAGCAGGACACCAGCATCATAAAAAAAAAAAAAAAAAAAGGTAAATCTTAAAACTTTCGTCACCTTTAATTAGACCTCCATCGTACTTTTATTGCTACTCAAAATGTGTCACATCATGTAATGTAAATTGAATTGTTGAAAAGAAGAGTTGGTCCCATGGACTTGTAAATCAGCCACGTTAATACTTTGGTGCTAGGCCTCTGTTTTCTTTCCAGTTAAAGGAAATAGTGTAGAGGAGAAGATTAAGTACTTCTAATAACTTACAAAGTAAAACCAGTCATTTGGGACAGTTAAATCCATGTCATAATGCTCTGCCTTGCTTTTTACAGTGATTGCATGATCATAAACAAGAACAGAACAGAGAATATTTTAGATGAACTCTAAGCACTTAGTATAAATCAAATAAAGAACGCATGGTAAATAGCTACTGCTTAAGATGTACAGAAAGTTGATTTTTATCTTTTTTTAATCTAAACATTAATCTGTCACCTTCTAAGTTTTTCTTTCATCCATTAGCGAGTTAAATTTTACAAGTTTTAGTTTCAGCAGTTAAGAGGAACAAGTTAACTGGTTTCCATGGGAGCTAATTCAAGTTATTGTTTGCATTGTTAATACTGGAAAGTAGCTGTGTTGGTACAAGTAAATATGCAGCAAAAGGTTTGTGAAAGAGATTTTCTAAGTTGTCCTAAGTTATGAGCAGGGCCCGCTTAACTCAGTATCATCTGCATGCGTGCACTGAGGTGCAGGTCAGACATAATACTTTTGATATTTGCAAGATCCCTTAAATTGAAGTTGCTAGTAATCCCTAATTATGCTACATTTTTTTTAAATTCGTGTCTAATTAGTATTGAGTTTATTGCTGAATGTGAATAAGTTAAATGCTGTCCTGTAGAAGTTGACTGTATTTTTTTAAGAGGTCAAATATCAGTCTTTGGTACACAAGTATTATAATAATAAAATTTTTATTTCTATCTCTGTAAGAGTGTATAGAAATAAAAAGAAGCAAAGTATATCTTTTTCAAGAAATTTAATTTCATAGAAATGATTGTGTAATGTTCAGTCATGCTTATGAAGGAGGGTAGAAAGTAGCGCATTCAACGGGAAACAGTCCTGCAGTTCCTTCCTCTTTGACGTGAATCCTAATGCTTTCCTTGCTTTGTTCAATTCAAGGGCTTGGTTTACAGGCACACAAATAAACAGAATAGCACCTGCAGCTTAGTCATAAATGGGAACGTCTTGAAGTAGCTAAGCAAACAAATGAAATCATGGAGTAATTTAACCTTTTCTGAAAAGCTTTAGATGCTCTACCAACATTTTAAAAATAGATCAGCATTTTGGCTGTCGAAGGACTCTGAACACAAAGAAATTGCTAAAGATTATGATCCAATTTACCGATAAAAGTTGCTAATTGACTGTTTTGAACTTTGAGAACACCTCTTGTAAAAAGCTCTGTGTATTTTCTCTTTTTAAAATAAATGCCCATTTCTAGGACATGATGCTAAAATGTGTATCAGTTGTATGATGTGTTCATATAAATATTGGACACTTACTCCAGACTTGCACTATTAAGCACTTTTATAATACCAAAATTAACATTTGTGTTTTGTTTTTATTTTTTTTTAATATGTTTTCAACTTTGATTACGTAAGCAGTGTAGCCAGCAGTATCTATTTATGTTTGCTGGCCACAGAAAATGATGGAGCGCATGTTATCTTATTAATTCCTTCCACAAAGTTCTGTCATGGACCAGAACTGACCTTGCTTTTTGACAGGTAAATCTGAGTTGATCTTGCAATTACCTGAACACTACTTTTAAACACTTCATATTAAAACTGATATTAAGAACTTTGGAATGTTTTTAAATTGGAATTCAAGTAAATGGCTTTTGAAATTATATGTCACTTATGTTTTATTGGAAAAAAGAGATCTAATTTAAACATTTAGAGATAGACAAGGATGAGAAACTAGAAGCATCATTTGTTTGCACACCAATAATGCAGATGGTTTCTTGCTAAATTTAGATATTAAAAAACTGACCTTGTGTGTTTTTCTAATCTGAATCTAAATTTATTTGCTGCCAGTGTTAATACAGTCATTTTAAATGTTAGTGGAGTATTACATCAAATGTAAGATATTGACAATCAACATCATCTTCATAGACTGAAAAACAGGAATGTCATGTTTAGATTTTTCTGAGCATTTGCAAATGGTGTATTTCCATGCACAGTGCGTGCGTAACATCTAAACAAGATATTATTTCATGTTTTACCTTTCTAGTTTAAAGTATTTTTATGAAGCTGTTTATTATAATACAACTAGCGTGGATGTGTGCTGTAACAGCTTTGTGTTTATTTAATCAAGTTAATCCAGCTGAATGACTTAGTGTTGCCTCAATATGAGCATTGTTGACTAAGAATATCCACAAAAAAGATAAGATTAAATCAAGTGATGTCTGCTCATAAGGTGATTTAAAGTAAAAAACTATTGAAGACTGTATCTGGAAGTCCTTTGCTTATGACGAGTTGTAGGACAAAGTTTATCTATTATACTTTCAAGCGTTGTTGCCATAATTCTTGGTGCCACGGAGTGCTCAGGTAGCAGCTGTTAGGAAGGATGGATTTACTAGGTAGTTGTAGATGAAATAACGTCTTCTTATCGTGATTTACGTTTTACAACATGAGTTAAGTCTTTATGAACTTTCTGCTACAAACGGTACCATACAAAGTTAAGTTAAGCATAATGTAGCTTCTACTTATAAAGCATTGCGTCAGTAGAAGGTATATTAAAAGATGTTCTGGGTTATCCGGATGCATTAATAGATGCTAGCTTCGATGCTTGGTTTTAAATAGCTTGCACAGCTACCTAGGTGACCATATCTCTTTCACATGATAGAAGCGCATGCTCTTCTTTAAAGAAAAAGGATGTTGACTGTATTGTCTCTAAGAGGCAGCTAATCCTAGACTCTACTCTTTCATTTGGTTATCAGGCTGTTTGTTTATTGATTTTGGTGCATGCTGCAAAGTTATTTTCATAACTTTCTTAAAGGAAGATGGTAGCTTTGAAAAGTTTTATATAATCAGTAAACAAACATTACTTCCATCTGAAGGGGTTGGTTTCATTTTAGTGACTTGAATATTATGCGTGTTGAACCTTGGCTTGCTTTACTTAAAATATTTGTAAGAAGTTTAGCATCTTGGATAAATTTTATTATTAATTGCCATTTTAAAGCTCACAGAGTATGAACACAGAAGATAATTGTAATGTATCTACTTAAAACATGTTTATGAGACCTTAAAGTACTTAAGCTTTACAACTTTAAGCTTTGTATCCTTTCCACTGTAGGGTTATGTGAAGCCCATAAGATTTTACCAAATGTTATTTGAATAGGTTAGTTTTGAGAAGGCAGTAATGCGAAAAAGGAGTAAGTAAATCATCTGTACGGCCCTACAGAGCAGCAGGGTAAGCTTTAGCTTCCCCATGCTTTAAGGGAGCTGTGGGAGGCTGCCTTTGCTCATCGCAGACCCACACTTTCTGCCTGATAATTAATTTGCGCTTAGCAGGCTGTATCTCCCATTGTGAATGAGATGCCTTTTTTTTTTTTTTTTTTTTTTTTTTTTTTTTTGCCTGGAGATGGCACAGGAAGGAATGTATCATTTAGTATTCTGTTGACTCATCCCCTGCCTCTGTCCGGATATAAGTATTTTTCTATACTTTACATAGTTTATGGTGTGCATTTGGTAGTGTGGCATATTTCTTTTCAGGCTTTAATCAGTCCAAAGACTTAAGTTTTAAATATTTCCTTCTAAGAATTAGTAAAGAGAATCTCAGTGTAGCATTGTCATCAAAATATGCAAAATTGAGTTTCTGGAGGTCTTCTAGCGTCTGCTCAGCGGTATTAATTTAGCTAGAGTAGACAGTTACAAAAATTTAATCTCAATAATTTATGAAATAAAAGAAGACATTTATCTGAAATATTTATCAGTCCAGTCTTGACTCCATGCTCCTTTACAAAGCATGTCATAGTATGGTATGGTGAGAAGCCTGACAGGACTTCAGTTCTCTCATATACTTCTGCACACTGCTTTTTAAGTAAATTAATGGTAACAACGAGCTTCTGATAATGCATAATCCAAGATGATTACTCATAGTTAGTCAGATGTTGATATTCCTCATCTTTTTCTGCTTTTGTCTAATTACCTTTGTAAAAATAGCTGTATGATTTAAGTTCTTGTTGCTGTGTATTTTATCACAAAATTTGTCTTCATTCATTAATATCTCAGCACTGTATTTTAATTTACAGGATTGAATTTTTTTTTTCAATATAATAATTTAACATCAGTTATCTGTCATTAATGTCCTTGTATCTAAAAAGTTCATATACTGTATCCAAAATACTTATAATGAGAGAGGCTGGGTGAGAAAGTACCTGCAGAGATTGGAAGCAGCACCAAGATGTCAGCAGTGGTGACGCTGCTTCGCTTTGGGAAAAGGAACAGCATCATCCTGTGTGAAGTGGAATACTAAAATGGTTGAATACTTTCAAGACTTTTTTTTCATGAAAAGTGTCTTTTGGTCTTTTAATCCACTGTGGAATACATAAAATGAGGGGCTAAATCTCAACAGAATAAGCATCGTTCTTGCAGCAGAGGCAAACTTAATTTGAGACATTTTCTCCGATCAGTGAAATTATGAATGTCAAAAATGAATTAGACCTGTTCAGTTAATATACTGATAATCTGGGTGATTATTAATAGCAAGTACTTTCAATATTTGTTTTGTATTTACTGGTTCTAAATGCTATTTCAGTAACTGGATTTGAAACCTACTGAGAAAACAAAAAAGGAAGAAAAACAAAACCCCCGAACCCCTTTTCTGTAACGGTTTATTGTTAAAATTGCAATGCAAAAGGTTATTTTTTGTTTTTTGCATCTTTACTATTTAAAAAAAAACAATGTATAAGACTTGGTGTAAAAGACAGGTGATTTGGAGGAACAGCTTTAAGTGGCTTTTAGATACTTTGTAAGTATTTCCAAAGCTTTTTTTTTTTTTTAATTATTATTAATCTTTCAATTTTGTAATGAAGTATAAGTACTCTTTAGAGTTTGGGGAAAAAATGTGTATGGACATGCAGAAAAAGGTATTCAGAACAATTATAAAGGGAGCCCTAATAGCTTTTCACGTAGGAATTCAATAAGATCTCATACATATGATAGGATGTAAGCCCAGCTGAAAGGAAATTGTGCATATATGGTATGTGCTAGCGTCTACCAAATAGAACACGCTGCATTTTAGAGGTCCCAGAGAAACCATTCTGTACTAGACTGAGGAGCATTACTGCCCTTGTAGCAGACACCTAGATTTGGTATTGCTCCAGGAACTGACTTGGGATGGATTTCCTGGAGCCGTCCCTACTATTTGTTTCTTCATTTTCTTTTTACCCCTTGCTGATAAGCAGCATGCCAAGAGGAGTCATCTTTTAAAAACATTGCATCTTTTCCTCTCTTTGAAGCATGTATTTCATCCCCAGTTCTTGTCTCTGGGAAATGACTCTTAACTTACAGTTACCGTATTGTTCAGTGAGCTAAATGTTCCTGTGTATTTTGAATGTTTATGGCCAAGTCCTGCTTGGATTGATCCTGTGGAAGAAGGGAGGTACTGAGCATTCCAAGGGTCTGACCACTTGGACTCTGGCAGTTTGAAGATTAGAACGGAAGTTTGCTGTAGGCACATGCGTGCATTGGGGTAGGGCCAGCTGCATTCTGAAAGCATAGTTCTTGCCCTTCTTTTATGGGATGGAAAGAGGAATTGCCAAGTCAGTCTCATGTTGCGACTTCGACGTAGCACATTATCTCAGATACAAATCATTAATGCTCACTGTTCAAATCGAAGAAATATTTGAAACTGTAATGGTCCCCTAAATGCTTATTACCCCTCCAGTGTTAGAGATCATCATCCCCACTGTACAGATTTTCAAGTCTTTCTAGGCATTGATGGAGAGATCCAAGAGCTTAATGCAAATGACCTTCACGGGATGCGGTTAGGCTAACCTGCTGGATGTGGTGCCTAAGCTTTTTAAGTGTCTTTTTTAGTGCTTCCTGACGCATTGAAGGAAAAAAAACAAACCAAAACCAAAAATCCAAACCCAACATTTTGCAATTCTGATATTCTTCCCACTAAAGATTCTGGCATATTGCAAACTGCTAGCTACATCATTTAAAATTTTACTGAGATTTATAAATGGAGGAACTTAAACCTAGGTGATTTGACTGCTGATGTTCACACCATGATTCTGTAGTAAATTCAGCACTGGAGCCTGACATTGCTAATATCTGCTGTGGCGTGACTGTTACTAATTTGACACTGCACTGTGCAGAGTCACATTTTACACTTGCAGGTGTAAATGCGTGAGCAGTGTTAAGGTCAGCCATTTGACTTGGCCAGAGTTTGAACGCACTGTGATTCTTGAACTGTTTTTTCCAGCAGATCTCTAAAATAAAAGCTGATTTACTACTTAAGTGTCATCCAGATCTCACAGTTTGTGCTGAATAAAATACCAGTTCTAGTGTCTCAAGTGGCAGGGAAGTACGTATTTTCCCCCTTCTAGGATTTTTCTGAGGAAATATACTTTGTCTTTTGAAGATAAAATGTTTAAAAATAAAAGAAGCATTTGTCTTCAGCAGTTAAGAAAGATAGCAACCACCTACGATCTGTGAGAACACTTACATAATGCTCATACGCTCTACGGGAGTTCTCCTGCGCCAGAACTGGAACGCTTTCTGTGGGCTTGTCAGATAAACGTGAACCGAAGCCTGGCGTGCAGTGCTGGTGCATATTCTCTACCTATTCTGAAGGTTAAGCAGGAAAAGAATTTTATTCTAGTTTTTACTTTAAAAACCCAGCAAACAAACCCAAAAAACCCAAACCTGAAATCCTTTGGCACTATTGGAAGAGTGGCGTAGTTTTGTTTCTTATTGCTACAAATAAGATGGTATTATGTTTTCCAACACTTTATAAGTAGAAGTGCTTTTCATACCAAATACAGTGATGGTTCATACAACTTAATAAAGCTTTAGATGTGTTAGTTTCAAGGATGGGAGTGGACACCCCTGAAGTGACAATTGATTTCTGTCCGTCAGATTAGCCTTGTATAAAATGTCGCTTTCCTGGATTATGCAGAGTAGAATCTTGAGACTTTAATAGTATGGATATTTTTTTAAATTGTATTTTTCCTGTACGTGTCTTTACTCTTCAGTTTCAATTATTTTTATTAATATGCTTTTGTGTATGGGTCTGCTTAAAATCAGGGGTGACATAGATAATAGTTACCATCTGTAAATGCAGATAGCAAATATGAAATAATTCTTCAAGATCAAGGAGGCTTCAAATAAATGAGAAAGGGGAAGCAAATGTGTTATCTGTAATATAAAATATGGTAGTATCATGGTACATTAAATTCTAAACCAGATGAGTTTCTCGCTTTTGTACGATGACTGGATAAAGTGTTTATTGTACAGGGTTTGATTTTAATAAAGGTGAACTCATGTTTTCTCCTGCTGTTCTTCATTTTTGAATTGTTAATGTCCAAATAATCAGTTATATTAGAAAAGTCAGGATGAAATATGGCTTTTTGAAAACTGAAGATAGATGGAGATGTTCTGCAGATCTTATTCATGTGAAGTAAGTGCTGCTGGTTGTGTAAGCTCCAGCTGATGATAAAGCAATTGTATGCATCTTCTCCAGCACTTAAAATGAGCGTGCTAAAAAATAGTAGTGGTTTATTATTTCATATATACAACAGTGTAAAAAGATGTTTCCATAGTGATTACTTTTTTTTTTCTTCTTGTCTATTTCTTTTTTTTTTGTTTGGAAAGCTATTTATCAAAATTATTTTTATTTAAGTTTTAAAATTACTTTGTCAATAAGGAAAATCTTATGCCTAAGACAAACTAGTAATTTTGTTTAGAAGTTCTTTTTAGAAAGTTGAACAGCTGAATTCTCCTTTAGATTCTAATGGAACAAGAGAGAAGAATCAAATTAATTGTTTATATTTTATTATTGCAAGTCCTCAATCTGTCATCTTTATAGTATCGCTTAGACGTTCTGTTCACTGATTCAGTAAGAGGCTGTCGTTGATCATAGTGTATCTGAGCCAGATCTTGATGATGTAGGTCACAGACTTTTTTCCCCCCAAGAAAACGCTTGTAAATGCTGGGTGAGGGTGTGTGTCTTTTCTTTTCTGGGGGAAGGTCAAGAGAATTCGGTGTTCTTAGCTCAAAATATTTCCATAGTCTGATGTGGAAGCAGTTCATCAGTAAAAATGGAAGAAAAAAAAAAAAAAAAAAAAAAGAGAGCAAAATGTGATTTGAGACATGACTGAGGAATTTGACAAATTTGTGGGAATTCTAGAGTGTCTTTCATTCAAAGATGATGTAGCAACACAGCAACAGGTTCTAGTGTTAAAGGATCATTTGGGAAAATAACTGGATTTTTAACAGCCCATCAGTAAAGGGGCTTGCAGCGAAAAATCAAGAGGGTTTCTGCATGTGACAGGGTGTAGTGAGCTCATCCTGCTCTGTCAATCAGTATAGACAACTGCTTGGGGAAACAAAAAAAGGCATCAGCTGTGGTATTTCAATGTACATGCTACAGCCTGTTTCAGTTTTGCTTCCTAGAGGCCTGTTCTGTGAAATTCTGTAATCATAAAAGATGGCAAACCGATAAATGATAAATAGTGCATGGCTTGCTGGTTTTTTTTATGAACAGCTTTATTTTTAGTGGTTAAAATTGTTTATCCAAAAAAATTTAAGACAAGGGATTTGCAATATGTGAGACTTTACTGTGAATTGGAAACTTTCAAATTAGGGTTCAAGTTCTGCATTGGAGAACTTTGTTTTTAGATAGTTCCTGGTGACCAAGTTTGTGTACTGTATGAGTCACAATCAGCAGTATCACCTGTGTTAGAGCAAAACACCGAGAGGCAACAGTCAGAGGCTGCAATAGAAGAAGTTCTGTTTGAAGTGGGGGGACAAGGCATTGACAGTGAGGTCATCCAGAGGTGGTGGAATCACTAGCTTTGGAGATTTTCGGGACCTGACAAGTTAAGTTCCCGAGCAGGTGGTAGCCCTACTCAGGGCTGGGGGAAGGACTAGATGACCTCCAGAAGGTCCCTTCTCACATTTTGTGTGAGAAGTCAACTTGTTTTGAGTTGCATTGCAATACTGCCATCGATGTCATTCAACATGTTGCATGTAATTCTTGCATGCCTGGTTCTTAGTTGAATCTGGACAATAAAACCATATATACCATTCCTGAAATGAAAATTAAGAAATGGACATGTAGCTAATTTAGCAGTGTGTTGTACAAGTGATGAAAGTTAAACTGGTTTAATTTAAAGCAAGATATTTAGTTATCTGTCATGGGGACAGGAGTTAGTCAAAGCTAACATGCAGCATAATGAATGTTAAACCTTTAGTACAAGACGGTGTTTCTATTAATTTCATATGGATTTAATGGCATGAATACAGCTAATGTGGTTCAATCTCTTTTGAAAAGTGACTCCAAAGCATAACTCATAGCTAATAAATTGTGAATAAAATGCTGTGAATATGAGCAGATAAGCAGCTAAATTTTCACTTAAATTCTGCTCTGAAGGGACTCGCTTCATTAATAATGTACTTAATTTGTATGGGTGAGTGGGAGTTTGAGGAGAGTGTAATGTCAGGAAATCGAATGAGAGCTGGGTAAATTATGCTTCTAAAAGCTAAGAACAAAGAAAAAAAATCTTGCATAACAGTAAGTTAATGTGTCTTCATTTAATGTGAAAGCACCAATTGGTAACTATGGAAAATAATGAAAAATATGTACTTAACCATCCTAATTGTTCTGCTGAGTTATATACCAATCCGTACTTGCTTATATTTCTTATTTTCAAATTGTCACTTTCAGCAACGTGATTCTTTACCCCTTTTAGTAGCATAGGCCGTTCTTTGGTGGTCATGAAAATTTTTTGTCATCTTGATGATTTTTAAAATACCAAGTAACATTTGACATATTTTTGTGTATGGTCATTGAAGCATATGTTGCATTTTAATAACCATTAAACACACCCATTAAATACATTTTAATCATTAAATTCGTGCTGTATTTATATTCAGCATACCTGAAGTTTGAAGTTTATGGTCAAGTATTGGCAGTATTAGTGTTTCTTAAGAAAAATAACTAAAACCAAACAATTTAATAAGACATTTCCTTGGTTTTACAGATCTTCATGAATTGTTAATATTCCATATTGTTCGCGTTTCCAAGAATCCAGGGATAGACTTAATTGAAGTTCATATTGATTTATTGAAATTTTAATTACTTGATAGAGTTCTGTGAGCTATAAAAAGCCTGTACCAGTAATTCATACTTCTGTCTCTCCTCACTGTAGATTAAGTACCACATTAATGACAGAAAGGAAAGAAATAATAAATTGGGACTTTTATTCCACTCTGTATTTTACTGTAAGTAGCTAATATGCAATAAAATTAATTTGAAAAAGTTCATGGCAAAAAGCCCTCCTTGCTGGAAAGATTAAAGATTAACTAGTTCTAATGTAGTTCTTTGGTGGTATGAGGTCCTGTATTAATACCAAAGTTGATTTTTGATCTGAACAAAAGTTGTGCAGTGCTTCGAAATATTAAAAGCTATTTGTATGCTATCATATATTAATTCAGAATTCGCTAATATAAACTACTGAAAAAAAGAACATTTTGCTGATAAACGGGCTGTGTTGCTTGCTAGAAGGTAGGGCACAGGAGCTTCCGGACATCCCTACTGAGTGTTCACATTGTGTCATTTTTCTGTCAAAGTGAGCAGAGAAACTGCCCTGCTTCTCACAACTAAATCACTGTTAAATTCCTCATAAATACATTGCTTAACTATATTTTTGCAAACCTGTAATATTTGTGCAAAATTAGTATATATTGTATATATCATTTTAAAGTTGAATATTGTGTGCAAAGGAACTTGCCAAAACCCGAACAAAAAAAGTAATGTGTCTGTGTGTGGCTTTTTCTTTTATTATTTTTGTCAACTATAAGGTGATTAAGAGACCGCTTGCACTCCCTATCTCCAGACGATTTAACACAATGGATCACCTGGGGACAGCGGATGCTGAGGAGGACCCTGGGTCGCTCACGCGGCTGGCTCCTAGTCCTCACAGCGAAGCCGTCGCGCACGAGTTCAAGGAGCTCTCCTTGCAGCCCAACCAGTACTTACCTCCTCTCAACGAACGGAAGAATGGTGAGTGCAAAAGTGACTCTTCTCCTTTTCTTGGCATTGCTTAAATATTTTCTTTGGGAATAATGTTGTTTCTTTGCTTTCTTCAAATAACATTAATTGACTCTGTTCACTTGCTCTCCCCACACTGTGTTAGGTGGAGTTAAAGTGCTCTGGTGTTTGTTACGAAATCTGTCCTGAGCAGCTTCACCTGTTGTGGTGGCTTGGAAGACTGGCATTAAAACCCCAACTGGAATACTTTGAGGTGTATAGAATGGAGTTATTTATATTTTTTAATAGTTTTAAAACCAGAGCTAGTGTATAATAGCAGTATTAGTTAAATATTTTTGAGAGATGGGGTAATTATCAAGAACGGGTTTTTTTCCTGTAAAATAATGCAGAATTTTTTTGCAATTATGCAAAATAATGCAAATAATAAAGAAGTTTCACATTGTATCCCAGAAAGTTTAATTCACCACATAGTTTAAGGTTGAACAGTGAAAGAAAAATAAGATTTACATTTTGTGAATCTTTCCAGTATCTTTCCTCATTGTTGATGTTGGCATGGCAACTTAGGAAAAAAGCGTTTCCACTGTTACAGTAAGCATCAGGAAGAATTAGGTCTGAATACAAACGTAGGCTCATTTTTATTGGGGAAAAGGCTGGAGGTTTTCTTTTTTGTGTGTGTGTGTGTGTGTGTTTCTCACACTGATACCTTCTAATAACGAAGATTTGTTTTCCAGTATTTCTAGTAAATAGTGGGAACATTAAAAGTAGGTAAATGAAGTATTTGGGTTTTGAAGCATTTTTTTAAAATCAGTTTAGCTATTAATTCAGTTGTAATAGTATAAGCATTATTAAATAAGAAGAAAACTATCTGAATATCCCAGCTTTAAAGCAGAAAAAAAATGGAGATATATATTACTAGGCTGTATGTATATCAAATACCTGGGGACATGGTATTCTCTGTTTCAGAAAGACGTGGGATGTTGTCTATAACCAAGATGCTCCTATTTCCACAGTGAGGGACTAGGTCTATGGTGCTTTGTGTATGTACCCTCAGTATTATATGGCACTCCAAGAAAGAAAAATTTAATAAAGGAAAAATATGGTATGGGAGAAACTTAGGATTAGCTTATATAAATGTGGAATGACAACCTCTTTGAATACTTGAGCTTGTCTTTTACAATGGCTTCCTTATTTTTTCCCATGTACGAAGATACCGAAATACAGAATACTGTGTTAACTGATATAATGTATTAGAAGTATTTTTAACTAAGGGACCTGTAGCTACTTTATTAATATTTTGGTTCTACATCCTTAAGTATTATTTTTTGTAAGGCAGAAAAAAAATTGTAACTTGGGAGACAGTTTTTGTTGGCTACTATTTGATGTCAAATTGATAACAGGTATGTCTATGCCAGAAGCTTGTTTTAAGATAGTTTACGACATTTTACCTTTTTATCAAAGAAGCAAGAGAAAGAGGTATTTAAAGAAAGCTATTTCATAATGAAGCTAAAAATGCCAACACTTAAGCCATAAACGTCATAAAAAAAAGAGAATGTAGTGGGTTTTTTTGCATCCTGTGTGTATATATTATACCTTTGGAAAATTTGTTTGTTTGGGATTTTTTTAATTGCCTGTAAAACTGAAATGGATGACATGGGTATCTATGTTGAGTGTAAATAAGTCAAACTTTTCATTTTTGAAGGCTACTACCACAAAAACGCACTAAATTAAACAGGAAAAATCCCTTTTATAAGGGGATCCCTTATAAAAATCTTTTAATCCTTTTATAAGGATGAAACCCCCCATTTTATAAGGGACAGCAAGCTTGTAAAATTCTCTTTTGACAAATCTTGCTATGACTATATTAAGTACATATTTATCCTTGACAAGTAATTTCATTGTTTTGTTATCTTCCTGCTTTTACTAGTAAAGATAAATTGTCAAACAAGCAGTAAAACAAGGTGCGCAGCTTCAGGTGCTAAATTTACTCATGTTTGCTCTTCAGTCTTTTGGTTTTAGTTCCTCTGTATTGGACAGTTGATTCTTTTCTTAGGCATTCTTCCCATAACTTGAAAGTATTTTTGTGCTTTCATGAATTAGTGAAATAATTTATAGGTAGTTTTTGTATTTTCTTCATGAATAATCTGCTGCTTGTTTATTTTCCAAAGAAAAGGCAGTGGCAAGAGATTTTAATGCTTATGGGCTCTGGCTCGTTGAAATAACAGAGGAGGTTTTCATAAATGAAGTGGTGGTGGGGAAATGAATCGTTTGAGAAGCTGCCTTTCACTCCTCTGCGCCAGTTGACCTAGCAACCATTGCCCTGTTACTCTTCTCTCCATTATTTATCATAATTCCTCTTACAATTTAGGATAGTGTAGAGCATTTGTCCATAGCAAGTATCAGGCCTCCCACAAAGGTTTTAATGTTGTCTTTGAGGAAGAGTTTGTATGAAGTTCACAAAGAAAAGTTTGGCCATGGCCTCACTTCGACTGTGTCTTTTGTGACAAGACTAAATCATCTGGCTGGGCTTGGCCAACAGATTAGGCATTGTTTTCAAGGCCATTATTAGCATAACCCTATTGCTTTTGAAAAGGAAAAGGCTCAACAATCTGCAAGGCAGCCTGAGAAATCATATAATTGGAGGAATTTTTGGAGGAATGCAGTGTGATAGACATGAAAAAAAGTGATCGATGGACACTGGTGCAATTTCCTATACTTTTCTGTTTTATAGATCTTTCTAATGTTTAAGCATCCTGCCACTAAGAGAATGCTGCTTTAGTACTATTTAAATAATTCCTAAATTAACTTTAGAGGAGCCTCCTAGTTCTTTTCCTGTCCTTATGCGAAAGATCTGACATTATCTGACTTTATACTGGCTGGCTGCTTTTGTTCCTGCAAGAAATGGACATTTGTGTTCAAATTGCTTTCTTAAAATGATAAAAAGAGGTTTGGGCACTGTCATCTTCCAGAGCACATAAACTGTTGTTCACCCATAATTTCAGATTTAGTAATCTTGATTAATTTGGTTGAAAATAATTTTTTTGTAGAAATTATGAAAGTCAGAAGAAAATTTGTAAAAGTAAAATTTGAACTTGATGGGTTCATAATAAAAGTAGTTTTAGTACTTAGTCTTTATTTTTACTTTTTACCAGAACTGGATTTCTTCAGGAGTATTTCAGTGTGTCACTACTTTATAAAGTCTGTAAGCATAAGAGATTTTAGTACACAGAAATACAATGGCACTTAATAAAAAAAAAAATCTGAAGTGTTTAAGGTTTTTCTGTTGAATATTTTTATGCAGTAAGTATTATGCTTACTGTGAGCTTTGGTAGTGATCCTTTAAACCTTTTGTTTACTTGAATGAGTCTTTTGGCAGCAGTCCAGTAGAAGGCTGAATTGTTCTAGTATTGTTCTGCACAGTGCTGTTAAGCTGGCTTGCACAAGTTAGTACAGAAACTGCGTTTCAAGCTTTTCTAATGACACTACAAGTGTGGGAGGCTTATGCTTCGCTTTGGCTTTGTTTTACATGGAGGTAATCACAGCAGGGTAACAGAAACGTACAATGAAATTGCATGTGCACGCCTGGTGAGACAACAGTTGTTTGAGATATTACTATTTTGTCCTTTTTTTTTTTTTTTTTTTTTTTTTTTTTTTTTAAATTTTTCTCCTCTTGCCCTGCCCAGTCCGCTCCCAGAGATCACGGCCACACAGCAAAGCTAGCATAGGAGGTCAGGGGAGCATAGTGCAGTATTTTTTAGTGCAAAGTCTCATGGTTTAGATTAAGTTTCACTGGAACTGTTGTCCCTTGAGTTGACAAAGGAACACTTAGATGCCCTGCTAACGCTGCTGAAGAGGCTGTAACTTACAGCAGAGCATTCATAACAAATGGTTGGAGGGCAATAGCATCTTAAGCTTCTCCATCTATTTACTACATGCAGGTGTTTACTCCCCCATTAAAGACAAATGGGTAATTTCTTTGGGGACTGGGAGAGAGAGAGAGAAGGGCAGCAACATATTCTTATCCTCTCAAATGTAATTTTTCAGACAGATGTCCTCCATCATAAAAAGTCTGTGAAACACAAATATTAACCAATTAATGTTTCATATTTTAATAGCAGTGCAAGCAATGGGAGTTTTCAAGCTGATTTGCTAGATAAAGGTTTTATTGCAAGGCTGAAATTCTTCAACTCAACTATCTCTAAAGCAAACACTTTAATTGTTCAGGGTTAGAACAACAAACTGTTTCTAGAAGGTAACCTTCTATACATATTTGGCTGTAATAACAAAGAATCATCTTTCCATGATGTTGTATGTTGGTCTTCTGGATTGTCACCATGACAATTTCCTTTTTTCTTTTGAGCTGTTTTCAAGTTAATGGTTGTGCATTACTCATGAAATTAATTTCAAGTTCTCATTAGTCTGCATCTTTCTGGATAATTAAGCAATACATACAATGCATTGATCATTTAAACTCGTGCCCTGTTTATTGCAGCATATTATTGTACCTGTTCTCTGGAGACCAACTCTTGTTCCACTTGCCAAAAAGCAGCAAAAGTTACCTTTTCATTGGTTCTGCTTTTTGTACTTGTCACCTACTGAGTGGACACTGAAGACATGCCTGTGATTCTGGCAGTCTAATGGCAATTGCTGGTCTACAGTCCATGTCTGTCATGTCTGTCATGGCCCATGAGTTGGGCTCCTCACATAAATGCAGGTTGGGAAACAGAACGTTGTGGCCTTAAGAATCTCCTGGTTTGCCCTGCCTGAAGGATGCTAGGTTGTGTACACTGTATTTGCTTTTTCAGTCAAGCTGCTGTGTCCTTAGGAAGGACAGTGGTTGAGGGAGGAGAAAAGTGACACAGATGAGGCTCTTAGGAGCAGGAGGGAGAAAATTGATGACTAGGTGCTGTTTAGATGGACTGCAGTGGAGGAAGAATGACAGAGTAGCAGGCAGCGTGGCACAGCTGACGTACTAGTCAGAACAATATGCTACCCACACGCTGTACCACAGTTTCACAAGCTTCTGTCTGAGAGCCAGGAGGTGGCAAGGGAGGGAAGGGTAGGCTGTCTGCTGCTGACAGCAGGAGGGTGGATGGGAATGATGCTGCCTGCAGCCTTCTAACCTGCTGTTTCAGAGCCAAAGGGTGGGAAGGGACTGCACGCGCAGATACCATCAAAAAAAAAGCAGCACTGCATGAGCAAAGCTTTTTGCATGCTGAATTATTACCTTCCCAGGATTGGTGAACGTGCCACTTCGGCTGGTAGGGGTAGGTGTGAAGGTCTGGGTATCAGGAGCCATGCAATCATGGTTGTTTCAAGGTACATGTAAAATGAAAAGGTCCTAGCTTCTATGTTTTACAGCAGTCTGTCTCGGCTTTGCAGTGGCTTCCTTGACTACCCCACTGTGCCAGAATCTCCTTGTGACAGTGGCTACTAGTTTCTGAAAAACAGAGACATGGCAGTTCCTCTTGTGCAGTCATCATCCACAGATAAGAGCCTGGTTATATTCTTGTGAAATGGGTAGAGAATTTGTTGGCTGCTGTACGGGCCATTGAGTGCCCTTTAGCGCTCTCTAGGCCTTCTTCATCTCCATTTTGGCTATAAATCCTTTCAGATTGTGAGTGTGCCTGTTGTCTATCCTCTGCATTGCGTGGAAGAAACAGTTTTGTTCCGGTTCATAGGTGTCTGCTTCTCTAATCTCAGAACCACAGTAGATACGGGATTGCGTTCTGGTTCTGTTTGGGGTTGTACGTCTTGTACTGGAGGAGGGTGGAGGAGGGTAGAAAAGGTGGTGATGTGCCTACTGTGGCTATCTGCTAGGTCTCACTCTTTGATGGCTAGCAGCTAATATTCTACAGCAGAATTGAGCTAATTGAGAAAATAGCTAAGTTTTGTAAGGAAAAAAGCCTTGGGACAGTGAACATCTCAAAGTAAAAGCAAGACTGGTAAAATCTCTATTAGATTAAATTAGCCCAAAGAAATGACTGCTTCTGGCTGCGTAAGAACAATGACGTTCAGGAGCAAAGACCTTGAGGCACAGAAGGTCAGATGAGGATGACAGCTTTCTAGGAGCCACTAGAGCTTGTGGGGAAACTTAGTGAATTAAGGTGAAGAGCAACACACACGTCTCAAACAAAAACAAAAAAAACCCAAACCAAAACGAAAACAAATATTCCAAATGGTGTATATTGAGTCCTCCTAAGGGACCAGTTGAGCCATCTGGGAGACAGAAAATTCTCAAAATAACTGAATGAAATCTACATCACACTTAACCTAATGATATTATTTAAATAAATTTGATGAACCAAAGGAATTTTTCTGGCATCTAAGAGAGTCGTGGGTATATTAGTTTGCCTGTTATCTCTTATTTTCCACTCCTTTATTATGTAGCACTGGTAACATGCATTCTTGGCATAGCTTTATGGCTTCTGAACAAATTCTTAATCCTCTGTGCAGTTAACAGATTTGAAACTGCAAATTTGATATTAGGGAATCAGGTGAAATTTGGGACATCCTCCTTGTATCTGTGTATGACGGGTTTTTTCCCCGCTCTTTTGAGATCTGCGATTAGGCATGCTTTTTGCTCTCCAAGTGCTACAGAGGTAGGTTACTGTGCTTAGAAGTAATTTTCTTGAGACAGGCGAGATAAAGTGGACAAAAGATGGCTGGTGGGAAGACTAGAGAAGAACAAATGGAAAACTTAGTTCTGATTAAAGTAAAAGATTGGCACAGAAAATAATCAGAAATGTCAACCTGAATTCAGCAGTTTCATAGTCACTAAGCTGAAAGCAATGAGATCTGGAAAACAGCATACAAAACCCCCCAAAACACCGAAACAACCCCCCAGAGTGAGTATATTCTAAAAGACCTGTCTAGATATAGAAGTAGTATACAATTTACAATTTAATTTAGTTTACAATAAAAGTGTGTGTGTATGTATATAGTGTAGTGTGTATATAATGTGTATGTGTAGAAGAATGGTGGCCCAGAGAGGTTGTGGAGTCTCCATCCATGGAGAAATTAAAAATCTGACTGGGCACAGTCCTGGGCAGCCTGTTCCAGCTGACCTGCTTGAGCAGGGCGTTGGGTGGGTGATCTCAGCAGGCTGCTTCCAACCTCAGCAATTCTGTGATTTGTCTTCCCGTTAAGGTTTTAATAGTCCACAGAACATTCAGTGGAAATATTCTACTAAGCAATCTCTTGTAAGAACACACAGTATATTGTAATTAATATGTATTTGTCTCTGTGTTTTGGGGTTTTTTTGGCATGCTGTGGTTTTTTGGGGAGTTTTGTTTTGTTTTTATTAACAAACAGTGCCAGTAGAAAAAACAAACATCATCTAATGTATGGATTCTTTCGGTCTCCCTGTAAATATATGAATGTTGTCTTATCTGTTATGAGATGAGAGAGTAAACTGAGTAGGTAACTATTTCCCAGTAAGTCTGTCTTTGTCATTGGTACTGCCAGTTCCCACAATCCTAGCATTCCCAGGGCATCAGTCAGTGTCTACAAGGAACAATTTTCAAATATTAAAGCATGTGAAAAGACGCACAGGCCAAAACTCAGAGCTCTCTAGGGACTGTGACCTCTTAAATGGAATATATTCTGACATTTTCACAGGCTACATGAAAGAATTCCAGCAGGGTCATTCCATTTGGTAAACTTCTAAACAAACATTCCGTCATCTCAGTTTGATTTATAGGTTTTTTTTTTTCTTTTTTTAATTATCTGCTTATTGTGAAGAGATTAACATGGGAGACGTGACCTGTGACTGACTCAATTTAAGGCATCTAGTATATGTGAAAAGATCCTGTTAGAGGGCTGGGCGTTTGAGTGATTACAGGAGATATGGGAAGTATGTTTCCCTTTAAAGAGATCTCTTGATCAAGCTGTCTTGTTCTGACTTTTTTTTCCCCTGAAATTCCTTGTGGATAACTAAATGCATAGCTAGAAAAGAATGTTGAGTTAATTTTAAATTCCACTCTATAATTTTTTTTTTAAATCGTTAGAACTAAATTCTAGCTGCGTTATCGTTGACATGTTAGCTTGTGATACAGCCGCTGCAAGAAGGTAGCGTAGTGCAAACAGAACTGGTAATTGATGTGCAGTACTTACTATAGCAGCCTTTTGCAAATCATAGGTAGCATGGTGGGTGACCAAATATTGTCCTTTAAAAATTACATTTTTATATATATATATGCAGTTGAACATATATATAAACATATTTTTATGTATATTATAAAATATTTATTTATTTATTTAGATGTCTATATGGGCAAGGCTGAATGGCAGGGAATTTTCATTTAAACAGTGAACACTACCAACATATATCCTCCCTTAAAAGGAATTTTTGGAGATTGTAGTGGGAGAAGAGAAGTAGAACTTGCAGACTTATAAATTCGATACCACTGTAAGTGTGTGGGATTTTTCTGGGAAGAGTAACTGAGGTAGGTGGTGACCGTAATTTGGATTGTTTAGGTCTTAGTTACCACAGTAGTGAAGAATATAGGCAGAAGTGTCCAGTCCATCTGAGGTAATGCCTTAGTCACAACATACTACACAATGCTATTTCAAAAATTACTCCGATTTTTCAATTGACTCTTTGGAAAAACAAATAGAAAGGTATACTTGATGTTTTACTAGCGAAAGAATATGAAGATGGGAGACTTGAATGTATTGGGTTTTGTATCTTAAATACAAGCATAAGATTTACTGTATGATATGTACTGCTGATTTGTTTGTCAAATCTTAAGTGTTCAAAGCAAAGAACTTATATACTGGCATAGAAAAAAAAGGTTTTTTTAACAAAACAAGAAGGCAGAATAGAGATCTATTGTAAGTGGGAATTGGGGCTGGGGGAAGAAAAAAAAAAGCAGAGCAAAACCCCTCAAGTTAACAGTTTGAGGCAACTTCTTACTGATTAAAGAAGTAATAGAAGAAATTATAAGAGGGATTATTTAAATGAATGTTTTAGTTTGTGTAGTCAGAGCACTATTTTCCTATGTGAAAACATTTTTCCTGTGTTTGTCACTGCACAGTGATGAACTGGATTATCATAACACAGGAACAGAGAACCAAGAAATTCATCAAGGTGTGTGTAAAGCCAAGATGAAATAAACATTTTAGTAATTAAGCTTTCTTCCCCCACTTAAAAGTCTTGTGGTAGTGAAATAGATTAAATACCTAAAACTGTTCTCATTTTTTTTTTGTTTTTGACTTTAATCTGTAGGGTTTTTGTTTGATGGGATTGCAAAGGAATGAGCTCCCTAAAATGCGAAGAGTTGGAATGTTAAAGCAATTGTTGCTTAGTTACTTCATGTTTAATGAGGTTGTAAAGTTGCTCACAGTTAGTGATCTCACTCACCAGATCACTGATACTTAAAAAGATAACGGGTCTATTCTGAGTGGCAGACAAGCAGGCACTGTGGAGGGTACAATGTTGCTGCATCGTTTTCTGCTGTACATTGTGATTTTAGCGAGTATCTGTTAGGCACTTATTCTTTTTTTAAAGAATTGTTTCTTCTGTAGGCTGAAGGTTGGCAGAACACTTGAAAGTCTGTGTTGCAGGAGGATAGAAAGAAAAAACATTGATTACTTTAGATTAAAAGCAAACAAATGTTTATGAAAAACTAGTGCAACACGTTGCTATTAAATGAGATGTTACTGGATTTTGGTTTATGGAACTGACAGGGATGTCCATTCTGAAGCCTTGTATACAACTCAATATAAACAACTCAAATTGAAATTAAAATGAGAGGTACTTCCACCCTCTGAAGATGATGCGAATTCCAACAGATTTAATTTTTATCGAAACAGAAAGCTGCTTGTGTATCTTCAATTTCTGGTTTTCATAGGCTGATGCCGTTTGTCATTGGGTTTAAACCTGTAATCGACCAGTACAACACACGCTGCTTAAGATTTTCTTTTAGCTGAAAGAGATACGTATGTTTTGTTGTTTGATAGAAACTAGTGTTTCAGCCACAATTTTGTTTCTAGCTCATTACAGGTTTCTGTATGACCCTCAGTGTCATTTAGCTATTTGTAGTTAAAAATAGTTCTTTGGAAACAGGTATGTGTTCAAATCAGAGAGGTTATACGTCCAATATTTACTTAGGAAATGAGTAGTTCTTTTTCCTTTATTACAAAACATGTATTTAAGTACACAGCAGCAGAAAGATGAGACGAAAATTTAGCAATTTGAAAAAGGTTTTTTGCCTGTTTTTTAATAATGCCAGCAATTTCAAATGACAATCCAAATTCCATCTGCCTTTTAGAAACTGAACACAAAAGCATTTCAAACTGAGTGGAGTTGAAAGACCCTAAGATTTTTTGGGATGTATTTTCTGTTTCAAGGGTTGTGTTCTGTTTATTGTATAACTGCTAAAATAAAGAAAAGGCTTTAAAAAGTAGTCAAAGAACAAGCAATTTGCTATTTTTTCACTAATACTTATTCTAAAGGATTTTGTGTCACAGGACCAAATTTGAATGGGAAAGTATTAAGTTCCCACCATTGAAGTCTTTCACCAGTTCTTTTAAGATAAATGTGGAATTAGCATCCTTTAAAACCAACAATGAAAGTTACTGCTGTACAAAGCTGTTTTTATCTGTCAAAACAATGACCTTCGAGACAGATGCTATCCAAACATGGGAAGTATGTTTAAAGTATCAACATGGTGTTGGGGGCTGATGACAGGGCTTCTGCTATTTTGCAAGAGCTTAAAAAATTTCTAACCGATTTGAAAGTGCATAAGTAAATCTGTGAAGTAAGTATGGTGCTTTAGCAGTCAAAGGTGAGAACGTATCCAGGAGAGTTACAAATTTATTTTATTTATTAGGGAAAAGGGAGCTCTTAAATGGGAGGTGGATTGGCTTTCTGGGGATCATGAGGATCATTTGCCTTCATTCGCATGGGATCTGCTGGTGACTGGAAGACACCTTTGAACAACTGAGTATTATCAGTTAGCGATTAATTTAGTATTTGAACACGCTAACCAGCTAACACTGTTTCTGTTCCTTCTAGTACAGTTCTTAGGAATGCGAGAAAGTTGCTAATAAAAACATGCACTTTTCCCATTTTGCAGTGCTGCACCTACAGCTACTGAGCCGGCAGTTGTGAGATGCCCCCAGGTGCCTGTGAAGCTGTCTCAGAATGTTAGACTTTTCTAGTAGGCATGTTGAGAAATGGTGATTATATTTTTTCTTTGAATTCTTATTACTAAAAATAGTAGAACTATATTGTTGATCACTCAAGTAACCAGTATATCCAAATTATGAATTGAGCTTGAATTTTAATGTATATTCAAGAGTGCTGGGAAAACAAGATGTGTTGGAATATGAGTTTCTTTTCATGATGTGGGGAATAAATGTCATTCTTTGTGTGGAGATTTAAGAGGAACTGTTCCCTGGGCAGAGCATCCAGGCATTCTCAGTATTCACAGTGTAACTGAATCTGAACAAAAACTATTTTCTTCCAAGGTACCTTTTCTTCCTCTTCAGTTGTTATGTCTGCCCCCGCCTTAACTGTTCAATATTGGATAGCATTTATTGGCAACTACAATATTTGGCTACATTGAAAATACACAGCATCATTTTGACATCTCTCCTCATCTGCATGAGAATTTAATCATTCTTATTTCCCATAAATTCTGTGATTCCTCCTTTTCTTCATAAAGGTATTTGCAAATTACTGTTGACGTTTCAATCAGATTTCTTAAAGGAGTTGTAAAACATTAATCTGTATGTTAGTTTGTACTGAACGGGGAGGTGAATTTGAACCAAAATATTACGCTTAACTCCAAGTGGCTGAAGCATAAGCGTATTTGTTTCTGTAAATTCTGCTGTGGGTGGGTACCCTTGAAAAAGGGGAGAGGATAGCAGGAACTCCATGCCCCTAAAGCTCATCTTTCTGAACAGGTGAGAACATTCATGAGGGCTTGAGCTGCTGTTGCCCAACGGCTGTTACTGTGATCCGGCATTCACTTGAGCGCTGGACGCTCTTCATTTGTACAAAGCACTACTAGCAGATAGGAATGGATAGAACTACCTTCAGAACTATGACAGTTGAAGGAAAATTACACACTTCAGAGAAATGTGTGAAGTGCACTGTACCCTTCCCATAAAACAATTTCTGCTGTTACATATTGTTATACTGTTAGAATATAATTAATCCATCCAAACTGTTAACTTCTCAGTTGGCATAAGAAAAATGTGGAGCTATAAGCTGGTATATCCATAACTGTGTAAGATTCTATTTATTGACTGTGTCGGATTTTCATACAGGTTTCTTAAGCAGTATGTGTTTGTATTCTTTGTGTCTGGATTTTTGCTTTTTCTGAATGTGTGGAGTTTTTCAACAGTAATTTTGTTTCTTATGCATAATTAGTGTTACGGCTGCAGGTAGTGAGGAAGTTAATTTGATTTATGAAGGAGTTCTTCAACAGTATTTTTTTTTTCCCTTGTGTTCAGTAAAAATCACTGCAAAAGCAGAAGTATTGGAATAGTCTATAATTTGTATTTAAACAAAATCTAATTTAAGGTGATAATTTTAATACAAGTGATCTGCAAGCAACAACTCTTTTAGGCTGGCAGAGCTGCCTCAAATAATTTACCCTGCAAGAGTTTTTCTTTTGCCTGGATTTTCAGCTCCTTACACATCAAGAAGTTGATATGGCCTAGTAAGCTCACATCTTCTTTGACTCTGCCATTCTGAGCAGGTCTGGATTTCCCTTCTCCCAGCAGTAGGAAGCCAGGCAGAGACCTCCCAGTCCTGCTGGCTCTGTCATGCAGCCCTGGCCCCGTGGTATCAGTTGCGTGCCCTGGGAGTGCGCTGTTAAGGTGAAGAGTCGGTGTTGAATTATTGTCTTGTAGAAAGATCCAAAGAGGCAAGATAATTTTTTTTTTCCTGGTTTCCACTTTCAAAATTCTGCATCAGGTGTTTGTTACTATATGTCGTTCTTTTCAAATCTGATGCCATAAAAGTGAAATGGTTTTTCTGAGTGGAGATGTCCTTTAGAATTCCAGGCTGAAGGATTTAAAGTATAAAGTAGGGGCGTGGAAAATATGTGTGTAACAATAGTGGTTTTAGGTCAAAGGGAATGGAAAAAGCACCTGCTAGAGTTACTTGTTGACATGTAGTGTCTACTTAAAATTATGTATAGTTTATTTTCTGTAAGTACATGAAATGCAAACGAGTCTGCTGTTCCCTCATAGCCAACGCCAGATAATTAGAGGGGATCCCTTTCCCCAGAACCTTCCAGGTGACACTGAAGTTGATGGCTCATGTAAAATAAATGGGATATGCTGGAGAGAATGGCAGATCAGAAGCTGTGGGGGGAAATACTCTGAAAACTGCCGGGAATAATGAGATGCATAACTGTAACACAAGAAGGAAAAGAATGAAATACTTGTTTTTTAGATATTTACAACAAGGAACAGAATTGCTCTTACACACTGCAAGGAAAGACGTGGAAATAATCACTGGTTTTCCCACTTACCTCTGCTAGGTCAATGTCTCTGAAACAAGACCTGGGGCTGGGGCGGGTGAGAAGGTTCCTCAACATAACTTTTTCAAATGCCAACGTACAGCTTTGTTGACTGGTGAAACTTAGTGAGTAATGAATGTGCCAGTCGGGCAAAGATAAAGTATTTCTGGTGCCTGCAGCAGCGTTCAGGGTAGCGGGGGGAAGGGAGAAGGAAGGGAAAAAAGAGAGCGAGCCCTCAGCAGTAGTTTGTCTTAGGTATCAGCAAACGCTGCTCCTTCAGCAACTGCTGGATTTATTTTTAACCGCTTGACTCATTCCTTGTCAGATGATTGACCATCAAGCCGCATATTGAAGCACGACTGTGCAGAGGAAGCAAGCGTAGCGAAAGGCGAAGGGGGAGTGGTTGTCTGGGAAAAGAGGTGGGATCTGGGAGCCGTGCTTCACACGCTCCGTGCCCGCCGTCCCAGCGAGCCGGCGGCGGGCGGGCCGAGAGCGGGGGGCGATGGCGGCTGCGGGCGGCGCCGGGGCGCGGGTGCGCGCCGGTTAGGGGCAGGCAGCTGGAACCGCCGCTCCGCACAGCAGCCCGCCGCCGGGCCACGCATTCATCATTTTTTTTTTTTTCCTTTGGTGGATGTTGCCATTCTAAAGGATTCTCATCATGATCGATAGCTCCAAGAAGCAGCAACAGGGCTTTTCCGAGATTTTACCCGCAGGAGACGTTAAGCCGCTGAAGGAGAAGGAATGCCTTGAGGCGAACAGCCAGAAAAGTCTCAAGGAAGGTCAGTCGCTTGCCGGTTGGGGGACAGAAAATGCCCAAGCACTGGGCGGGTTCACTTCATTTGGGGTGTAATGCTGTATGTCAGGAAGAATTTTTGTGCATTAAATTAGGTATTGCTTTTCCCCGTAAAAAAATTTCTAAAAGCTAAGTTTAGAATTTACTTGAGACTATTAAAATAACGATGATAATAGCCTGATAGAAATTGTAGTATGAAGAAAAATGGGTGATTAAATACTCTTTTCAGAGTAGCATTTAGTGCTGAATTCATGAAATATTCTGAAATTGTCCTGCAAATATTGCACAAAATGCTTCAAAACGTCACTGTTGAAGTAAATATAATGAAATAAATGTCATTAAATAGGACACTGTTAAAAGTAAAACCCCACAAACCTTTAGTTTTAGACATGTATTACTACCTCATTTTCAGCGGTGCTTTCCTCACTGTTCTTTCTCTAGAATTCCCTTCACCCCTCATACTTAAAATTAGATTTGACTCTGCTTTCCAGATGTATGCTTCTGGATGTACGTCTCTGTAAATGATTGGGTTTAGACTGTGCATTAAGTTGATATAATGCACAAGCATTATTTTGTAAAATAGTAATAGTCTGAGGATATTTGGAGCGTTATTTAAAGCTGACAAATTCCAGATTCATTTAAAGTAGTATTTGTTTGGCTGTGGCCACGATATGCTGAGACATGGAAGTTGCCTTACTCCTTCCAGCTGGAGGTTCTTTTCTCGCTGGGCTGCGTTAAGGAGAAGGAAGAGAGCTCTCGAGGTCGCTGCCAGCCCCGCACAGAGCAGGTTGTGAGCTGCTGTATGTTAATGTCCCAGGCTCTCCGCAGTTCAAGACTCAAACTCCAACTTTGTAAACAGAAGCAAACTGTAACTGTGGTCGACAATATTCCTGCTTTCCTTTCACAGCACTCTGCCTTGGCTTTTACTCCAGATATCTCTGGATTGTGTATTGATTCAGAGATTTCTTCCTGGGTGTTGTGGCAGGACTGCTGCCCCCTTCTACATGAGATCACGCCTTTCTCAGAATTTAAATGCTGAGTTTGTTTTGGGATTTTGTTTGTTTGTTTTTAAATTTGGATCTTAATAATGTTTAAAACAATAAACAGCCCATATTCATTATTGAATTCGGTAACTGACAGTTTATTTTGAAAAACCCTCAGGTAGGGCTAGAGAAAACACTGATATTTTTTTACTGATACCAAAGATTTCTTATTCATTGCAAAACTAGATAATACTAAGTTGAGTGTTGATGCATGTAGCTGTGGCTGAGAGCATAACAGTTCTGCTTCCTTTACCGCAGGGAAGTACTGATTGAAAGACAGTGATTGAAGAGAAAGGGCCAACAGGGGCTTCTTTTTCATGGTGTTTACCTTGCACCTCCAGACAGGCCCAGTTAAACCCGCTGCTGCTACCTCTGAAGCTCTGTGGGGCAACAGGAACAAAGGAAGAAGGCGAGGAAGTGGAGAGGGACAGAGGAGTAAACACACTGTTGCTGGAAATACTGTTGGAAAAACCCAACCCTAACTAATCTAAGCTACCAAGAAATAAAGGGGAGAAAGATGTGAAAAAATTGGCATGGTGAATAGTGTAGGTGGGCTAATAAGTAACAACGGTAATTGTTAGCTTCAGTCTTCTTTGAGTTATGTATAAAGTGGATGAAAGAATGTACATTACAATAATGATGGTCTGTCAGAGTAGCAAAAAACCTGCAATTATGGGACACTCTTCCAGTCTAAATTCATGAATATCTTAGAGTTTAAGTTATTCAATGCATAAAATAATGAACTTCTTTTTGACGGTATGAATGACTACAGGTTCTCCTCTTCCAGCCTTTCCTCTTTCTGAAGCTTAGAAAAAACCCAGGCATTTTCTGTTTTGTAGTATATAGAATGTATTATTGAAAACATTGCAAATCTGCTTGGTTTGCATCTAGAGAGACTAAAAAGGAGCTTCACCTTTTCAGTTTGTGATGTTATGAAATATGTAGTTAAGGTATTTTGTAAATTTTTAAAAATTCGGTTGCAGTTGTTAATTTCATCCTATTTAAATAACATTATAAAGAACACTAAAACACTTCTTATTTTACAGAACAGTATATTCTAAATTAGCTTGTGGCATTCTCTCTCTCTTCCCCCTTCCCTTTCGTTTTCTTTTAATTCAAACAATGATGTGACTGGTTTTGCCACCTGAATCATCAATCTTTTTTTGTTAGGACACAAAAATACTTAGAATACCATCTGTGAATGATTAAAAGCGCAAAAATGAAAGAATGTAATTCTATTGGCAAACCCAGATGAAGTACGTAGATGTCAAGTAATTCAGAAGGTGCCACAGCCTTTGCTTCATAATCTGTCTTGCACACGTTTGATAAATCTAAAAATCCTGAGACAGTACAACGTGCTTATTTCAGCAATGAGTACCTTATGAGAATTGTTAGGCGCAGTTCTTTTTTTACTTAGTGTTTCTCTATAGGGAGAGAGACTTTGATGGAAACACCAATCCCAACACTGTCTTCAGCAAGTTAATATTAAGGGCATTGGATGGTTAGACTACAAGGATGAATTTTTTTTCTTTGCTAAGGCTAATGAATACTCTTAGAAGGTACACATTATAGCATCCTATAGCACAGGAGGAAATCCTCTTAATTATCCTACTTTCTTGTAAACAACTCATGTTATTGCATATTGACTGTTCTGTGAAAACGGTTCTTAACTTTATCTGCTTTATCAAAATTACCTTTTGTGTGAGCAAGGAACAAAAGTACTTCTTTGGTTCTGAGAACCATACAGTGGTAACTAAACAGCTTTTTCAGAAATTCCTGTAGCATTGACTTCTAATGTCAAGTAAGTGGCTGAAACATTTAGAAAATTCAAGTGAAAAGCCTTAAATGAAATCAGGACATCATTGTGCATATAGTTAGTAAGAAAGAATTAGTATCATCAACAATCATACATTAGGAATTAGGAATGTATTTGGGCTGCAGATTAGAAGGTTTCTAACTGAGGAGTGAAGTGAATTTAGGAAGTCTTGCCTTGTACCCTAAATTGTTCTAATATAAAGATCGATGGGTTCCTGCAAGAGTGTATGACTATGGAGAGCTCTGGAAGACACGGTATTAAATTGGTGAAACAAATCAATATCATGCTATCTCAGGTGAGATTTAAAAGGAGACTGGATCCCAGTTTGTTTGCACCATATTTTCTATATATTAATCTGAGCTTCTAATTACCAGGTGCCTGCAGTTACTGTAAGGAAGAAAAAAACAAACCAGGAAGGAAATTTTCTTTCCACCTTGAAACATAATTTCTTTCCTGGATTTGTATTGCTTTTTAATTTTACTGTTTTGTGAGGAACTGGAGACTGGCAAGTGCTAGAAACAGGATACAGGGTGGAATGAGTGAAGCACAGGGATTACTCAGGTGCTTGCTGGAAATGCCTTCATGCTGCCTGGTTAATAGCTTACCAGATTTAGTCAGGAAGGATTTCTTCCCTTCCTCCCTTGCAATCAAATCAATATTGCATGAGAATTGTTTATTTAACAGATTTCCTGCTATTGCTGGTATGTTGAGTATTGGTGATACTCTTGACCTCTACTGCTCTCCTGTGGTGGCATGTTACACTTAAAGATTCTACTTAAAGATTCTACTGTTGGTTTGCGGCTTTTAGTTTAGTTTTGTTGTTTGGTTTTGTTTGTGGGTGTTTTTTTTTAAAGTTTAAAGTTTTGTTACATGGTGTTTGGAGGTGTTTTTATTACCCCTGTCAGTGGCAGTCTACCAGGTATGTTTCTTGAGACACAGATAATGAGAAAAATACTGGGGGGGGGGGGGAAGTATTATTCATGTTGTCTTAGTTAATAAAGGAAGCACTATAAATTCAGTGTACTGATCCTGTGAGGCTGTGTTAACGTTCTTAACTTTATGTATCTACCATAAACAGTCTCTTTAATGATCGTGGCATAATTGTATGTCTTACAAGTAAATCAGCACTTATTCCGCAAAATTTTCTTCTTCAGTGTAGCACTTAAATGAATACTAAATATACAGTAATGCCATTATAATAAACACATGTTTAAATACTTTGATAAACCAAGGCCACAATGTATTAATTTGATTTTGTGTGTAATCCGTATACAATTAGAGGATACAGCAGCTAGCCAAGAGTTCTAAGGAAACTTGCTATGGCAACTACAAGATTTCTTAAAGGTTTTATAAAAGGTTAGGATTAAGACTGCTGCTGCCAAAAGTAGGTGTAGACTCATTGAGCCCTACCCTGCTTACTGACAGCCTTTCTTGTGTTGGCATTAATAATTATGCAACCCTGAAGTGAGTAGGATCAGTGAGCAGGTATTACTGAAGACTGTTTCAATAGTGTTCGTTTTCAGCCAGATCAGGGCACTGACCTCACAGGCTGCATCTTTGCCAGTGTTGATGCAGCAGAAGCAGCCGGGGTTGGAGGGAGGAGGAGACCATTGTCTTTTCATCAGTAATCCTGTCTTAGATCATATTAAGTTATGAAACCACACTCTGAAACCACCGTCTGTTTTGTTGCTATGCTGGAGGTTTCTTCTTTCCTTTCACAAAGCATTTTTAATGCAAAGTCCTTCTTAATGCAGCAACTTCACTGTAAGCAATCGACTCATCCACTGAGCAAGCTCCTGCAGCCACCTGATGTTGTTGTCTACATGGCAGAGTTGATACAATGCCATTGCTTACATCCCAGTTTGCGATAAAGCATCTTAGCATCAATCTGCCTTCCTTAGTGTTTTGAATTAATGTGTAATCCTGTGAGTTGGAGGATCTGCTCAGCTGGTATGCATTTTGTTTGTTGGTTCTACTGGGCCTAGGAAAAGTATGGAAACTAGAGATAGTAGTACCTTCTCAAGAGGGCTTGGCTGGAAATCATCTGTCATCATTCAACGTCATATGCTCCAAATTATCATAAAGTAAGTCCCTATTAGATGTAGAATTTGAACACAAGTTTTATGAGTCCCTTACAGAACATTTCTTGGCCGATAGTAGTATTTGAGGAAATGCAGATTATTTTTTAAAAAATCAGAAGACTATACTGAGCAGAGGAATACTTGCAGGTTTAGAAAATGTGATTATTGTTAACATACTTTAAGGCATGCAATTTTACAGAATACTTGAAATGTAAGATTTAGTTTAGTCAGACTTTCCACCCAGGATGGTAGTGATTTTTCTAATTTTAAAGATTTAAAGAGAATTGTGAAAAGTATAGATTTTGCTTTTTACATATACATGTGCATATATATATTCATTCCAGCAGACACTCCGGTAATTTGTTTGGAAGGTCGTGTATGTTCTGGCTTGTTTCTAAGCAACATGTTCCATAGCAATGGGACACAATACAGATTGTCCTATATGCTAGTCATTTCAGCTTCTCAACTGATGATATTGTTATGCTTTATATTTTTGTTTTAAATGTTAAATTTACATTTAGCTATCTTTCCCATCTAGTTTTTCATTTTTTACTTTCAGTATGATGATGTTACTTCTGGAAACAGTTATGTGTACTTCATTACTGGCTTACAGACAAAAGCTTTAAATCACAGTGGTATAATTTAAGAGATGTGGAGGTCCTGCAGGGTTTCCCTCCAGAATTCTGAGGAGATTATCTGAAATGGCCCTCAGTAGTCTCCATTCACATGCTTTACATTTACCCAGAACATTTCTAAGCTGAAATGAAAGTATGACTGAATAATTGCTTAACGTGAGTATGCATCAGAGGCTGTTACACTTTAGTTAATTATTTTAGATATAGTCTTAGCAGAAAAATCACATATACAATAATGGAAAAAAGAACATTGGAAGTATATAAAAACAAGTAAGGGATTTTTTTTTATTAAAACAAGTAAAAATAAGTGAAATACTTCCTATTTTTTTAAATTTTACCCTGGCATACGTGAAAGTATGAACCCAGTAGAATACATTCACTCATGTTTAGATGATGTCTGATTTCTTTAATGATGAATTACTTTTATTTTTAAATTGAGAGTATTTAACCTACTGTATCATCGTCTTCAGGCTGATGGGAGATAAGTAACACAATTTTAGATGCATTTTATTTTTAAAATGCTGTACAACTTATTTAGAATTTAGGTAGCTAAATACTTTCATGGCTTTTCCATCTCCCTTCCTTCTTTCTTTGACATGCCATATGAATGAAAAGAATACTACGTTACCAAATTTGTGATTTTGGGCACATGTGAAACGAGTCATGCCAGGTGCAAACTAGCTGCCATATTCCATAATATTCCTGAAATGTGTACCTTGCATATCACCTGCTCTTTCTTTTACTTATTATACAAAACAGTTTATTAAATTTTTAGTTTTATTCATAGAACAAATACTAGTTGAAAAGATTAACTGTTTTTGTCTCAATAAAGCATTTAATGAATTATAAATAGAGTACAACGCCCCATATAGAGTTGAGGGAGAAAAAGTCACAACTCAGGAGAAAGCAAAACATGTATCTCTGGAAAACTAATTTAGTGTAAATTATGCTGTTTAGAAAATGCCATGTATACTTTTAAGTACAAGCAGATGGTGTTTGGAGGCAGGAGGGTAACAACTGAAAGAGGCAACGAGTTAAGTACTTTGATACTTGATTTCTGCAATTCTGTAACTGCCGCCCTGTGCTGTGTGGTTGGTCCAGAACTCTAATACAAAGCTGATGCTTAGATCACCTGTATCCTACCATCTGATAAAATCTTCTACTTTACTGCCGCCCTGCTGCTCATCTACTTGTATTAATGTTACAGTCCTGATGCCAAGTAACTAGTTATAAATTACTTCAGATCAAGGATACAACGGAATAGTTCATCTCCTGCAGCAGGGCTTCATCGCAACTAGAACATCTGTTGTTAACATCTATTGCTCTGTTTCAACCTCAACATGTTAGAGACCTTGGCTGCATAAAAGCTGTTTTAAGCTGGTGGAAAGAAATGGAGGCTTTCTGTGTAACAGCTTTTAATTTAAAGGAAACGGCCCTGTTTCCAGCACTGTCTGTTTCCATGGCAGCCAGCCTAGCAGCCTGCACTGGAGTTTGTACTGCTCTTGGAAATTTCCAAGGGAGTATGCAGGAATGTTGGACACTACATTTTCCCACTTTTACTTGCTGTTTTAAGGGATTAAATAGCTAATATCCACTGGATTTTAATTTGGGAAGAAATAATGGGATGATTATGTACAGAATATAAAAAAAATCTTGATGCATTATTTTTCTTCTTGCTGTCATTTGAAAGAACTGTGTGCTGTCTAATGAGCCCCTTCTCAATGGTTTAGTGCCTGCTTCATTTGTGTAATCGTTAAATGTCCACAACTATTTGCTGTTTCATAGTATGCTCTGTAAAAAGATTAAATTTGATTTTAAATTAAAAGGATATGTAATTAACTGTGTTAGATGTGGAATTATTAGTGCTGGAACTGTGCACAGTATGAGTTCTGGGTTTTTTCAAGACAAGATGCAGTGGTGAAAGCTTGTCAGTCAGTGTAGATAGCATTGTTCCTGCAGGACAACCATCAATTTATTTTTGGCCTCTTTACATTCCAGGGCTTGTGATTATATAGTACTACTTTGAGACCGCTTTTCCATAGGATACAAATTACAGATTTGTAACAAAAATCACTTGGTCAAGTTTGATAATAGCTGTTTGTTTGAAGTTATTTAATAATACACTGTATTTTCATTTCTGCCATTCACACTGAGTAAGACCTGACTGGACTGCATTACACTTCTTACCTTTCAAAGGGTCTTAAACAGAATGTGATGTGTACTTGCTGAAGTGCCTATTTGTGCCGGCTTTCTTGCATTCAGACCAGCATAGTGCTTCAGCAAGAAGCTATCAAGGATCTGCTTGTTTTGGTTATTCTTAATCTTTAGGCCCCTTTAGGGCATAGTGTATGTGAACCTGAACAGCACTCAATGTTTGAAAACAGAGGCCATTAACTTTATAAAATTTACTGCTATATAGAAATATGTTTCAAAATAATAAAGTGCATTGGTTAACAGATAACCTCTCCTTTTTGGTACCATCATCTCCATTCCCTTGCATATAGAAGCACTGATTCCCTGGTGTGCTAACACTGGAAGACACTGTAAGAGTGGGAGCACCAGCCTCTGGCACTCAGTTTTTCAGGTGGTGAAAAATTTATACCACCAGTGAAGTCAGAAGACTTGTACTGACTTTATGAGAGTCAGATAACCAGATGTTCTTACTGTGAGGAGGCATTATGCTTTTTGGTTTTGTCAGTAAGTATTAAATAAGCTATCTAAGACTTAAGGGTCATTTTATTGACTGAAAAAAACACATGGAAATTTTGTAATCTCTTCACCTGGTGTTAAAGTGTTGATCTTAAAATCGTACACTGACTTGAAGATAAAAAAGAATACTCGCCCTTCCCCCCAGTCAAAACTGGATTTTGACTGACCTCTCTGTGCATGGCTTTTACTCAGAAGCAGTTCAAAGACCATTTTGTGGAGTGGCATTGTTATGAAGTGGGTTTTCTGCCAGATAATGTGCAAAATATTTGTGCGGTCTTTTGCTCAGTGGTGTTAACATAGCCCTTCTTTTGCACATACACCTCCTATATGAGGAATAGTATTACTGACATTCAGAGCGTATTAGCATATCTAAATCTTTGTCAATTCTGGGCCTTTATTTTGGAGATAATCTTCTATGATTTTAGATGTTATGCAGGTAACTGCCTAATTTTAGAAGTGTAAAAACGAGAGGTAAACTATCAGGCAATAAACTGAATGGATTTACCCCGATAAGAACAATCTGCTAACCACAAGTGTTTGAGTAAGTACTACCCCATGGAGAACTTTGTTTTGTAGTACCTCAGTCTTTGGAATTCTCCCTTCCCCACACTGGGTTGTCTGTAAATGGTTCTTTGTAATAAAGAGAGAGAGGGGGGGGAAAACAAACCAAACCAAAAAAAAACCCCCTGAAACAAACCAAAAACCCCCAACAAAACAAACCAAACAAAAAACCCAACCCAAACCAAAAAACCCCCAACAAAAAAAAAAAAAGCCCTGCCCCAAAACACTGGAACAAATACCTATGGTATAATGACTTCGGCTAATGCCTTGGTGGTTTTTAGATTTTTTTTTTTTTTTTGGAAGCTGTGTCCTCCGATCTCATCCATCCTTATTAGATTTGCCTCTTTGAGTGTTACTGACTGTTCTAGAAATCTCTTGCTATATGGATTTCTATATATATGATAAACAAAGTCTTTATTAGATTTAAATACATGAGATTTAAACCAACCTGAATTCTATTCTATAGAGAATTTCTCACTGAAATCAATCAGCAATTCTTTGCCAAAAGTGCAAAGCAGTGCTCTGTTTTCACATCATTCATTCTTGTCTTTGAAGATAATTTAATCACATTTTCCTTATTGAAAACTTGTGATTTAGTTTCCATGACTCCCATCTTCCATATCTTTCTGGCTGTTCTTTGAGCTGCTTTTTGTGAGTCCCCATTTCCTTTTGAGTTTTTCACAAACCTCATTCCTATTCCCTTCCTTTATACACACTTCAGGTTCATCTCCACTATAAAGATAGAAGTCTGTCCGTAACTTGTTTCTGCTCTGTCCCTCTAACTACAACAACAATATAAAGATCATTACTGACTCTAGTATGACCATCTGCTCTGACATGCAGACCTGTAAGTCAGATACCCTCTCTGACTAGATGTAGCTATGCAACTGCTTTCTACTTTTTGTCGCTGTGGGGGCTGAAAGTATTTTAGGTCCTTATGTCTTTTATTGAGATAGAAATCTTAGCTTCTTCCTGATCTGTTTGCTTTGGAAAAGCAAAAATTTTTTTTCAGGCTTTCAGCTTTTTAAAATAATATATTTAGGTTTTTTATTTGCAATTACTTTCTATTTAGAAACTTTATTTTCTTTAATAATGTGTTCAACTGCTCAATATTTATTTAAAAAAAAACCAAAAACAACTTTTTCTTAACCTTCTTAATTTGTGAGTTTTTGCAAAAGCAAACATCTGGTTTTCATCCAAGTTTGTTTCTGTTTAACCTCCTTGCACTGGTCAAGGCAAAATCTTCAGTGATTATCTTCTTGTACCATCTTTCCAACTATGAATCATCTCTTCTTCAGTATTCCCCCTGCAGTGCTTCCCTGTTAGTCATGCTACAGGCTGTCCTTTCTTTACTATGCAATGTATAAGTTCCTGTTATTTAATAAGTGAATAACTGCATATTCTATATCTTCTATATCTCTTGTTTTTTCAGTCCTCCCATCATTTTTATGACTTGTCCAGATACACATGGGACAACTTCAAAAGCATCCCTTATTTGTTTTGTGATGCCCAGTGTAGGTTAAGAGATGCTGGGTAGGCAAATAGACAATATGAGAGACAACAACTATTCATTATATATATATTTGCCAAAAAATGCTAAAGCTTCACACGTGAGTACATATGGTTTATGTGCAGGTACATTCTTATGGCTCTTCTCCTCCTTCTGCTGTAGTCCACTGTGTATTCTGTTCTAAGACTATACGTTGTTTAGGATGTGGGTTAGTTTTTACTCTTTCTGCAAAGCTTAAGCTAAATATCCCATAATAATTGAAGCCACAAATCATAGAATACATTCTTAAATTATGTATCGGGCTTCCTATCATCTATGTTTGGAATTAATGTTCATTAAAGAATTGCTTGAAACCAGTTGGAAAATAAGAGATAAGCGACCTACATTCTCACCACTATTTTTTCGCAGAATAATTTTAGTCTTCCTCCCCCATTTCCTGGGTGAATACCACCTATTGTGGCCATGGCCTAGCAGCATTAATTTTCGTGAAGTGACACCAATTTAATCAGCCACAAATGTAACTAAGATGTCCACTGGGGTACGTTTTTTACAGTGTTGCCGCTTCCATGGTTGTGGGGCTGTGTGTGAGTGTGATGGCAGAGGGAGGCACAGCCTTTCCCCCTTTCTGACACACGTCACCCCGGATAGCACAAACGGGGAGCTGCAGGACTAAGTCTGATAAAATGAAGAACAAGTCTCTGTTGTCTGTAGTAGGTTTCATAGACTACAAAATAATTTTCCAATGTAGCCAACTGTCCAAACTGGTGAACTAGTGAGGGATTTCAAATTGTTGTTATCAACTCTGCAAAACATGTGATCATTCTGTAGCGTGAAGGTCGATTTGAAAGTTCTTTAACTTTCCCACTTCTGTTTACTAATAACCGAAAGCACCATATTAGCAATACTTAGGTAGCCATAGCTGAACCAGCTACACCTACAAAATGGGTTTAATGATAAAGCTCAGTAAGAAAGTAAGTCTGAGTAAAAAGCATATTAGAAATCAGAAATATCACATACCACAAACACATTTTTTCTCAATAGATGACTTGCCTGTCATATGTTGGTAGATGACTCGCATCAGTGATAACATTCCTGGACCTATTGTAATATTACCAGCATTTGCTTGTTGATCCACTGCATTCCAGGTGATGGAATTGAAAAAAATACTAATTCTGATTTACTTACTGTGTCTGATGATGTGTATCAGCTCTACCCTGGACATGGTGTTGGAGCAGGTAATTTTTCTTGAAGACCTTGATCCTGAAATAGAGAGGCACATACTTAGAACTGACTTGTAACGAGGCAAAAGATTTGGTAGACACGTTTGTAGTGTGTTTAGTGTTCCAAGAAAGCCAAATTCAAGTATGGTGTACATTTGGACCAAATACAGCTGTATGGCATGGATGAGATTCCTGCCCAGAGCCCGACATGCTTTTCAGCCCTTTCCACGGCTTCCTAGTTGTGTAAAAGAAAGTGTAGTTTGAGTAAAGAAAAGAAGAAAGTCAAGTTTAATCTACTTAAGACAAAAAATATTGTGTCTGAAATATGGTAGTCTTACTATGAGGTTTATAAATTGTCTCTCAAGTCATTTTGATGTGTAAAACTTAAGATTTATAAAGGGATTGCCTGTTTAGTTTTAAGACTAACTTGGAGCTTTCTTGATTTTTACAGTTGTAAGCAAGAGAATCCAAAACAAAAACACATCAGAGTTTTTTCCTTTCCTGTAAACACCATATCAGTTAGTGAATTTCTCAGTGCTTCATGCAAGCGCAATAGGAGATTCTTAGAAGTAGCCCCAGGATAGAAACTTACCATCATAACATGATATTGTATTCTTAAAATGCATTTCCATTCACTTGTGGATTTCTTGAAGTTTTCTGAAGGAATGGGCTAAGTCCTGACCCAATACATTACACTTCTTAGTTCACACTTACTTGTATAAAGGTTCTGGATTTTTAAAGTTGGATGTACTGTTGCATAAATGTGATTTTGCACACACGTATCTGCATTTTTGGGGGCAGATGAGACCAATTGGACTTAGAAACCCATGTGGTTTTCTGCAGAAAGATTTGAACTTTCTCTACGCATGCTCTGAATTTACTGGGAGTCTGTAGCTATCTATACTACGCCGCCAAACCCAGCCTAGGAAGCGCTGCTGAAAGGAGCGTGTAACAGCACCGTTTGAGTTGGTTCAAGACTTCAGGCAGCACAAGTTTGCATCTATTAGTAAGAGGTATTGTAAGAAGAGATCACGGCTTACCTGGAGCGACATGAAATTATGGAAGACCAAAAATAAATCATTCAAACTATTATAAAATAATCCTTCAGTTAACTTTTTACAGTCATTTAATATTACTTGGAAAATAACAATTTATTACTTAAAGCAGGTATATCCAGGTTTCCAGAGGAACTCAATACAGTTTGAATGACTTTCCATCAATTTACATCTTAGTGTTATGTTCGCTTTCTCCCATCTCTGTCATTTGTAATTATTGTGTAATAATGTTGTAAACTGAACAGAACTGCCGTGGCACAGCCCTGAAATGTTTGTATTTAAATTCTCAATGTTTGTGTGACACAAGAATATAATGCCCTTGTTTTCAGAACTTGCTATTCCCGGTCTTAATGCTTTAGCCAGAGGAGTATCCTTCCTGTACTGTAGAACAGGAAATAAGCTGGTTCCTTTTAAATTCTGAAAACAATTAACTTTGTCCTTACCCTAATTTTTTAGAAATTACATTCATTTTGATGTTTTGGACAATGCATTAGTTTGTTTTGCTTCCTTGTGAAATACAATGGGAACAGCATGTCATAATCATACACCCATAATAGGCTATCAAGGCAGAATTTAAGAATGTAAATATTACATCTTTTAATATATTTTTTTCTTGACCATCTCTTGTTCAAAAGATGAAGTTTCACATTAGGGTAATGGCTCTATGTGTTCAAGAAATAATGAAGCACTATGATAAATTGATACAGAAACAAGGGGAAGGGAAAAACAGAAGAAACAAACAACTTTCTTTTTTTTCCTTTTACTGGAAACATTCACAAAAAAAGCCCTAATCTTTGAAAGTGTGAAGCCTTTATGTCTATGCACTCCCCTAGGTTTTGTGCAGTTCCTGGTACAATATTTAATGTGTCACATTGGTTATTCTTACAGTAACAATAGGATGAGAACCTTCATACATTTGATGAAATGTAATGAAACATAAGAACTTAATTCTGAAACTGTAAACAGTTTTGCCATATTGGACAGTACTGGATTTACTTGGTCCTTGAAATAGTTATGATAATACATATCTCAATCAGGAAACAGCATTTTCAGATGTTCCGAGAGAGGATAAGGTCTGTTCCTGACTGTATCACTTTTTTGGTGTTTTTAAATAAGGCAGGTAAAATCTGGCTTCTCTTCAGTTTCTTGTGTTTCAGCAAGGTTTATTTAAATACACAATAAGCTTTCATATTTTAAAAAAAAAAAATCATTAAGGAAAAACGATCCACCAAAAAAATACAGTGTTTCTTTTAAAATGCTCTGCAAACATAGTTTCTATTTCGGCATAGTGTAGTCTTGTAAGTTTGGTTTAAGACGTGGAAGAAGGCTATATAATCATTACATGTTGCAGTTCATGGTACAAACTTTTTTTCTTGAATCTGTTATCGAGGAGTAGCGTTACAAGGGGAAAAAAGTATTTCTAGATTTAGATGTATACTTAATACCTCTTACGAGGCCAAGCTGATAAGTTGGGTGTTGTGTATGAAATACAGTCCCTTTATCTGATGTGATCAAAAAGCTGCAAACTCCAATACAAATAGGGTTTTGAAGCAATTGTTCCAAACTACGTTAATAGCAGTTCATCCTTAACGATAGGTGTCTCAGAGGTTACTGTCAGGTCTGAATACATATAGAAAAATATTTCTGAAGTTGAAATATTTGGTATCTTTTTAATGGGTTCTTTTTGTACTTTCAGAGGGATAGTATGCTTACATATGAATGAATGATTGTTTTGTTTTGTCAGTACTTCAGCTGAGGCTACAACAAAGACGGACACGAGAACAGCTGGTTGACCAGGGCATCATGCCACGTAAGTCTAATGTTATTTCTAGTAATTTGTATTATTATACTGTATTTATTATGAGCCAAATACATAAAATAATGAAGATAAGCATTTATGTGAGAATCATTAAAAATAACTATGATTTGAAAAGACTTGTGTGATCCTTTTGGTAATCTAAATGAGCATGAAGTAAATTCATCGTGCTTACCTAACGTTTCAGTTAAAATACCCATTGTGATGAAAATGCAAGGATTTGCAGACATAGTCTGATTCTCCTTTTGTTTTCTCTCTTTAAATTATGACTAATCTTACTGAAATAAATTGAACTCTATAAATGAGTGGACATTAATAATAAAGCCAGCAGTCTTTAAAGTGCAGGATGGCAAGGGCTGCCAAACAAAAACAAAGAAATCGAAGTTGTGGATTATGTGCAAACAGACGCGTCTTCTGTGTCAAATCTTGGATGATGGTAGCTGTGATGTTACAGGGTGTGAGGCAGAGGATTAGGCTGGGCATTGAACACTGGATTTTATGATCTAATGCAGAAGCCTCTGTGTCTAGGCCTTTCTGAGTATGAGTACATTTCCAAGAATATGGGAAGTGGCTTTGGTTTTTTTGTTTAGAAAACTGTTTTGGTTTTAGAACATTTTTTTTCAGTTGCTAGAAGTTCCTGACCAACTTGACACATCTGGCAAACTGTCCAAATTGGTCTAAGAGTCTTGTATTCTCTTCCAGAACAAAGATTATATAGTGGTAAAAATTCAATTAATGCCCTTAGATGCTATCTTTGGAAGAGTTAAGATGCTGCCGATCACCTTAGTGTTGAAGTGTCTTGTTAAGGCAGCAACGTCACCAAGTTCATAAATACATTTGGAGATGTATTTATGATTTCAGTATTCCGTTATACAGAGCTTCTGAGTCTTTGGCCTGGCTACCTGCCATCCTTGACAGTCATGCAAGAAGTTACCAGTTCTTCATTTTTATCTCTAACTCTGTTCTACTGCTGGAATTTAATCGCAGGTCATAGTGCTTTGACAAGCAAACAATGTTTCTTAATTTGTGTATTTGTTACATTTGTATGTCTGAACTCACAGCGCTTGTATTTTGAAAGTAAGTAATTGGCATGCTTTATGCAATTGCATTTTATTGCCAGAGTCTATTTTCTCCTTTATTGATTTCAATCTGTTAGAGATGATGGTTGTTTCAGCAGCAGTACTTACAATACCTAAAATCAATCTAGGAATCACACGAGGGTTCTCCTGAATATGGATATTTAGTGGCCTAAAATTCAACTGCAGTTAATTCTCTCCTTAGAGAACACCTCTCTCCTTTGGTGTTCCTCCATTTGGGCTCCCAATGACTATACTAATTGTTTTGTATAACATCTTCTGACTTGTTTTGGAGATCAGCCTGGCCTCAGAATGAGGGATGCATAGAAAGCATAGAGAAACCCTAAGTGGACAGTGTGGGATGAGACTAAGCTCAAGATAAGAGGTCCAAGTTGTCAAAAGATTCAACTGTGAAAAGTGATTTTTCATAAACAAACAAAAACCCCAGCCACTGAAAACAGATAAAAGTTATGTCAAGTTATTATAAATAGTCCAGTGTGTACTGGTGAATTCTAGCTTGAAAGCATAGTATCTTAAAGCTAATCTCGTCTTCAAGGTTTCTGAGTATGCAGCAGGCTTCAGATTGCTTTGCTAAAGCATATTCACTTTCCCAGGTCTGCATTGTTGATTATCTTCAGGCACAGAATGATCTGTTTCTTTTTGAGTGAAACCTGGGAAAAAAACTCCTAAACTGTCAAAAAGTGTTGAAGATTTTGTTTTGCAAGTATCTTATCTTTGCCAAAAGTGTGGCAAATAAGATGGATCATGCCTGCTGCCATTTCACTTCCTTTCAACAATCCAGTTGAGATGAAGCACTCTACAGTTCATGTTATTTGTAGCTGAACAGTGTTTTTACTCTTTTTGGCTATTAAGCAGCTAACCATCATTCTGTTTTCTAATCTGAACACTTAGGGCTTGTACAATTTTTTTTTTTTTAAATCAGCACAAATAGTTCTTACAGGACAGTCCAGTTCTCTCTAGTAACAGCAAGTGTGAGGTAAGGACAGATAGTAAATACAGTGGAATAAATGAAACAGTGGCATTCTGTTTCATTCTGTTTTGGCATTCTGAACCTTGCCTCATAAAATTTCTACTGTGGAACAGTTTTGGTAAATAGACCTTGGTTTACACAGTGAAGAAGTCAAGTATTACATTGTAATATCTGTTAAAATCACATATTGCAAGTATTCTGCATAGGAGTGTTGCTCTTTTCTCTTAAATGTAAGTGATTATAACTAGCATGAGTCAAATGCAAGCCTGGTCAGTTGCAAACACAGCTCTGAGATGGTGTTAAACACCCATACACACATACTGATTAGGATATTTCTTATGGAAAACACTTCCTGTCAATTTAACTCTTACTCTCTCTTCACAGCTTTGAAAAGTCCAGCTGCATTCCATGAGCAGATAAAGAGCCTGGAGCGAGCCAGGGTAAACCGCTTTGTGTAAACTTGTTATTAACATCTGAAAATAGATAGTCAGTTGTATGTGATAATAAATTCTCTGAGCACATGTACTCTTGGAAGAGTCCATTAAAATAAAATATTGGTGTCAAATCTGAGAGGAACTTTCTTAATCCTTCACGGATCAAGGTGGTGGGATACGCTTATGGTCATAATGTAATACATAGCTACCTCCAGTTAAGGATAGAATCCTTGGGTAGATTATGCTTGTGCAGTATTTCTGTAGCAAATCTATGCTGTTGTGATTTTGTGTGGAGGTATAGGATCAAATCCAGAAGTATTCCCAACTTGTTTGGGGAAGACAGAAATTCATTAGCACTGTTTAACTGATAGAAAAACAATAAAACAAAGCAAACCCCTCTACTGCCTGTGTTCTAACAGCAATGTCCACCTGTCTGAATGCAACTGCAAATATTCATTGATTGGACTTCGGTGATTTATCAAACGACTTTGATGTTTTTCTGGTAAACAGTAGTTAATGGTATTTCCTCATTTCTTTAAAGACTGAAAATTTTTTGAAGCACAAGATTCGCAGCAGGCCGGACCGGTCTGAGCTGGTCAGAATGCACATCCTCGAAGGTACGTACCCAGCTGTATGTACCTTTTAAGCTGCCATTAGAAGGAATTCCTGTTATGCACTGTTTTCTAACTGAATTAGAAATAATTCATATCAACATCTAAAGGTTTATATGCTCTTTTTCTCTACTTTTACAGTATTCTAAATCTGTATAACAATAGATACATCTATGGCAGTGAAAGTATTCTCAACTGTGTATTTGTTTGCAATTGCATATTGCTTTTATTCTATAATGATAATTATACCGTGGTGTATGTACATGTAGTGTATCTATTGCTTCAATTCCTACTCATACCCTAAAACAACCTGACAGCCTTATGCTTCCCCACCACCACCACCCCAAACAACCTTTAATAAACTTGACTTCTACTCTGCCTTGTTATTTTCCGTGTTGCTCAGGTAATTTGAAACAATAGTCTCTTTATGAATGGGGCTATATTACTGTGTTTCACTATCATCGTACCAAATACAGAAATTACCAAATAACCATAATCCAAGTCAGTTCAATAGCCGTTAGTTCTCAAAACATGCATTTGGATACTAAACCCAGATAGGAGTCTCCGTATCGATAGATCACATCCATATTGACAGACAATCTCCGTATTTTCATTGAAGTACAATTTTGAAGACTCAAAGTTGTGCTAGAAGCTATTTTGAAAGATAAACTTTTTAAAATGTTTGTCAACAGAGAATCCAAAAATCAATGGATTAATTAAACCTTTACCATAGCTCACACTGGTAAACCACTAGAACACCAAATGCTGTCTTCAGATTATAATTAGCATTTGTTATTTTATATTCCCTGCTTTATTGTTGGACATTATACAGATATTTACCAAAAGTATTACTGCTGTTGAAAAAGAGGTGGTGTTTTTTATAGAAAAAACAAGATCATGGGGGTGAAAAACATCTACTCACATAATCTTATTTTTGCTTATTAATTTGAGAATTTTCAGAAAAATACTTGCCTGCTTTTGATAAAAGTGGAGTGGTTGTTGCAAAGACAAGAACATGTTGTTTATCATGAAATTGCAGAAAAGATGGAACAGAATATTTAAATCAATATATCTTTCTAGAGACCTTTGCAGAGCCTTCGCTACAAGCCACTCAGATGAAACTGAAGAGAGCTCGCTTGGCAGATGATCTGAATGAGAAGATTGCTCAGAGGCCTGGCCCTATGGAACTGGTAGAAAAAAATATTCTTCCTGTAGACTCCAGTGTTAAAGAAGCTATTATAGGCAAGTAGAAGTCCCACAGCTTCCATCTGTTACCTATATGGCATTGTGGAAAATAATACTTTAACTCTTGAGGGTAAAGTTCACTAGAAGAAAACATACTCAAAGTTTATTATTACTTATTCTTTCAATTCCTGAGTCCTAAACTCTGTCATCATTTAACTAAAGTTATCCAATTTTATTTGGAACTAAGTTATAACTATATAGTTGGAATATAATACTGTCTTTGTAATGACTTGTTTCTTAGTAAAAATGTTAAAAAATAATCAAACATCTGGCCATTACTCAGTCTGTCCTAGGTGTCTGTGTGCACTCCACATGTTGAACATACCTTTTAATCTCTTATTGAAACAATATCTCCTATGCACTTAGTTTTATAGATCCCTTGAATATGATTTAATATGGCTGTCATTATATTAAAAATACAATAGATACTTGCATACCTGTTTATACTGTGCTGAAAACCGATCATTTTCTAGCAATTAGCTAATTCTGCTACCAATGTCTAAATTTAATTTGTGTAGCTATAAAAAAATTGTTTTGCTTGTTTCTTTGTAAACATTCTAGCAGTTGGACAAGAGAATTATCCTCAAGCTTTGGATGATTATTCATTTGATGAAGACAGCAGTGATGCTTTATCACCAGATCAGCCAGCCAGCCAAGAATCCCAGGGTTCAGCAGCTTCCCCTGGTGAGCCAAAAACAAGTGACTCACCATCACCAATAACACCAAATGCTACTGCATCAGCACAGGTACAGTTTTTCAATGTTGATACAAAATCTTCACAGTATGTTTCTTGGTCTGGCACTATAGAAACGGGGCATAGTTTCACATGGAATGAATACATTTGCTGTTGCAAAGGAGTGTCTGGGACTCTGTTTTCTGTTTGTGACTGTATATACTAGAACCCTGGCTTAGCTGTTGGCAGTGATGAAATTCCCATAGACTGTAGTAAAGCCATAAATTCACTGAAATTCATTATGGTCTGTGGAAGATCTGCAGCTTTCCCAGAAGTCGTTTAAAAGGTCATATCCATGGTTTACTCCAGCTGTTATTGATTACTTAATGTCTGTCTTCAGTCTGAGCAAGGTCTTGAACTCGTTTAGAATTAAACTTAGCTGAAACAACAACAGTTGACGTCAGTTCCATTATCTCCAGAAAAGTCCATAAAAAATAAGGCTTCCCATATAGTTTAAATGTTCTTTCCTGTAGTTTTAAAATACTGCCTAAAGGATTTACTATTTAAGAAATGAAAATAACCTTTATGTTGATTTTTCTATGAGTTTTTTTAGTATTTTCTGGAGTTACTTACAAAGAAAGGAAAGTAACTAAGTCTGCCATGGCAGATAAAATGTCTTTGGTGTAGAGCATTTAAATGTGTGAGTATTTAAAGGACAGTGGATTTGAATGAGAACACTTTACTGTTTTCACAAGAGTTGCAAACATTAATTTTGAAAAGGAATGCTTCTTACAATTTAATTTTGTGATTTGAAATGGATAGTAACATTGCCTACCCTATCTTTAAAACACATTACAAAAGTGCTGTTATAAAATAATTTGCCGAAACAGTAATGAAACAAACATCATGTGCTACAAATGAATTTCTTTTATCTTCTCTTCACTACTGAACACACAGGGTTATATGCCTAATCATCATACAGATATCTGGATGCTTTCTAGGATATCTTGTACAGTGCTTGCTTCACAGGTCTTTATCTTCACCTTTGAGTTAATCAGTAAGTTTATTCATTAATGAGATATATGTGTTTATTTAAAGATTACTTTGTTTAGCTTAAATAGATTGTTATGATGTTTTCTGTTTTACCTCAGCTAGTAATTTTAAACTCACTGACTTAAGCCCAGTTAAGAGGAGAAGGCTTTGCTTTTAGTTAAGCTTCTGCAACTTTCATGGAACTTTTTCTCTGGATAGAGAAGAACACCCAAGCGAAGGCTCCAGTGGAGGGAAGGGCAAGCAAAGTTGTCATACGTTGTCTGATGGCAACTAGCTTGAACAGTCAGCAAACTCCAAACTAGCCAGATTTAACGGTATTCATCTCTGCTCATTAACAGCTTGTTCATTTGAGACTGGCAGAGCTAAGTAAATGACAAATTGTGCTTATATTCCGAGTTATACTTGCCTGGAGGAACCATTAGTTTGTGTTTACATGTTGAAATGAAGAAAAAATGAAGAAAATTTTGCCTTGTATCAATGCTGAATCAGTTGTTGAATCAAATTTACACATCTGCTGAGCAATTGTGTATGCTAGAAAAAAGTCCTTGATCCTGAACTACTGTTTCTCCCATTTTCTTGTTGTACGTAGACGAAAGCAGTTGTATTATCACAGAAAAATAATTTATGCTTTAGATTGATGCATTTTACCATACTATTCGTGTTTACCCTTCAGTGAATTATTTAGCGGAAAGACTTGTGTTTTCATCACAGTATTATATATATGAAGTGACTTACAAATGACATCAGTTTAAAAATACTGCACACAGCTTTGTGTACTTGGTATCAACGTACCATGTGTGTATAAGCAAACACAAAAAATTTGGTAATGTTGTCACTTTTGTATAATTAGCTGAAATGTTGTGTATTAATTTGAGCAGTATTCCTTAAGCAGAAAATGTGAATTTGATGGAAATTCAAAAGCTTTAGGACTTTAAATTGTTTCATTTCATGCAAGTCTGCACCTGTAAAAACAAGTTTTTTGGCCTGTATAACACAAACATTAAAATACTTTATTTTGAAAGAATTTAAGAGTGTATCAAAATTTGACCAATACGTGAATGGTACTACTCCAAACGTGTAATAGTCTTCAGGTTAATGTTGATCAACTGTAATCTGTAATGGATTTTTTTTCATGAGGACTTCCTAAGAGCGTTTCTTCAGCACTTTCTCCACTACACAAAGGAGAAAAAGATGCATAACTTTGTAGTTCAAATTATTTTAATGCTTGTCCTTTTATTAAGCATTCTTTTGGAAAATGTATTTATTTATATATTTAAACTCTCAGAGGATTCGTAGCAAAGTCAGGGCTCTACACAGGGAACTGTGCTGCAATTTATAAATTAAGATAGGAAGAAAAGATAAGACAGAACTGAATATTGAGTTGTTACTGTATAAAGTAATATAAAATTAAACAGATAAATACAAGATAAATATTGTTTGTGCTACAAAGATGTTATTGTCTTAATGACCATGGATACTTGACAACTGAGTGGTTCAGGATCTGGAATTACTATCCTTGCTTTTCTTATTACTATAGTAGATAGAAAAAGTATTGCAAAGTTCATATGCAAAAACAAAGCTGGACACAAAGTACAGCACATCCGTTTTACTTCATTGTTCCCTAACATAACGGATTAAGATGTGGATGGGGTTTCATGTCGAGAGAATGTAATTTGCGTTGAATAAATTGAAAACAAAGCACATGGAATTAGATTCCCAAGAGTTAGGCTCCTAATGGAGAGTTAAATAAAGATACTTGAAGTAATACATGCCCAAAAGCTTTTCAAGTAGGAAGTGTAAGATAGATCTGTGATTGCAGCAACAAAATAACAGAGCACTTGAACTTGATTGAAAAAGCACTTCAGAAAGAACTTCAGTCCTTTGCTTATGGATTTCATAACATATTACAGCCACTTCTGTGCACAGATCTAAAATGTGAACCTGCTTTTCTGCAGAATAAACCAGATGCTTACCTTGTTGTCCTTTTGAAATAAAGAATAACAGCAGCACAGCATGCCTCTACAAGAGATGTGTCTGGGAAATTGCTCCTTCATTCTTTTAATTTCCTCTGACAAATTTTACATTTTATTACAACGTAAAATACAAAGAATGTTTTGAAAACAGTGGAGGAGTGCAGCCAGAGTTCTTTTCAAGGCTTCCTCCTCCAGACATTTCCAGGCCTCAGAGGATGTAACATAACTTTGAGAACCTTTGGCTCTCGTTGACTGATGACCTAAAACTTGCTTTAACCTGACGTATTTGCATCTGGTAAGGATTAGGCATTTTAACCACACCACTCTAAACAGATGAAACTGTGGTGTATACAACTCTGAAGACATTAGACAGTTATCTTCAAAATGGCTGAAGTATTTTGCTTGATGAGACAGAATATAATGTCTGTTTTCTTAATAAATTCACTGTAGATTGTTGACCTGCTAGATGCTTGTTTGCATTTAGAAGAAAAGGTCCAGAATAATACTGTCTGTAACTGGAAGGTCTATTCAAAGGAAATAATCTTTGCATTACTTTATGAAGTAATCAAGTTAAGAAGTTAAGACCTGTTAATTTAGGGTTTTTAACTTAAAAATTTATGAAGTAAATGATATGCATAGTTCATTGCCTCATCTAACACTTGCAGGTAAAGTTGTGAAGTCTGTAAAAAGCTTTGTATTTCATGTAGCCATTAATCTTTTGTAGTGTAGGATAACAACTAATGCAAGGAAAAAGTAATTTACTCTATGGCAAGAGGAAAATGTTTAACACCGTACGTTTCAAGCAATATGAATTAGAGGTGGGGGTTTTTGGGTGTGGGGTTACTGGGGTTTTTTTTGTTTTTTGACAGTAACTAACTATTCCATTTTTGTGCTGTCATTATAGCCTGTTTTCATAGCCTATACAGGGTTGCTAAATAGTATGTTTGAAGTCAAGTTATTTGTTTGGGTTCAAGAAGGAACATAATGATAAATAGCAAAAGATTATGTAACAAATAAGCTGAAGTATCAAACATTTAAAATGCTTTTTAGATGGCACTTGAGGAAAATAAAACGTAAGAATCAATGAAAATCATTAGAATTCTTCTGTGCTTTATGGTAATTTTGTACATGACACTGATTCAAAGAAAAACTAAGTCTGTTTTAAAATGTTACTGCTGTAAGTAGAATAAGCCTTTTAAACTTAATAGCAACAGTAGTGCAATATTTTGGAACAGAGTATCCAGAACTCTTTTTTTAAAGAGTAAGTCTCTCTAAAGTCCCCTGCCAATTGTTATGCAAGTCCAGCAAATAACAGATACTGTGTAGTTATCGGATGCTTTCCAGAGCAAACACTTTGAAAGTTGGATATAAAAATAGAGGCATTTATATCTTTAGCCTGACACTATAAACTGACACAACCTCAAGACAGGCATGTGTGCAGTGTTTCAGTGACTAGGCATGGCGTACTAAATCTTGCAATTTAGTAAAGCAGGATCAGCTTTTCCTCTGGATGGCTGCACTACAGAGGACCAAAACCACTGTACAGTTTAGATAGGTTAGGGCAAACTAGCTATAGCTGCCTGTTGGAGATGCAGCAAAATGTACAAAAGAAATGCAGAGATAGAAGGGAAATTTATTATAATTTAATTGTAAGCAAAAGTTGGAGAACTTAGTGCATGCAGACTGGCAGCTTGATAATTGCCATCCCAGAAATAGAAAAGAACGGGGACATAAAGTTGCAGAATGTGTACCAAGTGTTTTTAGCAAACTGATTTAAGTCCTTTATAGTACAATCTTATGGAAGAATAGTAGAGCATGGGAAGAAATGAATTAGGGTGAAGTACCCATCTGATTTAATTAGAATGCAAGGTTTTAGACTGTACTCTGAAGAAAAAGTATATTTACTGATAGGAATATATGGGAAATGGATGGGCTTTTATAAAAGGAATATTGTACTAGGTGATCGAATTTTTTTCTTAAATAATGGAAATGCAACTGATCTCATCTGTCTGGATTTAATACTGTATGGTATTAAACACTAGCAAAACTGGAGAAGATGGAGATTAGCAGAGATAAGACAGAAAGAGGGAAGTATTGGGTTGAAATGAAGTTGGTAATAGTGCTCTGCCGGACTTAATTTGGGGACATTCTATTTTCATGTTACCATTAACAACCTTGACATAAGAATGGGTCACGTAACAAAAGTTGGAAGCCGTAGTCAGCACAGAGTTCGATTGTTGCTACGCAGAAAGAACTAGTTGATTTGGGTTTTACAGAGGAATGGAACTCCAATATAATGGAATAGTTCTTAAAAAGAAAAATACACAACACCTCTCCTTCCCATGAAAAAGAAATGTGGAAACCTGGGGACTCTGACTCCAGAGAAAACTGAGGAGGATGACAGTTGGGGTGGAGTGATCAGCAGCGAAGTGACTGTGAGCTACTTCCTCTGTAAAATTGCAAATATGTCAGAAGAGATGATTCCAGTAGAAGTCTTAATGCCACCGCAAGGATCCATTAAGACCCCCTATGGAATATCCTATACATTTCCAGTTACTTACATCCACAAAAGGACTAAGGAAAACTGTAACACAAACAGGAAAGGACGATCAGAGAATGAAAAATCTCTTTTATGAGAAAAGAATAAAAATTCATTTGTGCAGCTAGAAAAATGAGGGCTGAGATCTGTTTATGTGCAGAGTCTATATCCCATCAGAGGGATATTCACTACAAAAGGAAATCGGTTTTAAAACAGAAAACAATTTCAGCACAGAAGAAATTGATTTGTCAAAGTTAAGCTCAGTGAAGTTTGGTTATTACGTAGGAAAACTTTTGGGAATTTTCTGGTAGGTGTAGTGGTGCCAGGACAAGAATAATAATAAAAAAGTCCTAAGCCTGTATGGAATGTCACAAGTTTATAGAAGAAACTACATGCATGATGTTTGTAACAGCAAGGGAACAAACTCAGTAAAGTTCAGGCTACTGGACTGTACCTACACAGTAATATAACTGTGCTGGCAGGCAAATACAGAAGAAATGCACCTCCTGGCACAGTCAGAGGTATGGTTGCCATGAAAATACAATAGGAAGCTGTCTCTTCAAAATACATCTGCTCTGCTGCTGCATCATCATTCTGAAAGAAGAAGTTTGTTTTCCTATATTGATGTTTGACCTTCCTGAAAGAGGCTTTTCTGACAGTACTAGTTTGGGTGGTAAGATTCTCCTTGCGTTCACAAGATTCTGACGTCAGACAGAAAATAACGAAGGCCTCAATTCTATAGTAATAAAGCAGTGTAACTTCAGTAGGCTGCTTCAGTATGTGTGTAGTGTGTCTAGGGTCAAATTTTCATGTTGCTTCAAGCAGAGTGATAACAAATGGTGGTATCTCTACTAACAATTGTTAACAATGCATTCCATTCTTCCTTTAATGTTTTTAACCCTTATATCTCCTTTTATTTATAATTAATAAAATTTTGCTCAAACTGTTTTTCTGTTCTTGCATATAAAATATAGAAATTAGTTATATTCTGTGGTTCTAGAAGCCTTCCTATATGAAATTTGGTAATGCTAACAAGAAAAGAAATTTATTTGACATAACCTTTTCCTGTAATTCTGACTGACCACCTTGAAGAGAAGATTTCTTTTTTTATCCTTATGCCAGGAGCAATAGTATTTTAATGACAGCTCTCAGTTCTAGAAGAATTTTGCAATTATAAAGTTAAAATTAGTTAATCTGATTCGGGGCTACCAACCAGAGACAAATATGTGTTAGGAGCAGCTTAAGTAAAATGTTCCTGACTTGAGTGGGTGAGGTTACTTCTGAAGGTCCTTCCAGCTCTTTTTTATGATTTTGTAAGAAAGACAGAAAGAAAATGTTTTCATGATATTTCTTTATTTGTTTTCATGTATGTTAAAAGGATAAAAGAATTCTGCAAATTAAAACAACAGTGTAAAGGTTACGAAAACAAAGCCCTTCCAAAGGGCTTTTTTTCTATGTTGTTATAAATCCCTTCTGGTTATCATTCTTTTCACCTGCAGAAAAAACAATAATAATTAAGAAAAAATGTTAATGTTGGAAAAATATTTATTGATATTACAATCAATTACTGTTTTGCTTTGGTGAAACTAGCAGTAAATCCTGTATTGGTAAAAACAGATTTTGGATACATTTACATGCAGTAGTTAAAATGCAAACTAAGTCAAGGTAAGAAACCAGTTTTTCTTACCTGCTATATTTGAAGTGTGCCAAAATGTATACGGATAAGTCCTGTTTTTGCCATTCCTCCTAAAAATGCTGTATGAATTTGACATCATAGTAAATTATCTTAACGTTTTCACATTTTTTCAATTATTCAGATGGTGGATGTTTTTAATGTTTCTCTTTTTCCTTATATTTTTTTAATACTAGTATCCACCTTTAACCTCTCCAGTTCCTGAATTTCTCAAAACTCCCTCTACAATCGAACAGCAGGTTACACGTTCTACTGCAACAACCACCCTGACCACAAATACGGTATCTCCAGCAAAGCCTGGGCCAACATTAGTAAAGGTAGGTATCTGTAATAATGGCATCTGAGGACTATGTTCTTTAACTGTGTCCTTTTCCAATGCTGCATTTAATGACAAAATACACAAATAACAAAATAGAGCGCCTATAACTAACAGCAGCTTCTCTCAGTGTTCACGAGAACTTACTGGGTTGTTGGCTGAAAGCTTTTGTGTGCTAAGATCAACGATTAACACTTGCAGGGACTGGCTCATTATTTCAAGAGGTCCTTACAGTACAGTTGATGAAAGTTTTCAGGCAGAATTATGCATTGTATTGCTATGGAAGTCTTTAAGAAATAATGACAATAGATTTTTGCAATACTGAGTTTCTCCTTTCTATTGGTGAAATTAATCTTTTCTCATCTAGTTTTGTATGGAGAATAATTTAATAGGAACAGAGGCAACCGCATTCATATTCTATCTATAACCAAATTGGTGAACAGCATTGCTCCTTTTCTGCAACTGTTTACTTAGTTCATTTATTGTTGAACACACTGTGTGAGTGAAGTTACCGTATCCTTGTATTTGAATATCAGAAGAATCACAGAATCTTCATGGCTGGAAAGGACCCTTAAGATCATCGAGTCCAACCAGACAACCTACAATCTACAATCTCTGCCACTAGAACATACTCAGTTCTCTTTTCTTCACTGACCTAGCCAGCAGCATGGAAAACATTTTGAAAATGAAAAATATTTGTATTTTTCAAATGCAAATAGAGAGGGGGTCATGTTAGAAGGTGTTTATAACATTTCATTTCAGCAACTTTGCCAAAGGTGTTCGTCTGAGTCATGATTATATATGTATGTAGGCCTCTACCTAACTACATGAAATTAATTCTCAGTTAAATTTACAAGGATGACCTCCAGTAGTCAATTTCTAGTATAAATTTGGCTATATCCAGTGAAATCACTGCACTTGTACCAGCTTACTTAATGCAGAACCATAATGACAAATTCAGATATCCCCCTAAACAGGCTATCTGTGTAATAAATGTGCATGGATCAACACAGGATTTCTGCTTTGGTACTTCTGTATGACTAGGTAACTGCCTTCAACTTTCACTTAAAATAATTTCAAAGAGTTTTTAAAGGAAGAGAGTTTTATCACATTGGCAGGTATAAAGATACTGCTGAAACTTTCATAAGAGTAATCCTGTAATATATAGGACTGTCTGTCCATGCGTTTAATTGAGACCTGTTGTAAGTACTTCTAACCTGCAAGTGTTTATGGTTGGAGTTTAAGATACTAGTTTTTACTTGTACAAAGTGCTAAGTGGCTTTGAACTTACCTGTTTATGAATGCCTCTTTGCAATGACAGGTCATGACTAGCAGAATCCCTTAGCTTCATTAGTGCCATCCATTAAAAAAACATTCACAAACTGTGATTTGATGACCCTTTCTTGTGCACTATATAAGCCAGCTGGAACACGTTGACTTTTGAAGGATGGTAAGTTATCCTTTTGGGCAGGTTTGCAGGGATGATTGTGTTCAGCAACTCCTTGCAGTAAATGCGCTCCCATATGCTTTATCTTTGTACCTTGCATAACTGCTTGCAAATTATATGTCTGTTATAGTTGTTTCAATCTTTTCCGTCCATAAACAGCAAAGCCACCCAAAGAACCCAAATGATAAGCATCGGAGTAAGAAATGTAAAGAACCTAAGCCAAGGGTGAAAAAATTGAAGTATCATCAATATATTCCACCTGATCAGAAAGGTGAGAAAAATGAGCCACAGATGGACTCCAACTATGCTCGTCTGCTACAACAGCAGCAACTGTTTTTGCAGCTGCAGATCCTGAGCCAACAGCAACAACACTACAACTACCAGACAATTCTACCTGCACCACTGAAGTACGTGAAGCATTGTTTGTGTCCTTTAAAGAAAATATATATACGTCAGTTATAAACTTTGTGTTTTAGAAGTAAATGTGCTTTACAAATGTTAAGAGATGGTTGGAACCCAAGAAAACTTAAATAGCAATGTGCATCACTGTGGGTATTATTTACCTCATTTAACAATGTGATGAGGTGGTTCTCTTGTTAAAATACTCCTGTAGTCTGACAAGCCTTTAAGTGGTTCTAGTTATTTTTGTGTGACATGGAAACAGAACCTCCTACCTGTGAGATGCGTTTTTTCTGACCAGATGCATATTTGAAACTCAAAGCATTTATGTGAAAGCAAGAAAGCTTTGACACCATTTTCACTCAAATGTGACATAGGTAGGCAGAGCAGAAGCGAAGCTTACAGACGATGGCTTTTACAAAGATGTGTACTATTGTTGTGGTTTTATTGTGTTTTTACATCAGTTTCAGAGACCATGTTTTTGCAGTTTACAAATAAAAAGAAACAGTCATTTTAAATTAGGTAGAATTTGTATATTGTTTATAGTCTCATCTCTAATGCTTATACAAGGTCCTCATCAATGTTGATCTTTAGCACTTTCAACAGTGAGAAGTATGCTTTCTGATTTATAGGTAGAAGCACTCGGAAAAATAAATCTCCAAAGAGTTGCCAGCGCCCTATAGCAGAATGAGAAGCTATCTGCAGAGTTTCATTCTCATCATCTAAGATCAGTCTTTTCCTAGAAGTGCTTACAGTGTAAGATGCCACAGTTGCACAACCCTAAATTCAAATTACTTTCAACTGTTTTTTTTTTAAAATGAGTTTTCACTGAGTTATTTTTCCTCAGCAAGTGAGGCTATAAAAGTTAAAGATACCATCTGTGGTTATATTTATAATTACCATGTATCCTAACATTTGGACTAGAGATGTTTCTGCCTGCTTACCCACGCTTCTTATGTTCCATTTACTGACATTTCTGAAATGTTTCTTCATAAAACTGTTGAACGAAATAAAAGAGCTGACTTATGGTACCTAGTGTAAATTATGACATTTTTAAATTTTTTACATTTATTTTGAGATCCTTGTATGAGATTCTTCTTACGAGTACAGCTGACGAAAATGCGTCATCTGAAGAGTAAACTACCTTCACATTGGTCCTTAATGTATATGAACATTGGACATGTATGTAGGATTGATACATATAGAGCTCAATATTGTGGAGATCTTTATCGATGTCAAACAAAAAAGTAACTAGTCACCCTATCTAATGATTAATTTGTATAAACTGATTCTGCAGTCCATAGTATCCTTCAGGGATGCCATGACAATAAAAACTATAAAGCGTAAATTATTACACTTAACTGAAGAGAAAATAAATTATCAACATACTACTCTGTTATGCTTTCTTCTCTGTGTCATTTTACTAAAAACATTTAATGGTAATGTTTTATGTTAAATATGTATTTGTAAAAAAAATATTTTCATTAACTTGATACGACAATAGATTCAGAATCACAGCTTCTTGATTGAAAACATAATATATTTAGCATTGACATTGTCCCCCTTTTTCTTATCACTTGAAGGCCACTGAATGACAAACAGAGTAACAACGGGAACACGCCACTGAATACTTTGAACAACAGTACACCACCATCAGCTGCCAGCTCACCAAGACAGAATAGTAATATTCCCAGCCGGAAACCAGGACCTCTACCTTCAAGCTTGGATGACTTGAAGGTAAAAAATGCCCTAATAATAATATTCAGAGAGGTCACTGCTATAAAGACAACACAGAAATAACATTAGTAAAAGAGAACAGAAAATAAAAAGATCTTTGTACTGGAATTCAACACATCATCTGAAAATGAACACTAAATTTCATAAAAGCTTCTTGAAGTTATAAATAACTGTGTAAACTCTGTTTAAACTGTAATATGAAGGCATTGCATAGGATTTTCTTCCTTCAGAAATACATTAACAGGAATTAATACTGTAAGGGTCCTAATGAAAACGAATTTGAAGAAGCCTGTGGGGGTTTAGATTCAGATCCTTTCAACAGCAACTAAACCAATGTGCCAAACCTGAGCAGAGGAGTAGGGACATCTAGTGGGTACTTTATCCATTTCTCTCTTCTCTACCAAGGTGTTGGGTTTCTGAGGGATGGGAGTCAGTATTTTTTTAGACTTGAAGGGATAAAATAGAGGTTTTGGAAGATCAGATTCTCAAGATGGGTTTTAACTGACAACCATACATTACTATATCTAACAAATCTATAAAATGCAATTCAAACAACAGCATTTGAAATAAGCTTTTCAAACTTTGAATTATTAACTTATTAACTTTTTTAAGATATTTAAGTTAATATTTGAATTTTTGCTTTGCAGTGATTAAAGCTGTTCACTTATCCATTTCTACATAATTTATTGGTATTCCTGATATGTGGTAACAGTAACATAAGCCATACTTGCAGACGTGCTGGTGGTGGTTTTAACACTGAATCATCTAAATCAGTTCTGATTAAGAATTCAGAAATGATTCGTTGAAAAACAGAAAAATTGGAATGCGCTCTCGAGCAAGTGTAGAAGATACCAGATCGGGGGAAACAGCTGATAATCGTTGTTAGGTAGACAGTCATTTAACATTAGATTGCTGTGGTTCTTAGAGATGTTATGCAAATGGATTGCTGTGACTTTTCATCATTTCCAAATCATGAAGACTTATAATTTAAAATTCCAGATTGGCAAAGTACTGAAACATTACTGAGGTCACTACCTTTTATTCTTTTAGAGTTGCTTCTAATGTACATATAACCCAAACACTAGAGTTAGATGCGGTGTATGTATATCATAAACAGAAGCCATTCATTGTGACTGTTCTTTTTAATTGATATTCACAGAATTAATTTACACTCAACATACTTGCACTTTACTTTGTCTGTAAGCTTATTGGAAAATTGAGAACACTTTTGTATTAGGAATTAGGTTAATTTTGACTGCTTATACTTTTTATGTTTGTAAAAGAAACCCACATGCCACATAGCTGTAACTGTTCAGTTGCCAATTAGAGAGCCTTTTGTGTTTGATGGGTCTACTGAATCATCCAGCTGACCTGATAAAATTTCTCAGAAATAGATGTCTGTAACAAAGGCGTTCAGCGTGCTAGTTTTCAGTGCTTTTATCTGCACTGCTGCCATTGTCTACAGTTTTGCTTCAGAAGTTTTCCTGCCAGAATTGGAGCTGTATGTTCATTTTTCCATTTTGAATATTTATGAAAAATCAGCGTAATGTTGCTACTTTTCTTTGTACAACAACTGAACACTACTAAGGTTTTGTCCACTTAAACAGTGAAAGTAAGCAGCAGGTCATGGAAATGTGCTCACGGATCATGAATGCTCTCAGAACCTAGAGGTTTAATAATTAGCAAATACACTGAAAAATATTTTTTCTTACAAAGATGTAATAAGGTGGAATGTATGTAAGTTTTCATATTTTATTTTTTTACTATTGTGCTTTAACTTATTTCAGGTAGCGGAGCTTAAAATGGAGTTGAAATTGAGGGGATTGCCAGTGTCTGGAACAAAAACAGATCTTATTGAGCGTCTGAAACCCTATCAAGATCTCAATAACAATGGGATTGCAACTAGTAGCTCTGTTACAGTAACCACTTCTACTGGGGCCACAGGTAACAGTGGGGAAGTGACTGTGGCATTTCCTGTTGCAACACTAAATAAACCAGTGGCTAATACAATATCCAGCTTTCCTCCAGAAAAAACATCTACCGGACCTGGCTGCAAAGTAGCAAATACTGAAAACATCAGCTCTCCTTTGCCTATATCTCCCTCTCCTTCAGAACAATCAAATCTAAGCACAGATGATACTAGTATGGCAGATACTTTCACAGAAATGATGACCATGATGTCACCATCCCAGTTCTTAAGTACTTCACCACTAAGAGCAAATATGACTGATGATAATCAAAATCGCAGTAGTGGAAGCATCTCAACCATGGAGTTTGATGTAGCAGAAAGGGACCGCAAGCTTCAAGAAAAAGAAAAGCAGATTGAAGAGCTCAAAAGGAAACTGGAACAAGAGCAAAAACTTGTGGAAGTACTGAAAATGCAACTTGAGGTTGAAAAACGGGGACAACAGCAACAGTCTCAGGCTTCTGGTAACTCAGCTACTTTGGAACAGAAGCAATTCAGCACTGCTGTCAAAGATGAAAATGCACTTACCGACTGCTCTAGTACAAGTCAAGCTAGTCATTCTTTAGGACAATCGGTATACACTAGCGGCCAGAATCCAGTTGCCAAAAAGGCAGTTGTCATCAAGCAGGAGATACCTGTGGCCAAAGCTGAACCTCAGAATGCCATTTCTCAATTTTATGTTAATCCACAGAGGCAGCCGCAAACTGCAGTTGTTGCTCAACCTCAAGCTTTATTAACTACCCAAGGAACTGCACAGCTGCTCCTTCCACTATCCATCCAGGGACCGAATTCTACCACTGCAGTTCAGCTACCCGTTGGAAATATAAAGTTGCAGGTAAGCGTGTTTTTATTTTTGATCCTGTAAACTGCAGGGCATTATTTGCATAATTTATTAGAAATAGGTAAGTATGCTGCTTGTGAGATTAACTTTAAAATCAGCTTTAGCTTGTTTCTGCTTTAGGGAAAAGAGCAGAAAAATGTAAGAGACAATCTATAACTTCTAGTACTTGCTTTGCAATTTCGTTTCCTAGATACTCCTTCCTGAAAAGTACTTGTCTTACCAGGTGCTGCCTCCATGTACAGTTGGTTTTGATTTATATCAGCATACACCACCGTTTTGTTAACTCCAAATTGCAATAGAGAGCTACAACCCAGTACTTTATTTTGAAGTATAGCTGTTTGCAAAATGTGTGTTTGAACTTCCTTGTATGGTGATGGCTCATTATATTGAAAAATGTGAATGCCACGTTCTAGAACTCCAGAGGAGTTATAAAAAGAAACCATGGTTACACAAACGTTATTTCTAGGCTCATTATAGGTAGTATTGCAGTGAATAAATACAGCATAAAGCAACATAGGTTATAAATGAAAAGGAATGAATAATCTGACCAAACTGAAACAGTTTAACCTGTTGGTCTAAGGTAGAATCAAGCATATACTTCCCAGTGGAATTACTGGGATATAGCTAGATGAAATCCCCTGCCACCCATATGGTTATTGTGCCAGCAAAGTATTCTTGTAGCTCCAGCATCTACTTGGCTGTTGTGGCATGTTGTGGGCCTAGGCTTTGGTGCTAGCATGTGCACCATCACATTTAGCAATACTTATGCGGGCTGTAAAATTCTGGTGGGGATGGGCCCCACAGCCTGCAGTGCAAGACCTGGTCCTGGTGGCTACACAACCAGACAGATCTTTGTCTAAATTGATCTAAAATCCTGCTAGAATTCTGTAACAACCTTAAGCATCATGTTCTGGTATTTTACTTCACTGATATTACACAAAGTTTTCCTAACTACCAGCTAAAACTGTCTTTCCTGAGGTTAGACATGCTTCTTGCCTTTCAGTGGCCATTGAAAACTACTGCAATCTTAAAAGCAACCCTTTTCTTGCATCATCAGTTTTGTCTTTCTGGTTACTCAAAGCCAGTTCTTATAGTCCTTTCTTACTAGTTACGCTCTATTTCTTAGTATATTCATTGCTCTCCACTGGACCCTCTCCAGTTTGTCTTTGTCTTTCTTAAATTCTGTTGGCAAAATAAACACCACCTTTTAGCTGGGAACTCACCAGTACCAAAGAGAGTAAAGAATTTGTCTCCCATACACAGTTCACGCTCATCCTTCCCCAGAATACGTGCTGTTGCTATTCTGCATAATCTATGCAATAGATTTATTACATGATGTAATTTACTGTGAGATAAGAATAATGCAAATATTTTATCTTCATCCCTTAGGCTCAATCACAAGCTGGAATACAGACCCCATCACAAATACCTGCTCCTATTTCTTCCTCTGGCCTGGTCCAGACAGCACCTCAGATGCATACTCCACAATCAAAACAAAATACCATCACGCAGCATGCACTCGGTCACACCCAACAAATCAGAAAGGTTTGTGGATAGCAATAAGCATTATGATAAATAGCTGTGTAATCTAATTCTAGGCAGTGATTTTAGAATCTTTTACATGTCATCTGTGTCATATATAAATGATCAAGTCACCTAACATCTCTGTACTATGTTTTTCTGTGTGATACAATGGGCTTGTAACTCCTTCTCTTTAAAAATTTTAGTCCATGCAGGACTTCATTTTTCAGTTGCAAATAAATACCTAAGGCTAAAGACTTTTTATCTTAATGATACTCTTAGGACATTCTTCCTCATGCTTGGCACAAGTGGTATACCAGGTATTCCTGTCATTTTCTCTTATTTGTCACTGGCTCAAAATGGGAGATTCTTGTAGGCATTTCTTAAGAGAAAGCTTTTACCTGTGGTTTCAGAGATTTATTCTTTTACAGGCATTCCTTTTAGTTTTTCTACTTTCCTTGTTGATTTCACCCTTACTTATGAAGAAAGCTATGGAGTCGGATACTGAGGACAGCAATTCCAGTGAGTCAAAAACCCCCATACCTACAATCCATCTCTTCCTAAGGAATGCAGGGAATGAGTCAGAGAGAGCGCCTTCTTTTCCTCTCTACCCAAAACAATCAGCTCTGAAATTTCCCATTCCAAAACAGATGTTCATCAGCAATGGATGCACAGCTGTGAGTGCCAGTCCAGTTGTGTTCATATCATAGAATCATAGACTGGTTTGGGTTGGAAGGGACCTTTAGATCTGATGATCTCTAGATCATCTAGTTCCAACCCCCCTGCCATGCGCACGGATGCCTTCCGCCAGACCAGGTTGCTGAAAGCCCTGTCCAACCTGGCTTTAAACACCTCCAGGGGTGGGGCATCCACAGCTTCTCTGGGCAGCCTGTGCCACTGTCTCACCACCCTCACGGAAAATAATTTCTTCCTAATATCTAATCTAAATCTACCCTCTTTCAGTTTAAAACCATTCCCCCTCGTACTATCACTACACTCCATGATAAAGAGTCCCTCCCCAGCTTTCCTGTAGGCCCCCTTTAGGTATTGGAAGGCTGCTATAAGGTCTCTGTGGAGCCTTCTCTTCTCCAGGCTGAACAACCCCAACTCTCTCAGCCTGTCCTCACAGCAGAGGTGCTCCAGCCCTCTGATCATCTTTGTGGCTCCCCACTGGACTCACTCCAACAGGTTCCTGTCCTTCTTATGTTGGGATCCCCAGAGCTGGACGCAGTACTCCAGGTGGGGTCTCACCAGCGTGAAGCAGAGGGGCAGAATCACCTCCCTCGACCTGCTGGCCGCATTTGTTTTGATGCAGCCCAGGATGCAGTTGGCTTTCTGGGCTGCAGGCACACATTGACAGCTCGTGTTGAGCTGCTCATCAACCAATACCCCCAAGTCCTTCTCCTCCAGGCTGCTCTCAATCCATTCTCCGCCCAGCCTGTATTTGTGCTTGGAATTACCCTGACCCACGTGCAGGACCTTGCACTTGGCCTTGTTGAACTTCATGAGGTTCGCGCGGGCCTGCCTCTCAAGCTTGTTAGGGTGTCCTATAGTAACTGATATCAACCCATCAGCACCAGTCATCACAAAAGAAAGGGCTTTCTCCTTCTTTGAGCCTCTTTCAGGCTGACCTCTGTTATTAGGAACTCAGAGATTGGTTTTGGACCTTTATTGCTTCCTTATCACTGCTATCAACTCTAAGGCTCCTATCACTTAGAACAATGTTTTTCAGTCTGCCCTGAGGAAAGGATAATTCAGAAACAACTGAAATTTCAAAATAAAGAGGGTAATTTTTACAGTATGTTATATAACTGTTACAAAATATCTCAGCCTTCAAAGTTTATATTTCAGTTTATAAAAGTGCATCATAAAACCCATGTTCCGACATGATCTGAGGCTTCTACCTGTGCAGTGTCCCCTAATCTGCTTCTGATAAGGCTCTTATTCCAAATAAGAATTTATCTTAGAAGATGTATGATTACGCCCTGCCATTCTTTAGACAACTGGCTAATAACAGGGAACGCAACTAAATGAGCATCATCACTCTTCAGACTGCTTGTTCAACCAGTTTAATTTCACAGACACTGAGGTTATCCTACAGATGTCAAAGCAGATTTCATCCAGATTCTCTGGGATTTGGTGAGGGGCTAATCTTACCTTGTTAATTTGACAGGTCCCATATAGAAATTTTCCGGTCTTCCTGATGCATTTACTTGTGCCAGAGACTAGCAGTTTTCTTCCTTTGCTGTCTATAAGTTCCTTGAAATGATTGCAGGAGAAGGTACCAAGAATGGTACCCTCTAGTCTTTCTCCCTATTCAGATCAGTTGTCATGGAGACCACATGGTTCCCAGTGGACTTTAGTCTGCATCTGGCTATCCTGGAGCTGAACAGCCTGCCTATCCTAGCTGTTTGTCTCACACATCTACTGCCGTCTTTTACACAGGAAAGCAGACAGCATAATTGTGCTGTTTTTTACATCAGAATATAAAATACTGATGTGATACAATAGAGCAGGATAATCTTCATGCATTCGGCATTAGATCTGCCTGTCTGCCGTTTTCATTTCATGAAACTTAGATGTTTCAGCAGGGAGATTGAGCTAATGAACTGTGAGTGAGTAATGCTACTTATTAACACTTTTTGGTGAAGCTGGTCTTCCTAATAGTTATGATCTCCATAAATAGTTGTTTTCCAGAACCAGTTTCCCTTGGATTCATCTAGACTTTCTCAGGTAGCTCAGATTTTTGTGCAAATCAGCTGATTATTCCATTTGTTTTCTCCTACACGCTTGAGGTGTCTCTTCATATTCTAGTTTCCACATGGCCGTTGTTCTTCAATTCATTCAGTAATAAGGAGACATCTCACAGCCATTCACCTCAGTGATAGACAGCTGGAAAGTACAACAGTTTTCACACAGATGATCCAGGTGGCTAACAAAAACTGTATTAAGCCTTCTCACAGCAGACTTAATTTGGTATTCAGGCTGTATTCCACAAAGCTATCCTACCTTTATCTCCATCCCCGATCTAAGATTTGTCTCACCTTTGTCATAAAAGTATCTGGGAGTAATACTGAATTTAAAAGAAGAGTCTTATGCACTCATACATTCATAGATCCTCTTCCTCTCCCTTTAACTTAAAAACATGCGAAGTAGGATACTACTTGGAATCATTTGCAATGAGTGTATGGACTATCAGTTGAAGAAATAAAAAGTTTATGTACATACCAGTAACCGAATTTACAGTTGATACCCAAGTTCATCAGTTATATTTTGCCTCTCCCTCACTACTCATAGATATCTGTAGTTAAAAGAAATTAGAATTCTGTGGCACAAACCAAACCATTCTTAGAACAGGCAGCACAGGACAAGTGTGGATACGTATAGTAGTTTGTATCAGACCAGAAATATGTTCATTTTATTGACTGTCCACTAGGTGGGGAAATCATGCATACTGTATTAAACTGGTCCATACTCTTCTGAATGTATTTCAGAAAAATTATATCACACTTTCTCATGATTCATGGAAAATTGCAGGAAAATATTTTTAATTCTCAGTTATAAATGAAAGCATGTCACAGCACAAACTTTCTTTCAAAGAGAAATTGTTCTAGATTTACAAATTACTCCACTGGAGGGAAAAAGCAGTACAAATAACATTCCCTTAGTAGGGAACTTAAGCAAACGAGTATTTTTAATTTAAAAAAAAAAGTCTTAAACTTTATAAATGTAATCTATCCAGTGTTGTTAATTTAAAAAAAAAAAGCCACCACAACCTAAGACTGATATATTAATCCTTTACAGGTTTTTCCAGCTACCACATCAAATACGGTATTTTCCTATCAGACTGCACCAGTTACAACACCTTCACAATCTTTTATTAATAAAACATCAAACTCTAACATTCACACTGGTGGTAATCAGGTTCCCTCTGTGCAGAATGGACCTGCTACTCCTAATAAGGTAAGATGAGCACAACAGTGTTCCATAAAGTTCAGTTTTATATTATCGTTCTTAAACAACATGTGACTATGTGCATACTGCAGTTCACTCAAGGAGGAAGAATGTTTTGTAGATTTTCATACGGCATGTATGTTTACATGCATGAGAAAAAGAGAAAGAAACTATTATTTTATCCCTCCAATTACCTATGCTGCTGCTGTTTGCAAATATGTAGATTGGTACAAGAAAATAGGATAACTTGCAGACCTTGATCCATCTTGAATTCACTAGAAGGTATTGTTTAGTCATTATTTTGTTATTTCATGCAGCCTGGCTCTCCATCTCAAGCCCAGCCTTATATTGTTCAACAATCCCTCTTCAACAACACAGTATCCAAGACAAAAGATCCTCCTCGTTATGAAGAGGCCATAAAACAGACCCGCAATATTCAGACATCACACCGTGAGGTAGTTATTTTCTCCTGTTTAGTCTATTAAAACATCTTTTTTTCCTTTAGAATTATCAAAGCCATAGCTTATTTTAGTTTTTTGTTTGGTGTCAAGATTTTCTAACGTACCCTGTTAATATTTTCATAACTGTGTTCAACTGCAGGACTCCTGTTTCATGGTTCTTTTTATTAAAGCAACAGACATGTAAATAAGTCTTACAGTATCCAGTTGGTGATATATGTAATTGGAATAATGCTGCTAGTGCTACTTAATAGTAACTAGCCTTCAACTGACTTGTTTCAAGGATGCATGATACCCAAACTTCAGACTTAGAAGAGAGAAAATATATTCATATTTTCCAAAGTGAGTAAACTTGAGCAGAATGTGTGTGAGTGTGTTTATACACACTTAGGTAAACATTTTATATATATATGTATGTGTGTGTGTGTGTGTGTATATATATATACACACACACATGAGCATAGGTGCTTGCTTCAAAAGAGGCTACATTTAGTGAGCTTCATGAATAATCCTATGGATGCTTTGTCCGTTTACCATTATACCCTTCATGTTGGAGGAAAGTTGGAAACAAAATTAATGAGCATCCCTAACCTCATGCGTTTCAGAGCTATCCCCCAAAAAAAATCCTTGTAGCAACTTAGTATTGGTTGCTGGGTTTGTGGTAGCAGACACTCAGGCAGAAGTGTGGGTATCTAATGCCATTTCATATGTTCTTGGCATGTGTGAGACATCCACACAGTGAAGGCACACACAACTACTTCTATCACTACCAGTTACCAAAGTGCCTCCCCACTGGCCTCTTTTCGGAAGCTAGATCTCTTGATGACAAACTACTTCCCATCTCTGGAGTATAACCAATGTTTTAAAACAGTTATAGTTTTGAGACCATCATAGAAGTTTCTACTTTTCCTAGACCTTTTTTGAAATAATAGGTTTGTGGGGGTTTTCTTACGTTACCTTAAGGTACAAATATTCAGGAGATGGCTGTTTAAAAGAAACAGATGAACAGTTGATGAAAACTTCCCCCCACTTTTTAAAAAAAAGAACATGAATTTACTAATTGGGAAAAAAAAACCCACAAACAAAAAACCAAAACAACTTGCACCTAACAAAATGCATCTTACGTGATGACTATTCGCAGGATATCTCTGACAGAAAGCAGTTCAGGGTGCAGCCCCAAAGTCCTGCAGTTATTTCAGATACTTACCCTGCTACAAAACAGGGTTAGTAATTCTTCTTATCCCTAGTTTTCTGCACCTCTCCTCTAGGTTGCCTTCATTAAATCTTTGTCTTACTTTTCAGGTTTTTTTTTACCCTATTCCTTTGTACTGAAACTGACGACAGGGATTACAAGTGTCTCTCCAAAGTATTTCTCTGTTTTCTAGATTGACAGTTTCGTATGAAGAATTTTAGGCTTGATCATAAGTTAGTAGTTATGTACCATTGAGAGAAGCTAGGATCAGTCAGCTTAGGAAAAAATACTACATGAAAAAGCATAACCCTTTTTTCATGCACTACAGATTTCCAGTGCACACAGTCAGCAGATGGATGATCTTTTTGATATTCTCATCAAGAGCGGAGGTAAGCTAATTGACATCTGTGTGATATAGTGATTTAAAACCTGGTAAGAAAAACTCTGTGCTATAATCAAAGGAAAAAAATTCTTCCAGGGAGAAGAGGTGGAAGTTATCCAGCCTGGATGAAAATAGTATTTCTGAAAGTTTGCAATAATTATCTATTAAAGAAAACATTTACCAAAACACATACAGTCAACCTGCCGTGGAACTTCTCTGCTTGTAAATCAGCCCAGGCAGACCTTTGCAGTAATCCACACAGCATTCAAACAATTAAAATAACACCTTAGCTTAGCACAGACCTATTTTATCAAAATTGGAAAAGTTGAGCATGGCCATATAATATATATTGAAATTATACAAAAGATAGAATAAGGTAAGAGTGAAAGCATGTTGATACTAGAATTTCATTAAATATGAAATGATCATATATCATCAACTCTAAACATCAAAGATACATTACTGGAAAAAGTACATATGAACTACAGAGACATTAATAAATAACAACTTTCTATGTCAGTTAAAATAAGGGAGCTATCAGAAAGGAACTGAAATAACTGAAGTAATATACAAAGTAGCTTTGCCGTAAAAGGAGGCGGCTTTCAGGCATAATTAGGCTTTGTAGACTAAGAAGCCATTACAATACTGAGGAATGTTCTGGTGCCAAGCAATTCAATTAACTTAATGTTTTGTACTACTGTCATACAAGGATTTCATCAGCAGCGAATGCCAGGACATAAGTGACTGATTGTACGCTATTAGAAGATTTTAGCCATATTTTAAACATCAAAGTATTTTCTCTTTTGCAAAGCAAATTGCAAAGTCAGCTGAAGAAAATGGAGTGACAGACTGAGATAAGTGACCTGTGCAGTGAACAACTCAAGCTAAATTCAAAAATGCTTTCAGTGCTTTTATTAAAATATTGCACGGGTAGTTCAAAGTTCTACCTCTGGAACAGAGGATGTAGGAAACATTGGTGTGCTTACTTAAATATTTGCTTTGAGTGTTACGTTACTAAACCCATTTGATCTTAAAGGTGACAACTGCTCCGTATTTGCCAAGTTGCCATAAAAAAGCAAATGTTTCCTGATCATCTTTATGAAAAACAAAGTAAAGCACTCAGGGTTCTTGCACTTACATAAGCAAGTTCTACACTGAAAAATGTTTAGTTTATTAATGTACTTCAAGAGAGTGAGAGGGTCTGTTTAGTAATGCTTTGCTTTTACTAAGCAATCATTTCAATAGATACTCTTACAGGTTTTAGGAATGTGGGTTTTGCTTGGAAAACTGGTGCAAAATATATTGTCAAGTATATTTTTGCTGGCAGAAACATCACGTGTGCTAGAGGATTTATTTGCATATTCTGGTCTGTCTAATGTTATTTTTGGACTCCATTCACATATAAGAATTAATTGGGACTTACTCTGCTTTATTTCATTTTATTGTTACTGACGCTATCTTACATGGAACTTCTTGACAGAAGAGTAGTTTTAGATTCTAGAATCAGGAATAAATGCATCCTAATCATATCAGTTGATCTCTTAGACTCTAATTCATCAAGGTGGACACAGTACTAAACAGGGATGGAACTGAAAATCGGTTCAGGTATTCTTCTCTAAATGAAGATGCGTGTTGGTTCCATAATTATTCTAATTAGTCAGAAGAACTATAAACATGAAGGAGGTAAAGCTAAAATCTAGAAAATTGTTCCTTTTTTCATCAATATAAATATTTTAATTGGCTGAAGTATTACTGAAAGCAGAACCCTGGAACTTGTTTTAAAATACTTTGTTGTTCATAGAGTACCTGACATAGTCTGATGTATGTGGTGTTTGTATTATCAGAACAGCAAAATGACTCTGACTCCTTTGAGTTCACTGTGGATGCATCCCAAAGTGGGCAACAATGGAGTGGAAGTTGTAAGCCTGAGGATATATGACATTATCTTTTCTGAATTAAATAGTGGTTTTCTTTTTTTTTTATTACAGAGATTTCCCTTCCAATAAAGGAGGAACCATCTCCCATTTCTAAAATGAGACCAGTAACAGCCAACATCACTACAATGCCAGTGAATACAGTGATATCCCGCCCACCACCACAAATCCAAATGGCCCCTCCTCCTGTGTCCTTAGAACCAACAACCAGCTTGTCTATAAGTCTGGAAAACCAACTTGAAGCCCTCTTGGATGGAACTTTACCATCAGGTAATGAAATTCCTCAACTGACAAGCAGTAATGAGGACAGAGAGTCATTTTCTTTAATTGAAGACCTCCAGAATGATCTGCTTAATCACTCCAGCATTTTAGATCACTCTCATTCACCCATGGAAACATCCGACCCACAGTTTACCAGTAATAATTCTTGTCTGTCTCTTGACCTTCCCGATACAAATTTGGACAATATGGAATGGCTAGACATTACAATGCCCAGCTCCTCATCTGGACTCACTCCTCTCAGTTCTACTGCCCCCAGCGTGTTTTCCACTGACTTTCTAGATCCACAAGACCTACAGTTGCACTGGGATTAAGCTATAGCCAATGAGAACACGACCTGCAAGTCTCTTTACAGCAGAGGTCCATTATTATACCATTCTGATTGCAGTTAAGATAAATTGAGATAGTAATGTTTGGAAGAACAAATGCTTGAAGCTAATTCCTTACTGATTTTCAAGTTTACAACAGTGAATTACTTTATGTTCCTATCAGTAATGCAGATCAGGGCCCTCTGAAAGCTGTATTTCACAAGTCAAGAAAGGATGATTGTATTTACTGATTAAAAGTACCCCAAGGTAAATGTATCACGAATATTTAAGAATGAAGTTATGTCTCTGACTTTGTAATGCTTAAATGAGCAACACAACATGGCTAAACTTAGAGAAGAAAAAGTGAGATTTCAACTGTCTGTATTGACACAGTGAGCAAATGTTTGGGGGAGGGGGAGGTATCACTGCACTTCATTGTTCCTGTGGACAGCCTGAGCCAGGTTCAAAATGAATTGTGAGGGCAAAGGCAAGTAGAAACACTGGCTGGTTCAGTGAAATTTCATATATCTAGTCTCTTAATTTGTTCAAGTTGTTTTTATATTTTGGTTTTGTGGTTTTTAAAACTCTTCCCCCATTCTTTAATCATGCGGGAAGAAGTTAACTGCATCCAAAGGGACATTAAGTGTTACTGCAAGAAATCCACTGTAGCTATGCCAGGTAATATTGAGAACACTGAATTTTGTATAGCAATGCTCTGGATTTAATAGCTAGGTTTTAATGTGTATATCAGACAGTTATTTGTATACTCTTTTAACTTTGTATAGTTTATTTTTGTGAACAGAGGGGAACAGTGGTCTTCAAAGAAGAAATTACTATAACGGAAGTAATAAACCTCCTAATTTACTTTGTGTTTGAGGATATTTGTTAGATCATTGAATTCAGTATCTCAGCATATTAGAATAGTTTGAGAAAGTAGAAAAGTTTAATTAATGCTGTTGTGCACTATGATCCTGCAAGCACCTATGCAAGAATAGTCCCAATACCCTCAATAAAAGATGTTTGTAGGATCAGACCGAGTTGCAGGGGACAGTACTGACAGGACAACCGTCATTTCTTAATGATACTTTATCTATTGGACAGCTTTATCTACCACTACATAACATCAGTGAAGCTAAACAGAGAAGCTGCTCAGTGAGAATCCTAAATAGCACACATTTATGGAAAATTATAAAAGGCTAATAAGCATTATCAGGATGTACGTTTTCATGATAAAAAAGCATATTTTATACCTGAAACAGATAATAGCAAAAATTAAGCTCTTACCTCACAACACATGAAAATATTATTATTTTTCTAAAGCCCTTAGTTTTTTTCAGAGCCTATTATGAAAGCAGTTGGAAAACCAAACAAAACAATGCAAACAGAAGTAAAATACATACTTTGTAATTTTATGGTTGATTCTCAGGTAGTAGCTGTTAAATGTTGCCGTAGATGATGTAGGGTGATAATCAAACATAAAGTTGGAATTATTTCCTATTAGGGAATTCCTAAATTAAGATAAAAGGAAACAGTACCCTGTTTCCTGAACAACAGAATCGTGATATGTTTGCTAGTCTGAAAACTGATCTCATTCCCAAATTCCTTCCTCAACACCAACCTTCAAAAATAAAGTTTTGTAGGAACTAATGAAAAAATGCCTGAAGCTTTTCTTACTTCTTAGAGTAGTGATATGTATGAGAATATCAAAGAAATAATGAAAACAGAAAGTAGCTGTTAACTATTTAGCAACCTGTATCATATTAAAAACAAAAACCAAACCAAAACAAAAAACCCACAACACAATTATGTTAATGTAAAACAAAATACTTTTGTCAGAAAATGTTGTGAAATTAACTGCAAATTTCTGTCTCCAGATATACAATGCAGTCTGGCTTACTAATATTACAGAACTCCATCAGCTTCGGATAAAATAGTGAATTATATCATGGATTCAGGGTTTGAACTGTCATCATATGTTTGCATCATATCAGTTATCAGCACTTTAAATCATTATATATCTTCAATAGTTTTACAGGCCAGGATTTACTTTAATCTGAAACTAAGTCCAAAAAAACAATCTGTGGAGATTTTCACAATAAAAGACAAAGTTGAAAGATATATTTCCTTATTCCTTCTTGCTGTGCCTACAGTACTTGGTACAATATTACACGTGGACTGTCTGCCTTAAATTGTGATGGTATGGGACTCTTTAATAACATTGAACAAATACATTCAACTTTTTGCATTCCTTTTCATCATATTGTCTTGGGAGCTAATACTCTGAGATACTAAGTGCCCTCAGCTGTTATGAGAATAAGAATTAAGGACTCTTGGTCTGAGGACAACTTTGAATGAAATTTAGTGTTCTGCAGTACTGTCAATTTATTGTGTGTGATATATCAGACATCGTACCACATGTGCAGTTAGTTACCCCTTTTTGACCCTGCCTTCTGATTAAATAAGAGGCAAGGAAATTAATTTTTAGCGGACAAATTAACCTAGAGCAACTGTACTGTCATTTTTGATGTGCATGTAAATAGAGCTTAAAACTGGCAAAGTCATCTTGCTACAAAACTATCCTTATCAGCAGTGTAGAATGTTAACTAATCCATAGGAATCTATGTGCAGAAATAGACCCAAACAGTTGAGATGTGTTGTTATCAGTACAGTATAGCTTTCTACTCTAAAAGTCTATTTGCAAAAAAAAATAAAAATTAAAAAAACTAAGGGATCATTTTAGTTTTTAAAGTACCAATATTCTGGTGTAGGGAATGTGTGATTACTTTTTTGTACATTTCAGAATTATGTGTATTAAACCTTATATATAATGGTTTGCTTTAGATTTTGTTCTGAAATGTGATATATTTGCCATAGTTATATATGCCTGTTATGGCAGAAATAGGTTTTGCTTAGACTTTTGTGTGTGCATGTTTTACATAAGAATTTTTGTAACACAAATACAATACATCTTAGAAATTTCATCATGACTGTGCAGTTTGACTGTACAGAACTGAATATATTTCTCATTAAGAGAACAGTTGCAAAGGAATGCATTGGCACTAAATTTGCCGTTTAATGGCTGCAGTATACTAACAGAACACATCCTATCAAATGTGTTGTTAGTAAATCCTTCAAAGTAATTAAGAATACCATTTTATCAGTGTGAAAATCAAAAGTTGGTGTTACACTTCTAGACTTGGAGAGAGCTCAGACATACGTTTTACACGGCTAATGTTAATCAAGAGGAGTCACATCACACGTTTAATACAGAAATTACATTTGTTACGCACTTTTAGTGCCATTCAGCATTAGTTAACGCAAGTAAGTTTACAAGCAAAATTTTGTTTAACAGTATAAATAGTTAAGAAACCATTGTCATAAATTTAGCAATTCTCTCTGAAAATAAAATGAATTTATGGCAGTTGTTCTCTACAGAAATTTAGAGTCTAATCCAGCAATGTGGGCTTGCAGAATCAGACCTTTAAAAAGCTGAAGCCACAGCTTTTAGAAATAATCACTATTTACTACTGAAATTTTTTTCCCCAAAGTATTTCTAAATTCACCAACAAGAGTTACGTTCAAGGAAGCAGGTGATCAAAATAAAAGTTTTAATATTAAACTTTTATGTTACATAATCTCAAACATTTTAATGCCTGAAAAGTGTAGGCACTGAAATTGGAAACCAAGCACAAGCTGATGAACTGCTTTAAAGGCAGAGAAAATGCAATCACAGGATACATTTAACTGGAAGGGCATTATGTAATCAAAACACAGGAAAGCTCACCGATGTAAACAACTATTATTTGGGTAGCATCTTCAGTGTACTATAAACTTAAAGCAAATTCTATTATAACTGGAAAAAAATTTCTTCCACTTATCTCTAGTAAATGTTCTGTTAAAACTCTTTATGTTGTGGCCTATTAAATTGCCTTTTGATGACTTCTAGACCATACTACAGATGGTTTTTTAATGAGATATGTGGAATGGAGTTGCATACAGTATATACATGGCCAATAAAGAGCATCCACTAAAAGCTGCAGTAATCTCAAATATTCCTTTTATACCAGTTTGCTAGGAATAAATATAAAGTGCAAAAAAGAGACACCTACGTCATTCTGTAGTGTCCAATACTGAATATAAAGACTTTTTAGGTTAAAAGTGCATAAATGTATTTGTAGAAATCTAGCCAAAAAAAGCCATTCTAGCTATGAGAGCAAATTCTCAATAAAAAGCAGGGAATGGTTAATAACTATATAATCACACTATTTTTATAAAAAACACAACTCAGATATTCAAAAGACAGCCTAAAATAAATTATAATAATATAAAAATTTAAATAGGAACCAAAGCATTGCCATTTATATTGCCAAAGGAGGCACTTTGTATTTTGAAGCATAGGAAATTAAATCCCCAGAAGTATTATCCATACTTTTTTAAAATTAAGGATGTAGATATTTTCAAAGCTGTTTTTGATGTTTAACAGTACAGATCTGTTTTTGTTGTTTGAGAAATTTGTATTAAGTAATAGCACAGGCTTTTTTCCAGATAGGATTTTTCTTCACAGTACTGCTTGCAGTAGAAATAACGCTAACCCGAGTAGGTGTTTCTTTTCTTTTTTTCATAGTCATAATTATGTCTTAGCATCTCATTTTTGTGAAAAGAAGAAAATAGACACCTGTTTCTAGGGCGCTCTTCATTTAAGCACTACTTTACTAAATGCAAATTATGGCAATCAGGGCGTCAGTTTATGTATTGCCTTTCTATAAGAAACCATGATGCCTTTGTATTTGCTGTTTGCACCCCTAAAATCAATTCCATATGTTTGAATGCCATATGTTTTGCACATTGTACTGTATATATGTAATGCATACTGTATTTTTATATGTGTACTACATTTATCAAATATTTTGTACATAGTGGCAATATTGTAGCTACTGAGGAAATGTTTGATATTTCAGCATTTTTGCTAAGTGTCTCAAATAAAAAAGGAAACTGTGTTCATTTGTCCGTGCTTACTACTAAAAAGTGAAAAATATCATTAATAATAATCAACAAAAATTGTGACTCTTATGAGTCTGAAACATTTGGCCTATGTTCTAAGTATCTTTCCCACAAAAAGGAGTAAGAATCAAGTCTGCACTTAGACAAAGTCCAAAAGAACGATGGTTTGTCTTCAAAATCAGAGCCAAAATCTGTAAGAATAGAGATTTCCTGAGCAGTACTACTATATTAATTACTTATCTGGGTTTTTTTATTCTTTTCTGAAGAAAAGGTAGGGTAAGAACCCAGACTTTTGAGTACTTTTTGTCATTTAAAAAAAACCTTTTAAATCCTAATGTATTCACAAGTGTAACTATCTTACATAACACACAGGTAAAATACATGTGATACTCTTCAATGTACTTTAAATGAAATGGCTTCATAACAATTAAAACAATTGTAATCAATGACCTTTTTATATCGCTCATAAGCCATACAATCCTTATTTTGTAATTTGTCATCATGTTTTCATGACATGCAGCTGCTGGGGTTTACCCCCCTACACCTCATCTACTAACTAGTTCACTGAAAAATTATTATTTCTTTGGATCAGCCCAATCTTTCAAGCTTAAGATTCCAAGAATCCCTCTCCTGCCATAGTACTTTTTAGAAGGTATGAACAGTTTGGAAGGGACTGCTTTTCGTAAGCTACCCAGAGAGTAACGATGTGTTAACTGCACAAACCTAAGAAGCTCTGACAGTGTACTAACAACTCAGAAATGTATTAAGTAATTTTGTACATGGTTCTTTTTTACAAGAGCAAAACACCTTATTTAAAACGTCTTCTGAAGTGTGTTGTAGAAGAGGACTTTACATAGTGCATGTATTGACCATGTATGACTGCGTAAGGGTACTAAACAGATCACTGAACAAGCACTAATTTAAACCCATCCCTATCAAAAAGAAATTGATCAAAACTCAAGATGCTGTAGTAAGACTTGGGAAAATACAGTATGATTCTAGTACATATTTTCGTCAACCTCGGAGAGTCGAGTTGCTAACAAAATTCTCTAAAAATAATCTCTTGGATTAGTCCACACCTTTTGCTGGTGGAGAGAGGAACAAGCTGCAACACTGAAGTTATGTATAAAAGCAACAGCAAGGGAGACTGAAGGCTCTAATACTGCTCTGACTTAGAGTGCCACAGTGAAAAAGGAAGAAGGAAAAAACCTAGAGTTTCTTCCTCCCTCCAAGTGGTATTTTTTCAGGGAGGGGAAACAGGGCAGCTCAAAATATGGAATAAACAAGGCATTCCAGAGAGGTGCATGTTCCTGTTGTGAACCTCTCCTGTCACTGCCCTGGAGCAGACTGATGGAGTGGTTCCACTGAGCTGCTCAGATCAGGCCACACAGATAACATCTCTTAGAAAGCTGTGCCTGTGCGATCAGGCAAGCTTCTGAATATTCCCCAGATAGCTTAACCTCATTTGTGAGTCAAATGCAACATTTTGTTCACTTATGCAAATGAACCTTTAAGGCCTTTTAGAGTGAAGTGTAATGAAACTATTAAAATATCATTGCAGATTACTGGGTGTATTTCACCTTGTGATACAGACTTCTGCTCCTAATTGCGTTACATTGTCACAGATACAGAAATAATCCCCACGTAAATGTATATGGACATTCTTATCAGCTACAAAATACTGTGATTCTTTTTTTTTTTATTCTTTACAGTACTCATCTTGAATTTAACAAGGAAGTAGATTGTGTTTGTATCACATTTTTCTGAATAGAGGCTACCTGTAATTCTCTAACAATAAAAAATAATTTGTAAAAAACCCAAACAAGTACGTACAAAGAAAAAGGCTCTTCTGTGAGAAATTAAGGGATATTTCACAACTATAATAAGGCAAAGAAAGGATTAGAAAGTTATTTCTGATGTAGATATGATTATACCACTTTCATTCATAACTTTCCTGAATTCTTCCAAGGTTTTCAAGATGTGCTGGATTGTGGGATTCTGTATTTGCATTTTTATTCTGCTCAGCTTGTGTTCTAGAACACCTTTGTGCATTTCTTCAGGAGAATGAGCTATGAGCTGTTCAATATGCACGAAGCTTCTTTTCATGATGAAGCTATTTCATTTAAATATTTACTATTATACTCCCTCTTGTGGAGGCAGTCCGCATACTAGATCATCCACCCTTTCCTGTCTGTTTTATGCTGATGAATCACAACTCGGCCAAGCGTTACAAAACCCTTAAAGTAGTAAGTAGTACCCATAAAAATGAACAAATTAAAACCTACTAATATGCCCTGTAAATGTCATAGACTACCTTTTCTTTATGAACTTTAACCATTCTAAAAATTTGTAGGCTATATGTGCCACAAACTTACCTTCAGATATCACATACCAAACACAAACATTGCAAAACAAATGCAGCACTTTTTGACTATGTATTTGTGCACTACAGAATTTATAGTTAGAATATATCAGAGACAAAGCACTTGTTTGGGTGCCAACTGGCAATTTGGGATTCTGATGGTTTTATAAAGACCAAGAAATATAAACACATATGCCTCCCCCCATAATATTAATATGTTCATATTAGTATTATGATGTAAACACAAAGACAAGGACTGATGAAGCTTGAGATTATGCTGAATTAACTTCTTCCGCAAGCTAACCCCTCGTTTTCAATAAAACCTGAATATATTAAACCATGTTCTCCAAATGGCTACCAGCACATTTGTCTTTACTCTCTAAATGCTATATAGTCCTGCCTATTAGATTGTTTCGTATTATACAAATAATGCTAAAGAGTGACGTATTTCTCAGCATATGCCTCAAGTTAGAGATGTTTCCTCGATAGCAAAAAGTCATGCACATTGCCCCACACCCCCATGCTATAGTCTGCAACCCCACCAAGACCTTCCTAAAAGAGAATCAAAGTAACAAATAGGGGAGTGTGTGAGAGGTTTTTTTTTTCCTTTAAGTGTTTATCTGTAAAATCATAGAGTAACTCTAAGAGGTATTTCCCTTCACATAAAAAATTACCTGAAGATGAGTCTCCAGTCTTCTCTGTAGAACAAGGACTGCAGGGCCACTGTACCATAACACTGCATCATTCTTGAATCCCTCCAAGACAGCTGCTGTTGATGAAAAGTTAAAATAGTGAAGAGAAACATTCTTTCATAAAGGTACGACAAAGTCTAAGCTTAATTAATTGATAACTGAGGAGCATTCCAGCTACCCCATAGCAAATCTTTATAAATTCAGTTATACAGTTGCACAAATTCTGCATAAATATGACTGTTCCCCTGTATCTCCTCGAGAGAATCAGTAAGATTTGTAGAAAGGCCTAGTTTTGTACACTAAAACAGATATCAAAGCCCTCTCCTAAAGCAACACCTCCATCTCATAACACCGAGGCTTAGGGAAGGAAGAAAAAGAACCTGGTGATGATCTCCTTCCAACAAAATCTCTAACATCTTTTCTGTATCTGAGTCTTCTAAAGATTTTCCTTTAGGAAATTCTTGTTGTCTTTTTAAAGAGTTTGTCAGAAGAGAATACTGCATAAGGAGGATTCAGCATAAAAGAATAAAGGCTTTCACACAGAGCTCAAACAAGGGTAATGACCAACAGAAAAAACACTTTCAAACAAAAGTATGCAGACACCAAAAAACCCCACAGGCGATTACACAAATGTACATTTTTAGTTATAAAAACTATTGTTTTGATAAATCAGCTCACCATTAAATAACACTTTATTTAGGTAGATAGTAACAAGTATTTCCTCTTAATGTACTCAGAGTTTTATGATTTCAAATCAAACTTTCAATCTCCCCATACAGTTAAGGAAGAACTTTAGCATTAGAAGTTGCTTTACCATTAAATAGCTTTTCTGATGCTGGCCAAACACTTTTATTAAAATTGTAGTGTATTTGAAGAGATATATGAATTCCACATATAATTCAAATAGTCCCCTCTGTTTCCTCCCATTGTAAAATTAGTTCTCTGCTCACAAAGATACAAAAACATGAATAAAACAAGCACAGATGCAAGCTGCACAAGAACTGTGATGACAAGTTACAAGTGGCAAGTGTTGGCACAGTACTATTCTGGCTTCCCAATTTCCCGTAGTCCAGATGAGGGTATGTCCTTTGAAGCTAGTGTGAACAAGAGTAGCACATAAATATCTATGAGCCCAATTCTAGAAAAACATGTACTTTAGTATCTTTTCTGCATTTCACAATACTAAGCTTTTTATAGGGAACGGGTACCAGGCACATAGTGCGTTTAATTTTGTATTTACCATTTAATTATCTGAACGTTTGGCATTTCTGCTTCTTTTCCCGAAAGAGGAAAATTTTACTCCCGCTTCCCCTTCCCCCCCGCCCCACGCTGTTCTCTCTGGTCTGAGGAAGACTACATTGTTTCCAACACATTTACTAATCTAAACGTACGAGTGCCATCTTTTGGTACAGAAATCGGCGGCTGCAGCACAGCTGCGTGCCCCAGAGTCAGTGGCGGCACCACAGAACCGCTCCCTCCCTCAGACAGCAGCCCCTCTCTGCCGCCCCGCCCCGCCCCGCCCCGCCCTCCCTCCCTCAGAGGCGGGAGCGCCGCGGGGCCACGTCCCTCGCCGGGGCCGACGCGGGAAGAGGGACGTCTCCACAGATGGCCGGGGCAGCTCCGAGGGGCTTTCCTCAGCGCCCCCACCAAGGAATTCCGCCTCCTCAGCGGGCACCTACCCAAGGGGAGCCCGCGGTGGCGCTGAGGCGACCGGCCGCGCCCGCCAGGTGCAGGCGCACGCGGCGGGGGCAGAGCCGTCGGCGCGGCCGGCACTGCCAGAGTGGCGCCAGCGATAGAAAGGCGTCGGGAGGGGCACTTAACGCAGGCGCGGTGGCCAAGTGGTAAGGCGTCGGTCTCGTAAACCGAAGATCACGGGTTCGAACCCCGTCCGTGCCTAGAGGGTCTGCGCCGTCGGTAACTTCCCCGACCCTTTTTAGGGCCAGGCGGGAGCGCGGCACGGCTCGGACTCCCGGGAAGGCGAGCAGCGGGATGTGACTGCAGCGCACCGAGGGCAAGTGACGCCCTGCGGGGTGTCGCTGCCGCTGCTCCGGCGTCCCCTGGCTTCAGCAAAGCCACCGGGTGAGTGTACCCCACTTCTGTGCCAGTCACTTCTGTCAAACTGCTCCCCTCATGCTTGCAACAACAGGCACGTTTTTCTTGTAACTCCCCAATGCAAGAGGCCCCTGAACTCACCTGGAGAAGCAACAGCAGAAGATGATTTCAAGGAAAAGATGTCTACCACCGCCCAGGGGTATGTCCTACAGAGCAGCCTGGAAGCACGTGCTGGCAGCCGCCATGACAGGGATCCGTTCCTGTGAGGAAGAAGCTCTCGTTTGACAAGATCTTATCCACAGGCTGCAGCTCCCAACACCATTACTGGTTCTTTTCATTGGGTTTTTCCCCCCCACCCTGTAATTCATTTCATTATTTATTAATTTAGTTATGTCTTCTGGTTAGTAAAACATGAAGTTTCTTCATCTGTACTCCTAACCATTTAGAAGGATTATTTGCAATCTCGTTAGTGTTCACTTTACATTTTCTACTTTTTTAAATAGAAAAACTCCCCGTCGCAGTGGAAGGGCTGAGGAAAGGTGGGGCCGGTTGCGCTGCGGGGCGCTAGGCGACGCTCCCCCGTCTCCAAGCAGGACCATACACCGGGGGCTTCAGCCGCAGCTGGTCCAGCAGGTCATGAACAGCCGGGACGTGCATCTCGGGGACACTGACAGGACCAACCACCAAATCAGCACACACAGTTAGGGGCTGGCAGCACTTAAAACCACCCTAACGATGTAAATAGGGTCCAGCACTACAAACTGGAGGAACTCTATTGATTCACGTTTGGTATCTGCTCACCATCTGAAGCTTCACTGACCTTGGATTAGCCCATGCAGCCAGTTTTGTTTTCTTCCTGACAAATCTTCCTCTCGTAATCTGCACTGCTGTTTTTTAGAATCAAAATCGTACAATTGTTCTATGAACAAAAATAACTGTCATTAATGATTTACAATAGATTTTGTAAAATCTTTTACAATAAGATACATGAATTCTGTTGGTAGGTCAAAATCATCATTGAAGTTGTATTTTGATTCAAAGAAGGGCTGTAACCACTTATTCTATATGAGGCTTTTTCCACAGATTTACTGTTATGAAGACTATCTGGCTGTATTAATTACATGCAATTAAAATTTTACACTTAGTTTACTGTCAATATTCACAAGTCTCCAGAACTGCTCTTTAGCAAATTCGGCATAACTTTGACGAAGCATCAGCAGGGAGGAAATCATGGTGCCTACCTTCCAGTTCATTTTTGAACCCGGAATTTCTAGCATGAAATCCGTGACAGCACTGCCCAGCCTCCCTAGAGAGAAGAAAAATGTAAATTATTGATTTTGAGCAGTGCACAGAGCACATGCAGAACTACAACCCAAAATGTTTCAAATAGGTTTATGTTTTCTTAGATATTTTTACTCCTGGATACGAAGGACAGTAAGGAACAGCCACGTCCCTGAAGCTGCTTTCATAAGAGGGTTTTCAAAGCTAAACTAAAATCAAACTCAAGGACAAAATACACATCTGATAAATGCTGCTTTCTGTTCCTCCAACCTCAGGAATAAACCTGGAGCCACCCTGCCTGTGATGAGTAATGTTTTCATAAATTCTTGCTTGTTTTTTTTAGAAATATAAGAGTAAGGCAGGTGTGTATGAGAGCTATGGCTGCGTCTCACCCACGAAGCAATGGTTTGAGGCGTGTGAGTCTGTGTTACATAGCACACATGGAAATTAGGTAATATAGAGCCTGTTTTTCCATAGTTTGCTGACAGAACTTACATTTTGCTAAAAAACATGGTTAAATTATTAGCATGATACTAATTTTGCTAAGTAACGTTTTAGGATGTGTTTTAATGGTTATTTACTTGAAATTAATTTTGCAATTAGAAAACTATGAAATCACAGCATAAGAGAAGCTAGTGCAGACCAGAAATTGGTAACTGCAGTAGCAGTTAAGATGTAGAAATAATTAACATGCCACACAGGTTTACTGCCATGACATAGATTCATTTACATGACATCAAACCTTTTTGAAAGTGTTACTATATTTGCCTTTAGCTTTCTCCTTTCTAGACAGGACAATGCCCAAATTTTAAAATCTCTCCTGTTAGGTCATGTTTTCTACACCTCTAATCATCCGTGCTATAATCCCCCAGGCCCTCTCCAGTTGCTACACACTCTTCTCGAAACGTGGCCCCAAAGTGGACATACTGCTGCCGCTTCCCAGCACCGAGCAGAGCGGAGCATTTCCGCACAGCACGGCTGACAGCAGGGCACTGTGAGCAGGAGAGTGGGAATGTGCATTACGTGCACCCAGCAAAGCCCGAGCTGCCATAGTTCTAGTGCTCAGAGAAGCCACAAAGCTGCCATCACATCACACGATATGAGTCATTACACGTGAGCACAAACTATCCCTGCCGGCACACATGGCCTTGTCCCCAGACCGGACCATATGACATGAAATTTACGCTGGAAACTTCCTCTCTCACCATGTGCTTGGCAGCGCTGCAGCCCCCCTGCCACCCTGGCCTGACGGGGGGCAGCCCTGGAGCTGGAGGGAGGCTGCAGGTCCCGCTGTCACCCAGCACGCCAGGCACGGCAGGGCGGGTGGCACATAGCAAGCAGTTAAAACAGCAGCCGATGGGGCCGAATCCCAGGGCAGAATCTGTAGTATGGGGTCATGTGAAATGAGTCCTCTCCTTAATCCAGCTTCTAGTATCCATCATTGCATCATTTTTCAGAAATTATTTAGAAAACCCTCACACTGTATTGCCGAACACAAAAGGTGAAGCAAATCTAATTGAGTTTCATCATTTTTGTCGTTTTAACAGAGCCTCTGGCTGCCTTTCTGAGCTAATTGAATTTTACATGTGACAACCAGTATGACCAACAGAGGACAGCACATCCATTTCTTTTAATGATCAAAAGATCCTGAACTTGAAGCTGCCATTCACTTTTTCACTCAGGAAATGAGAGTGACAGGCGGAGTAGAGCACTGTGTCACAAATAAGCCAGCCAGCTTAAAAAGGCCTTCTTGCAATTAACTAGAGCTGTTTTGAATTCCAAGAGATTACTTAAAATAAATCCACTTTTAACCAAGCATTACTGTTAATGAAACACTGTGGGTGCCCCCCTCTGAAAGCTGGGTCTGTATTTTGAAGCAATTGTTTATTGAGCACTTGGAGAACAGTTAAAACATACTCGGGAGTCAAAGCACTCTTAGGATTGTCAGGTGAACCCTGCTAATTCCCCTTCAAAACTGCAGGCGGACGAGGTGTCTGTAACTAAGTTTTGATTAAATGTGAGTGTTTATAAAACACTGAAGTAAAGCCAGACTCCAGTGTTTTTATTGCATTTGATTTGGGGACAGAGAAGACTCTGCAAGTCATAATGAAATTCAAAAAACAAACCCAAGGATTTCATGTGGCTGAGGGGAATTTCATTACGGAAATTCAATTAACCTGCAAGAGTTGCACACATTTAAATCTATTATCTTCCCCCAAAAGCTGGCCATTGTGTTTTTTATAGCAGCATTTGCTGTTCCTGGATAAATAACGCTTTATTACAAATGCATTGACATCTTTATATAATTAATAGCATATAAAACCATCTTCATCTGTTACTGCTTTGCAAACATTCATTCCTGCTTCCTATGAAATGTATCAAATAGTGTTTGGGGTTTTTTTTAAAGGGATGACTAAAGAAGGATTAGGTGTTGGACACAAGCACAAAGCAAATATAGAGATTTAGGAGACGTGAGGAATAACAGTGGCTCGTGACAGCGTACGGGTCTGCTGCAAGTCCCCATTTACATTTGTGAGTCAGGGCCTGATCCTGTGAATTGCTGAGCAGAATTAATTAACAGCCTAAGATACCATTAAGTCAACGGGGACTGACCATTAAGTCAGTATTAGGGCCCTTAAATAAAAGCCAACCTACAAATTCCTGTTCACGTGAGTAACGATATTGCACACATCTACAGTAATAACATGAATTATTCATATCAGTGTAGCATGAAAGATGCATCCCGCAAAGCATGTTTAAAATAACACATGAACATTAATTAGCATTCCTGTGATACACAGAAGTGTTATAATTTGGCCCGTTTTTTACTCATATGTGTATTCCTTTTATTTGCTGTGTGCATAGGTCTGATACAAGGACATGGGGGAAAGTAAATAAAGGAGATAGACATCTATAAACATTAGTAGAAAATGAGGAAAGGGGGTTACTGATTAGCTTTCTTCCCATATGAACCTCCTAGATCATATCAGAGAAATGTGAGTTAAGTGTTTTACCATTCTTCTTTTTTTAAACATTATCTGATCAGAGAAGCATGAAAAGCACTTTATTGCTCACTTGATTTTTTTTTTCCTGTGCTAGGAGCCCTCTGCAGGAAGTGAAGCTGAATTTCACAAATCTTCCCTTTCTGACGTCTCCCGAATTTCTAGGAATGCCCCTTCCCTGTTACTATATTTGGAGGTAGTTTCTAGGAAAAAAAATTAATTTTCGGACGGTTTTGGACTCACCACACCTACTCTCGGAGGACTGAGAGCCCCAGGTCTCCTGGCACGGCCCCCGCGGAGTTGAGGAGCTCACGGCTCGGGCTCAGCAACTCCTGGTGCAGACTGCACGTCTTTGTAGCACTGTCGGAGGAATGAGCATGGAGAGGGAGTGGGAAGGGGAGAGATGTCTTTGTGGCAACAATGAGTGAATCTTCTCCAGTTATTTCCTGGTGGCTGCTCTTTTTTTTTTTTTCCCCCCCTTGCACTTTTCTTCCCACCCCCCCCCTTTTTTTTTTTAAAGGAAGAGGATCTTAAGAAAAAAAAACACCTTCTGGATTTATTTTTTTTTTCTCTCCGCTTCCCCCTCTCCCCCTCCCCTTGATGTGGCCTCTTGTTTAGCTTGTGGCGTGACCGTGATGAAGAAATGTTTCTGGGCGCCTGGCAGGGTGATCTTTTTATGTAATGAGTCAGGATTTTGCCAACGGAAGGAGCCGGCTCGCAGCGAGGACCGAAGGGCTGTCTCCTTTTCAAAGAAGGGGAACCTGCCAAGGCTGAGCGACACCCTCTCCTCGGGATCCCCGCTCGCTTCGGCCGTTCATGAATTCACGGTTTGCGGGGGCCACCGCCCGGGAAGGGGGGGGATGGGGGGGGGGGGGGCCACACACTGACAAGTGGTAAGTTGCGCTCTTCCTTCCGCGCCCTCCGCGCACGTCCCCCGCCGCCTCCGAGGCCCCCAGGTGGGGCCGCCGCTCCCGCGGGAAGCCGGGGCCGCGCCCTGCCGCGGAGATGAGGCGGCTCCGCGCCTGGCGGACACCTTGGAGGGGAGGGGGAGATGCTCGGCCCCCGCCCGCGGAGCGGAGCGCCTCTAAGGCGCTCCGCTCCGCGGGCGGGGGCCGAGCATCTCCCCCCCCCGCCCCCGCCGCTGCTGGCGCCCCCCTACCCACCTGCCGCAGGCCGCGGAGGGGGCGCCGGCGGGCGGGAGGCCGGGGCCCGCCTGGCTCCGCCGCCGTACCGGGAGGCCGGGCGGGTCGGTCGCCGTGCCCGGCGGCACCCTCGGGAGCTACAGGTGTCCGTCGGTACCGGGGATGACCGTCCCGGGGCCTGAATGCGGCTTCGGGGGGTGGTGGGGGGGGGGGGGGGGTGTCGGTTTTCGCCCAGCGCCGATAACTGATAGGTGTCGATAGGTATCGTTTGATGAGCTTGCGTGAAAGAATAGTAAGAAAAAAAAAAACAAAACCAACCACCCTTCTAAATCATCACAACCATAAATAAGTCAGCGAATTCCTCTTCCTACAGGCCGCACGTTTTATTTTAAGATTTCTACTTAGCCAGAATTTCCATCAACTTCTCTGGGTTTCTCTTTCAAGATGTATTTTGCTGATTCGAAAGCAGAATAAATGTAACAGTGGCTTTTCAAGAACAGTAATTAGTTTATTGTAAAGTAACTGACAGCATTTACCTACTTCAGTCATCCAAGTGTAAACCATAATGCTTTTAAACTTGGATTGTATTTAGAAGTTCTGTTGGAATTATAAACTGAGGATTTAGAACATATGTTCCTTTTGTCTACAAATCTCTACTTTTCCTCTCATCTTTGAAAGAAGTTCTTAAGAAACATCGTGCTGAGGGTAGTAAGATTTAGACACACAGCTGCATACTTGAAACTACCACTATCAGTGGGAAAAGATCTAACTGTTTCAAGTAAAGCGAAAATATTTTCTAGTGTATTGTACAAATAACAAATTTAGAGTAATGACAGACATCTCTCTATAATGTGTCAACTTTAGTTTGAAATATAGTGGAACAGATAAGCAAGTAAGTCGTTGCTCACTTTGAGAAGAACTCTTAATAGATATTTGAGCACTGTAACTTATTCTGGGGGAGTTCCGTGTCACTTTATACACACTTATAGAAGGTGCTGCTTAGCTACTTAATAAATAAATCATTAAGTGTGAATAAAACCAAATAGTATCTGTTGGCAATTCCTGCTGTCCAGAAAGTGAAGGAGTGTGTATTGTGACTTAGCTTAAATACTCTCTTTTATTAGTCTGAAAATTACCCACTTTATAAGCAATGATTCTCTCAGTTGATTGGGCATATATTACAAAGATACTTTACTTACAAATTGAATCTCAGAAGGTTGTGGTTCCAGAGTCGGGGTTTTGGGGGCGAGATGAGCTTATGTTTTATCCAACTGGCCCACAAAGTCCCGCTTTTGGTGGTCACTTTGTTCTGCAAAAGAAACCAGTTCGTTATGGCTCTGACAGTGGACATTAAACTTAGTAGTAAACTACTGTTGCACTTAGTAAAAGGCTACTATACACTTTAAATAAATAACATTCTAACTTTCACGTTGTCTTTAGTGATAAAAAGTGGATAGAAAATACTATCATTCTTAAACGTAAAAAAAAATGTTTTCTAACTGTTGGTGGTGTTTTTCTCTTAAAAAGCCAGTGAAAGCCAAAGAAAAAGCTACATTTCAAAAAGTGGTCATTCAATATAGGTGAATTGGGAGAAAACGAAATAAGTCCCTAGAAAAGAGAGGCAGCTTAAACCTTGAAAAAATCATATAAACACCAGTAAGGTTTGTATTGTCAATCCCCCCCTCAGTTTTTTTGCTCACAAAGTGTTCAGTTTTTTAATGTATCTCTTCAACTAGCTGTTTTTTTACGTATATGTGTTTGTGTGTCTGCATGTGTACAGTCTGTATCTATGAATCAATTTAAAGATTACTAATTTTTGTACTGATAATAGTTGTAGAATATATTTTTATGAGTAAGGCACCGTAAACCTGAGCCTGATAAAGCTGTTCATTTTACTATTTACATTTTGGTATCAATATCCTAAAGAATCTAACCATAATTTTTAAGTAAAAATTATGTAGTTATACTTTCCGCATGGGATTCGAGTAAGTGTTGAAAATGTGTTAGATAAGCTGAACTTTCTTGTGGTTCTGAATATACTGTACATATATTTAAGACTGAATAAAACATGTTACACTCACAGAATTTAATTTATACCATGACTCACGTATGCAGCATACGCACACAATTTACATACAGGAGCATCCTCTCAGTTGGTGTAAATGCGTCTGTCATAGTTTTGACATTTTATGCCAGCTAATCACCTGCTTGAGTTACACATAAACATCTAGACATTCACCTTGTGGTCCCATTATCATTGCAGTCAGATTAATTTTAAGTGCTGACCTATGCAGACTGAATCAATTTGAATATTTCAAAAAGGCCTGGAAATTCAGCTGAAGTAACACAGCGATACACTGTTAAAATGAAGTTGTTGGTATGTGATATAATCGCAGGACTATATGCAGGATCTGTATATTCATGCAAATAGATATGCTGAATTATCCAGACTTTTCTATGGAATGCTGGTATTTTACATTTTATAGCAATATAATCGCTACACATGTGAAATGGGACATCCAAACATCAGTGCAACAAACTCCTTATTTGTTTAAGACTGAAATAAGATGTGGAAGAGCTTAGGTCAGAATTGTGCTGCTAATATGCCTTTTAGCTACTATTTTGCATGAAATAATGCTTTTCAAAAGCAGCGTTTATAAAAAGGTTAAATATTCATAAACCAATTAAGTTAGAAATTTAACTGTGGACATTTTTTATTTTTGAATTAGAGTACTTCGTTTGTGAATACACTGTAGACCTGTCCAATATTATAAGTTGTCAGATTTGGATTGGTTTAATGGTCTCTTCACTAGTATTCTGAGAACAGAAGAGCAGAGAATCAGAGATTAGGGAGTGAATCAATGTGAGGATCTTGCTTTAAGGGAAAAGAGAAACAAACTTACATACCCAAACAGCAGCAAAGATCAACTCTGCTTGGCTGAAATACAGCAGTTGCTTCTCACCAACTATTACTTTAAAGCTCTTAAATCAAAATGTAATTTTGTATAGCTGCTTTCAGTAAGATCTGCACTGTGTTAACCAGCTATTTTTAGATATTTTTTTCAAATAGGTTCTATTTGATTCTCTATTGAAGATGCATAAAATTCACGTGCATTCCTTCTAGCACCAATAATGTAGCTATAGAATTAATAAACTGTTTAAATGATTAATGAGCAGTGTTAAAGACCAGAGTTACGCTTCTGTAGGCCTTCCTCATACAAAATTTTTATTCAGGTTTTTTTCCCATTAGTGAGCTTACAGAAAGAGCTCCTGTTTCTCTCTAGTGTGCAGTAAAACAGACAATTTTCTACTATTATGGATATTATGCATATGTATTAAACTGTAAATGTATGCTCATTTTATATGCGTTACCCAAATTAATGATGATTAGACAGTGATAGATTCCCTAACATCTATGTTATAAAAATTTGATCTCTTTCCCTCACACTGGTTTTCCCCCAAGGTTTCTGTGCAGCATGGGGTGGTGGCCTCAGAGTTGAGACTCCTGAAGTGCATTGCGTATCCAGAGCATTAATAATGAAATACCTGGGATCAGTCCATTTTGCTATTTGAAATGAAAAAAGAAATTTACAGAAGATAAAAAGTAGACAGTATGTTTGGAATCAAAATTAATTTTCCTTGAGATAAAAACTGTCATGAATTATTGAAAAAATAATATTTAGAAAGATCAACTCCAATTATTTATTACATTTATAATTTATAAAATTGAAAGCCCTACTAGCTATATTTCTATTTAAAATAAATTTAAAACTACATTTTTAGAATTACTTTTCTGCATTTTTAAGCAAACCTTTAAAAAAACAGCTTAAAAACACTGAATCAGCAGGGGATTAATAAGTGGCCTAATCTGTTTACTTTTGAAATTTTATTGAAAGCAGTGAAGAGATCAGGATCTCCACCAGAATCCCGTGGCATGGTTTGGGGATCGGGCCGCGGCCTGCATTTTCTGAAGCAGGGCCTCAACCTTTGACATCTCCTGACCTCATGTTGCAACAGAAAAGTTTTGTGACTCCCCTCTGATCTAGCCATAGAAAAAAAGAGAGGGAGGGAGTGACCCCGAGGTTTGGAAACTCATGACCTGGAACAACTGAAAATTCTGCCTTAGTAAAGGGTACAAAATCAGTCATCCTTTCCTATGAAGCTATCCAGAGTTTTTCCAGAGCAAGAACACAGACAGCCAAGGTATGATTTTTATATTGTGTCTTGTTCTTCGCTCTCTGTTCTAATGTTATACATCAGTACTGCTTGCCAGCGTGAAACCTGGACCCTGTGCCACAAAGGAAATCTATGCAAACATACACCAGTATGATACGAACATATTTTTCAAAGGTATCGCTCAAAAATCCTTTTTTTACTTGACTTAAAAATCATATTTAGCAGATTATGAAGCAAAAATAATTGTAAGGTTTTTTGATGGCCTTAAAATGTTAGTGGAAAAACACTGCTATCACCTGGAAGCTGCACCTGTAGCGGAAGAAGCGGTAGAAAAGTGGTTGTATTACATGGCCTGCCAAATCCGCTTCAGACCATGCAGCTTTCAGTGAAATTAATGAATTTAAGGCATCATTTGCCCTGTTCACAGTGCACATCAGTTAATAATTATGCTAACCTCTTGTTGCAATGTCAAACACTTTTCTCAGTCAAACAATTCAAATGTGTAGGGAATTTGGTAAAGGTACAAACATGGAAAAAAGAAACAAAGAATCAAGTTTTTTTGCCTGTTGTCAAAATGCCCAAATAATTTGTTTACAAGGTTTCAGTGCAAGGGCAACGTTTACATAGGTGACGTGTGAATGGATAGGCGTTATTCAGCTTGTGGATTTTTTTTCAGGACATTTCTACAACATGTACAGAATAAATAAAAATAATAGGAATAGAAATAAAACCACATCTATTACTGAGGTAACTTGCTTTGTGAGCTAGCAAAATATGAATACATGTTAATGGTTAGTTTCAGAAGGTCACCACTGATTTCTGACTCTCTGTTGGATATAAGGCTCTTGCAATTATCAACATTTTATTTTTCACATTGGAATTACAATTCTCTACAGACAGGCTCCAGAGTTTTAAAATACATTTTTTTCTTTTCTTGTTCAGAGCATACCTACTCCTACCTCAGCTCAAAAGAAGTCTTAAAAATGATGCATCAGTCCTATCTCATTTCGTAATATACTGAATGGTTACATCATTGATACACATTAATAACTTAAAACAATTTTAATCTTTTCAGTTAATACAGCTGTAATATTTTAATTTAGCTGTTAATGGGGGAGGCTACAATTCACCAGTGTAGTAATGTAATATTGATGCATTTTTTGCATTTTAAATATCTCAGCTGCAGTCAGACAGTCCAAATCCTTTTACTGGAATCATGGCCTTTCTATTTGAACCCATATAAAATAGTATATAGACATAAATTTTTAAAAGTAATAGCTTCTCTTCTGTTTTGTAGCCCAAGATAAGAATTAAAACAAAACAAAAAAGATAAATCACATTCTGTCATCTACAACAAGGCATGTATAAATGGTTTTAGGAAAGGGTAAGAAAAATCATTTCAGGATGTTTCAGGATTGGCCCACAAGGGTCAGTAAAAATAACTGAATGCAGTAATTTTACCGAAGGGGTATTTCTATTTGTTATATATTGCCATTGTTAAAAATGTCTATTAAAGTCAGCATAATCTAGATTTTTGCTTTGATGCTGCCGCTGTTTGTATAAAAGCTTTCTTTTGTAATAAAAGGCCTATTTCAAATCACACGAACAGCACACACCTCTGTCAGTAGGTTCCTGGATGCTGGTGTAAGTCAGCAGTGTCTCCACTGAAATCACTGCACCTACATCAACAAAAACACCAGTCAGATCACAGTAAAATTTCTGGAACCTGAGGAAAGAACTGGGTTCATTTTTTATATTATAACATGAACAAACAAAGAGCAAATGTATTACGCAGAACACCATATTAAATAATATATGAGGAATTGAGCATTGCTTTTTTCAATTATATTTTATACATTATACTACAAGAATCCATTGAAGAATATGCCTCTTAGGTGCTATTTAGTGTGGATTATTTTAAAAGAGTAAGTTTTCATTAGGCATGTCAATTGAATAGGTGTAACTAAAAGTTCAAATGTGCTACCTGTTTTACTAAGGAGATTCCTTAATCTGGAGTATTCAGTCTTTACTAAATTGGGATACTTCTTTGCATTTTTACTCTGAGTGGCCTTTCTGTATGTATGGAAAACTGCCCACATGGTTGGTTGGAAAATATTTTGAAATTCTTTAAAATGAAAGATGTTATATGATTTTATTATGTATCATTTTCTTCTATAAACTAACGTTCATGCTGTCACTGAAGTAAATCCTTAAAAATGAGAGATGCAAGTCAACTGTTAATGATGATTATTCTGTTTTATTTTGTGCTTTTTGGGAGCTGAAAGAACAAAAATTGTCCTGGATTGTCTGTGCTTTACGCATAATGTTTTTAGCTTCCCAATACTAATAGTATGTCTAAGATAGCTGCTTCGGAATTCACTTTGGTGAATGGACAGAACCATTTTATACATCCAAAGTAAATGAGTTTGAGGCTATTTGAAAAACTACAATTTTCCTATGCAGTGTACTAACAGGAAATTATGAAATCCCGAAGTATTGTTGGAAAATTGTTCTAACTTAAAAAATTTTTCTTTATAGTTTCATTCTTGATGTTCCGCAGCATTCACCACTTCCTGCATGGCTCTTTACCGCAGGGAAAATGAGGGACTTTTGGGGGCAGATGTGTTTCTATTACACTATCATAATGCCCCTAAAAATCCTTATTGCTCTTGCAGTATTCTTCTGTGTTGCTGGGCCTGGTGTGAACTACTCGAAGACCTAGCTTATAAGTACAGCTTTTCTATAAAAACACTTTAAAAAAACCTCTGAGTTTTATTTTGTTTATCTTACATTATTTTTAGTTGTGTTTACTGTTGCTTAAAATATAAATGGCAAGATATGCAACCACCTGTTGGTAAACAAATGTCATAAGTCATAAATCCAAGGGACATGCCGATAACTGCATGGTATTATGAAGACGAATATATTTTGGTTTAAGAGTAAGAGCTTCACTCTTTTGGTATGATTAACTTGTTTATAACATAAGAATTTAGTGTGTATGTCTCTGAAAACATGACACAGATTTTGACAGCTAATTTGAATGACTGTAATAGCGAACCCCACTTAGAATATTAACCACTTTTAAGAACATACATCAGGCCATTTATCAAATTGATAGATCTGCCCAGTACTTTAACTCAAATTAAATGCACAAAAATATTCAAATCAAATTTTCATGCAGTCCCCAAATAAATTTACGATTAAACCTAGAAAAGGCATTGTGGGTTCTCAGCTATTCTCTGATTACTCAACTCGAAAGGTCTTTGTGTGGGCATACCTCTTGCTGGGGCTTTTGAGGAAGGCGGGATGGCACAGTCCACTGGGAACGCAGCTGTGCTGTATGACTCCTCTCTCTACCCCTCCGGGTGAGTGGGAGAGACCTCTGGCATTGGAGTGCCCAACTTAGTCTCTCAGGCACAGTTTATTCCTGCTAGGTGGCAGGTTCCCCTGAAGTCTGCAGTTTTCCACAGTTCCTGAAGGAAAAGGCAGGAACATATAAATATAAACATGGTTTGTTTTTGTCTGGGTATTGCAATGCAATATATCATCAGTTTGACGTGTGCAGTGCTAGTAACATTTATTTCAGTAGCTGTGTGTAGGACAGTACTATGACTGGTTTGTGTTAAATGTACTCTTGACTTCACTGACTAGCTTAAAAGAAATAATAGATATATGGCGTCACATCATCCCTCCGACAGTGTCTAATATCTTTAAATAGCCTTCAAAATATTTAGTGATATAGGAAAAAAACTAGCTGGGTAGATTCTCCCTCCCCTTACCCCTTTTATACTGAAGTTTAATCCCCAAGGAAATGCTCCTCTTCATTCTGCTAAAGGAGTGTTTCTTATTTTTCAGGCAGGAAAATCTTACAGGTTAAGTCATGTCCTATAGGTCACAAAGCAAGCCTGCTGTTACAACTGGAACCCAGAACTTTTGATGCCCAGATAGATAAATACCTTACTTTCTAGAAGGACAGAATGGGCCGTGTTGCACCGTATTATATTTACAGGTTAAAACATGCTGGCATATGCATTTCAACATAAAACATTTCAACGTGCAATTGCATTTCAAATGTATGTATAGACAGAAAGCAGCAGAAAAACTAATCATTATACTACTTCTAAATTTTCATGTCAATACTTCAGTGTTTCTATTTGGAGTACTGATTGCAAGATGATTCCTAGCACCTTCTGACATAAATGGAAGGTGTTGTAACACAGACTGTCTCAAGACTTACACAGCGTTTAAAATTATAAAAGTTACTTACAAGGTATTAGATTAATTGAATTATTAATGTTATTAGTAAAGTTTTTTGCCATCTGTGTGCATGTTTAGGAAAATTTTTTTTTCCCACATAACACTCCTAGCTAAAGACTCTGCATCTAATTGAAAATGTTTAAAAAAAAAAAGTGCAAGACCACACATATTCTATGGAGTTCTGTAATATTAAGGATCAGTGAAAGGAGTACTCCCAGAGCTATAAATGTATCACCTTTATATGGAAGATACTGCTAATATGAACAGACTGGAATTTTAATTACTTTTTTAAAGTCTTTTAGGGGCTATGCTAGTCACAATACTATGTAAAGAACACTGTGATAGATTTGAGCATTAAAACTGATCTGCTTTTGTATTTGTCCATCTATGTTACAACCTTATCTTACATGTAATCTTTCAAGGATATCAGAATTTATTTTTTTTCCTAACATGAGCAATCTTTCATAAAATTTCTTGCATGTATAACTTGTAAATCTCAACAGCTGATTCTTACATACATACTTACTTATATACATACAGGCCGTAGCAAAACTCTGATTCCCTCTGAACATGTGCTTTGTAAATATGTAAAAATATATTTATCATATGATACTGCTATCAAGAAAAATATCTGCTTAGACTTAGCAATCCTGAGATTAAATTCAAGGAAGGGAATCAAAATCAGTAATGCTACATTCCAGTCCCTTTTATATGTAATAGGAATCACCTGACATACAACTGTCATTTTTCACACAATTTTATCACTGAATAATAAGCATTAGAAAATGAGAGCCAAGCACATGTTTTGAGATGTGTACTTAAAACTTAGAATTCAAATACTTGCTTCAAATTGTTTATTTTAAGTATTTAAATTATTTTGGTTTGAAATATGTCACAAAAACCTCTGGATCTGTTACAGCCCCAGAGGAAGGACTGCAAAACTCATCTGTAAAACTGTCCATTGAAGCTAAAAGCACTTTGTCTGTGAACAGGCTGTGAGTAGGTTTTAATATTAAATATTTTGTAAAAGATAATTTTGCTGTCTGGTTGTTTTTTAACTATGAGCAAAGCAAAGACTTCTATTAGGCTCTTCTTAGGGATTTTGATTTCTTGTAATTATAGGACCAAGAGCCATTAACATGAACCAACAAATTCACAGCGTTCTTCTAAAAGTTAGAACAGTAGCAACTAGGTAATATTTTTCAAATAGAATTTCCACCATGGAAAAGATATTAAATGTTTTTTATGTGCCAAGAGTAATGAGTAATACAAGATTACTTTCATTCTTTTACAAAATAGAAGAGCATTTACAGCATTTTAGTTTTTTATTATGTATAAAGTTTTTGTGATTATCAACAGTCTCATCTGCTGCTCATCTGCTACAAAAATAGCAGAAAAGATATACAGTTAAACACACTAAGATAAACTAATTTCATTTACGTATTGAATAAGACCATTATTATCTCAAGTTTCGAGCAGTACCTCAACTGCACGTAAACTGACTGTTCAAAATGTTATTCAGAATACAGAACTTGGCTCATCCATTTTCATAATATTTATTTATTTTCTATGTTATTGGACTTCTGATATGTTAGATCCAGTTTCTTATTGAATTAAGATAGTATCAATTCCGCTTCAGTCAGCACTGAGGGGATACCAGTGCAGGTCCCTGCACCATTACCTGTAGGGCACGTGCCGACATAAATACCAGCATCAGCATGTGAATGGGGGAAGCAGTGCTGTACCTGTGTCACAGCGAAGCTGTTCATAAAAGCTCAGATAAGCCATGTAATTTCGCCCTGTGTTAGAGAAAGATGTGAGAAAGCGAAGAGCTATAGCAGAGTAGCAAGTCAACTGCAAGAGATAAATCACTACTGAGATGCGCTAAGTAAGTTTATAGAATAAAGACCAAACTAGTTTTCTGAACAGGGGACCAGATGTGTCCAGAAGTAAGGGTACAGGAAGCAGACCAGTATTCACTATAAGCCTGCAATGTATCTTTTCCTTAAATGGTTAGTTACGGGAGCAGAAATGCATACAAAAATACACTCCGTTAATAAATGGTCAGTACTACATTTCTCAATTATACTAAACTGTTTCAGACTTTGATAATTTTTTGCCATTGATGGCTGATTAAATATGTATAAATGGTTTTGTTTTCCTTTTCCTTAAATTTTAAATGTGTATAAACCTTTTTATTCCCAAATTTAAACCACCAGTGCCAAGATTCTGACTGAAGTGGGTCTTTATGGTTGAATTATAAACAAGTCCAAATGTAAGTTATGAAGTACAGTGCTGACATAATCTTAATTATAGCTGGAAGAAGATTTGCCAGTGTGTATACAATGTAGAAATACAAGGAATCACTGTAAGTTAATAAAGATCATTAAAAGAAATCACATTTCATAATCATGCATTCATCAAGATAATATGACCTATTTTACATTTAAGCAATTAAAATAGAAGCTGAAATATTTGGAGATGATTAACTCATCCAGTAGTTAGACTTGACAGGTGATATTACCCGATAAATAATTTACTGAGTGACTGGAATTCTTAACCAAAATGATTTTTTGTTGACTTCTGGGTTGGCTGGTGTATTTTTAAGAAAAAGCCACTTAATTTTCTTTACCTTTCCAATGACAGATTATATTTTATATATTAATTCAAAAGGAAATCTACAGCCTTGCTGTGACTGCTGTCTGAGGCTTTCAGAGATCTCACTGGTGAGAACGGCATAAATATCTAACTAGATTGCAGCAGGGTAATTTCGTATCAGAGGAAGCACTAAGATACTCATAAATAAAGCCAAGGAATCTGTGCTAGTCATTTGTGGAGTTCTGAACTAATCCATAACAAAATAACTCCCCATGACTGGAGTTGGCAGTAAGGAGAACCAAGTGTGTCCAGAAGATCTTCAGATTGCAGTCTGAATTAAACATAAACTCGGATATAATCTGGACTCATATTCAAACAGTGTAGATTCAATATCTTGTTAATTCATATAAAATCATTTTATCTTATAAATTTATTCTGATTTGTACCAGAACTCTGCAATAGTGTTCTTTTAAAACTCTGGATATATCTAAAACCAGAAAGGAAAATAAACCCCTTCTTAGAACACATCTGAATTGAAAATTGTATAGTTTTGGTTCTAGTCTGAGCATTAGGAGATGAATGTTGCAAATTCAAGAGGTTCCAGATTCAAGGTCTGGGCCCTGCTTTGCCCTCCAGCCAGTCACAGGAAGGCACAAAATGCCTTCAGTAGAACCTAAGCAAGGTAAGGTCCTGCATCCACTTCACCTATCAGAGGGAGCAGTACAGCTGCCAGCTAACTTCAGAATGCATTTTAATCTGGAATAGCAGGCCAGGGCAAGTCAGCTCTGGCCTTAAACAAGTATCTTTCTGTACCAGCTCTATTCCTATCTCCTCCTTTACAGATTACCCGGTTAATAAACAGAAAGTTCCAAGAAGTCAAAAAAAACCCCCCAAACCACAGGTAACTCCTTCTCAAGACACTCCTGCCAGAAAGTAAAGACTGAGCCCCAGCTGCAATTTCCTGATAATGTACCTCTTGCTAACATGCCAGTATGGTGTATGTGAGTAGAAAAATTACACCAACTAGTCAATTCAAGCCTCTTGATTTTCTCATAAAGCAGGACGCTCCTTGCAACAGAGACATGCACCTAGCGCGAGGGGTTGTATGATAAAAGCATGCCTTTGCAGGGGTTTGTACAACACACTGGTGTCCGTGCAAGAAGGAGACGGCAGCGCTGAGCTGGAGTTGGGGGGGAAGTGCCTTCTGGCAGGACCCAGGGAGAGGACACCAGTCCCCTGGCTGCGGGGCCATGCTGTGGCTCTGTCCTTTGTGCTGCACCCACTGGGTGGGATCACACTTGCCCTTCATTATTGCTATTTTATGTGTCTGGTTTTGTTGAATTTTTTTTCAGACGTCACCCACAGGATAGCAAGAAATGGTGAACTGCTGCATTATGAGTTTCAGCTCACCAAACTCCCTAAGAAAATTTCCCTTATTGTTGTTAATAATGGGATTGAAAAACCAGCCTACAACTCTGATTCTGCATAACAGATAAACTGATTAGCTACACAGTTTTAACTGATTTCACTAAGAATTAATATGAGCAAAGCAGTATACTTAAATATCAAATTCTGCAGAGTGTATGACAATACCTGTAATAGCAAGTTTATCTTATTGCATATAAAAGTTAACATTCCTGATGAAGCACAATATTGGATGGTATTAACAATATATATATTATATATTCCAAGGACATATTCTTACCTTTTATTTTTATCACAGAGAACAGAAAAATGTATTTTCCCATTCTATCTACAGAACACTTAAAAACACTTCATTATTTTACACTAACACACCAGAACACAGCAGTAACACAGTGTTTTAAACATATTTGGGAGACAGGGACTTTGTTCCTGTTCTGTGATTCTACATCTTCCAGTCCTGATCTATATACTTAACACTCTGGTGTTAAAAGATTGGAAAGAACAAATAATAAATAAGGTGCTGTACCTTATTTTGGAACATATTTTGTACTTCAGGCTGCAGATAATTATTATCAATCTTTACCATTAGAAATATACAAAATGTTGTCCTGAGAAGAGGCATGGGAACGAAAAATAAAACAGAGCAAACCAAAGTCTCTTTAGACTGCAGGCCACTTGCCAGCTGCTTCTTACAGGAACTTTCAGTTCTGCTGCTTGCTTGGAGTGTAGCAAAAAGATAAACATTTTCTTGTTGCAAGTTAACAAACACTGCCATGCGTCACAAGTTGATAAGCAGTATCAGGAATTGTATCAGGAGTTTATTAGTTCATTTGAACATGATAGAAATGTGCTGGAAAGTTCTGAAGTGCAGCTCAAAAATAATTGGTCAATGCCTAAACTGTTCTGCTGAAAAAAGGTTTTCTATTCTTAGTAACTGGAGCTTTCACTGTTATAGACAACTTTTCTTTCTGTTGGTGGTAAATTTCTCAATTTATCTGCCTCCTTTGTACACCTTACACCACCGCGTTTTGGTTATGTATTATCAGGTGGAAGAAATATAGGAATCTAAATTCTACACAGATAAACTTAGGCAACTATGCTAAAGTCATGGCACAATAGGCAGAATTTGGCTCAGTGACTTCGTTAGATTTAAAATAAGCATTTTCTGCTCTATATCTTTTCACATTAACTGTGGATGTTGGGATCTTGTTTCCATGTTTTTGCCTTTTGTAATTACTGAAAATTAAATACTGTGTACTTACTTAGTTATGGTACAAGATAGGTGCTATGATGGGTTCTGCTGTACACCTGTATTAAGCACTCCTTGCATTCTTCCCTGATTATTTTTGTGATGTAGGCCTATATGCCTTAGAACAAATTGATAGTGTTTTGGCTCTTGATATTGTCTCCAAATCTGTATTTGAACTAAGATCTGCTAAAGTAAATATTAAAAATCCTGATGTGTATATCCCTAATGTCACTTTTAGTTACCTTTTTCTAATGGTGTGCAGCATAATGTAAACAAGGAGAAACAAAGAGATAATGCACAGTGATGTAGTATCAGGGTTTACTGGCAAAAATTGGAAGTGGTATATTAATCACAGATGATAAAAATGTAAGGAAAAAGGTCTTCTTCCTAGGCTGCAGGAAGAGACTTTTATCCTACACTCTAATGACTTTTTTTTCTATCATTTATTTTATTGAACAACTATTTCAGAAGTTTTAATTTTTTTCTTAGAAAAGTACCCATACTATTTTTATATTCCCTTTCCCCACTAAGACAGGCTTTTAAGCACCATTGACATTTGTGGTATGCCAATTTTTATGGCTCTAGAGAAATAACAATAATACATTGTGGAGAAAATAGTGACACGTTTTGCCTGGAAAATGTTGTTACACTCTGTCAAAGAACTATGAAGAACTTACTTTAATATCCTGTCTCACAATATGGGGTAAAAGGGACAAGAAAATTAGGATGGGTAGATGAAATGTATACTTTAGGAAGATGTGATCAGTAACCGGAGGGCTAATATTTTCAATTATTTGCAAGACTTCAATGATTCCCAGATGCCTGAAGTAGGGCAAGGATGAGGACTAGGAATTTCTTCTGGATTTGATGGTTGCTTGGCACTGTGGAATGTGGATACCTTTGCCCATTTGTATAAGAATTGCGTCCTTTGCCTTGGTTTCCCACTGGGAGCTCACAACTGAATACACAGACAGTCTTTCAGGACTTCCTTCCTCCTTTATTTAGTGCACACACAGAGGAGATGCATGTGCAGGATGTTTATTGAAAGGAATAAAAAAGTTTTACTCTTCCAGCAACTGAATGCTCATGAGAGAGAGTGTCACACATATATGGCCATTTGGTGAAAGTAAGCACACTCCCGTCTGTCTTGAAGGAGAAAGAACAAAGTCTTTTCTTTTTTCTCTGTATTCTCAAACACTGAATAACATTCTGCCTGCAAGACAGAAATTGTTGGTGTGCAGATATTTGGCTTCCTTGAAAACATAAACAGTTTTCTTGGTAGCATATTTATTCACCATACTAATTAATATTAGTCAACCAGAGGATATTGTTTTTCATATTGAACTACTCTCAGGCTAATAGCACAGAAGTATTGCTATTGGCATGCTAGATATTTTCAATTAATTAAGTTAATAAGTTCAATAATTTAATACATTAATTATTTTCAATTACTTATTTATTAAATTAATGTATTTAATTGGTTATCCTGGTTTCTTTTGATTCTTAAATCTAGACTATTAAAACGTAAGCAACAGACCAGACACCAACATGTAAATGTAAATTCAGGTACGGGATATGGCGTTTATGGAACAGCACATTGAAATTAGGTGTCTCTTGAATCAGGACACAGTTCCACTATTTAGCAATTGGGGGTAAGAGTAGCTCTAAAAGATTCAGAATGAGAGAAACCTAGTAAGATGGCCTATAAAGTGTAAATTTCAATTTAAGTCTTCTGTGAGGTCAATAGCTTCTTGCAGTACAGTAAGATTCCTCCGAAATATCTAATGTTTCATGACAGCAGACTTCTATATTCTGATAATCAGCAGGTAATCTGTTTTGTGAGAATCTATATTGTGATAATGAGCAGATAACCAATGTTATGAAACTTCTGTACCTTGACTGTGGCACGAAGAAAGCAGGATGGTAATGGATCATCATTCCACAGGCCTTTTAGCTCTGGATCAAAGGCACTCATGTAGGCCTGTAACATAAATAATAATCTGTAAGAATGCAGAAGCAAAGAAGAAATATACCAGTTTAGCCTACTTGCTGCCTACAGGAGCAACACACTACTTAAAGAATAAATTGTCTTTCAATTTCACACCAACAACTTTACTGCAAGTATTTAAGATACATAGATCACAGATGGCAAGCACAGACACACCAGACACAGACAGAATTTCTCTTCTGAGGCCTAAGAATATTTTTCCTTAGTTCGCGCAGAAACCAAGATGGCCATAAGGAGCTAATAAATCTGAGTTAAAATGGAAAAGAATATTGTTTGGCAACATCTGCCTTATATTGGGTCTGATGTATTTAATGTTTAGGGTAGAATAAAGTTCATATACCATAAAAGACCACTGATATAGCACTTTAGATGCATTACCCTGCCTAAGGGAGACTTCAATTTTATTTTTTGTCATCAGGTTATATTAGGTTAGGTTAGGTCTCCCAAAACAAGTATCATCTTTCAAGAAGGAAGACTGATTTAGACACAAAATTTGACCTGAATGATCTTAAATGTCTTGTTCAGTTTTAGAGTAATGAAACGAGACGTTAATGGGGCACTTGTTACTTGTTCTGTTACCCTGATTTACTAGTCTAGGGAAAAAACAAGAATCTCATCATAGGTAGTATACATCAGGATTAAGTCCAGTATTATTATGCCAGTTTGTATCAACTGAAGTTTTGGCTCTGATTGTGTTGGACCCTAGAAACACCTTTAGCACAATTTAGAGGCATATGTCTCTTCCAAAGAAATGTATCAACAAGCCAGTTCTGGAATATCTGATATAGATAAATCTAAATCTGTCAGGACTTTTTCCAGAAATAGTAAACGGAATGGACACACAGAATTATATGTGCACGTTAGCTTTACATTGAACTATAAGGCAGCGGGAACGTAGCTAGAAAATATTTTATTGTTTTTAACTAAGAGATATTTGGATTTATCCAAATATATCATGTTTGAATGCAGGATTTATTTAAAACTAAACTGACTTTTTCTGAAAATAATATCATTAGTAAACGTTTGTTAAAATCTTTTCCTTACCTTAGATTTTTACCCTGTTCCCAATGCTGACATGGTTTATAGTTATTATCATTTATTTTAAAAAAGTTCAGTCTTTTAAATATTTGAGGCATATTATAGGCAGGTTCACTGGTCTTATCAAATCTAAATTGTACAGTTACATCCAAGTCTTTTTACACAAGAATGTAAATTCACTACTAATACAGAATGAATAGGAAAATATTCAGAAATAGGACTTGTATTTGCCTCCTTTAATATTTGTTATAACGCTGAAAGCTTATATAAATAATGATTTCAATACATTTAAGACAACATGCTGTTGTCTCATTTTCATTTTGTCATTTGATCTAGTATTTTATAATATTATATAGTATTATACCTACCATTTCAAGTAGTAATAACGAGTTTGCAATTTCCATTGGTGAAGGTGACCACAGAAACATGAGGAGGAAGAGAAAAATGACTAATGGGCTGAAATGTCTCTATGTTTTTCAGGAAACCACTCTTGCACGAGAAACCTGTTGGCAAAATGGAAATTCTGTAACTGTTCCTACTCCATCTGCATCTTTTTAAATTATTACATTAAATACATGAATGAAACAAATCAGAACTACTTTATCTGTAAATGTATAAATACATGTAAAAATTTGCTTTCACAAGTTATTTTATTTCTATATGGAGTCAAGTTAATAATTATTCTTCTATAGTCAGCTCTTACTTTTGTTTTTTGGATTCTTTCACACTAACAGAAAAAACACACAGCAATAGCAAAATATCAGTAGGGATTTGCATAATGCCAAGTTATATGGCATCTCAATGTACAATAGAATTAGCAAAATTTCACAGTACAGGGCATTGTATTGAATATTGCAAAATATGTTTAGTGTCCAAAAGATTCCTAATTACCCATATATACACATGCACAAATTATTTTCAGATACCATAAAAATTATTGTCTCTATAATGGACAAACATTTCAAATTTTTGTTTCAAATTCTTGCCACTTTTCATACACCTGCCGTCCCAGTACTTCGCAAAACTTTTTGAAAACTTAATTTTTGAGAAACAAAGCTCTGGCAATTTGTTAGAGAGGCGAGCAAAAGAAAGCATATGCATACAGAAGCAAATAATGGTGCACATTCATAAATCATCAGAAAATCATGGAGAATTAAAGTACAGGGAGAATAACAACAATGAAGAACTGCCTTGCTTCATTTCTAAATTCTCTGAGAATATCCAGTAGATACCACTTTTGAGAAATCATCTCTTTTCAACAGACACATTACTGCAGAAGTGATCTACAAAGGCACTTCATGGACCCCCTCATTTAAAACAACAGGCCAGCAGTATTTTCCTGGGAGGACCCATCTTGGGAACATGCCCTGATTCTGAAACACCTCATTTCAGAGTGTTTTGTTGGGAATTCTGTTTATTTGGATTTCTGTTGCCAAGTGCTAGAGGTGGAGAAACTGTTCTGAAATAATGGCTCACAGCGCACCAGGAGGACTGCACCAGTCTGCTCTTTACGTACTGTATCCCAGTACTGATAGTAATTACACAGAGTTCCCTTTTGAATAAAAAAAAAAAAAAAAAAAAAAAAAAAGAGTATGAATTAAGACTCCTCCCAAATTTTCATGAAATTGAGAGACATATATCTTGCAAGGCAATAAATCTTTGTTGGAAAGGTGCTATTTAGTTGTTCTTGTAGCCTTATTCACTTTGTACAAACCCAAATATAATTTGATCCTCTAGATTTAAAACTGAACTTTTCCATACTGGGATTTTTCAATAATAAAAGAGATCTGTGTTATGATAGTCAGGCATTGATAGCCACACATTAGAATTCAATATTTATTACTGTCGTAATAAAGCTCCAAGACACAAGAATGTGGTAGAGAAGAAAGGGATCTTCCCTAATCAGTGCAACAAAAGTACTATCAGAATCATTCTCAAAGTATGTGCTGCTTCAGTATGCAGTTTTTAATCATTAAAAAGTGCAGCCTTTTGTAACTTCAAGATAAAGACTTTAATGAGAATTTTTGTGAATGTATTACTTTCCTGTTAAAATACTTGGAACACTCTGTTAATCCTAGTAAAGCAGCAAATGGAATGTAAAGTTGAATGGGGAATTGAAATAATATAGTCCTCCTCTATGGAAAAACAGTACTATAGAGCTGAATGATAAGTTCTCTACAGAAAAGTATAAGTTAAGTAGAGTATTAGAAAGAATTCCTACAGAGCATGACTAATTTAATCCTTATTGAAATAAGAAATTTTACAAGTTTAACAAATCCTTATTAAACAAGTTTTGATAACATGGGAAGTACCTTATCTATACTCCTATAGATGAAATACCCATTTCTACTTGACTTTCAGATTTACAGCCATATTAATTGTTCTTAGCCAAGGTCTAAATTAAAAAGTGATTAAAATAATGAACAAACATTTCAGAATACAGGTAATGTATTGTACCTGGTTCTGCCTCACTGCAATCATTTGATTGTATCATTCTGCCTCACATGATCATTTAAGGAGCAAAACTTATTATCTGTGTATATATATGAAAAACTATATATAGATATATATAGACACATACAGTTTGCTTTAGTAGATGCAAAGGAAATGCCCCTTTCTATACAATCCACCTTTTCATGGCTGTGGCGTGACTTAACCACACAAGCCCCCTGAAGTTGACAGTCTGGTTTTGTAGAATAAAAAGTAAGGAGAGATAATTCTCCTTAAAGCCACTACATTCCTTAGAGGATTAAGAAATTAAAAGCCAGCACATTATTTTTCTTACTTACAAGATCAGAAGGAATACTGAAAAAACGTATTGTACTATTGTCTCACTGTGGCTGCCTATTCTATTTATGACACCACTTTATAAACCGCCCAAATCTAATTTATGCAACCTACAGATACTCTAAATGACAAAATAAAATTAAGCATGCATATAGAAAAAAGGATACATTTATCATGCATAAATCATTTCAGCCTATAAACATAAACACATTCCAAATTGTACTAGGTAAGTCCAATATCCCATAAAAAATAAAGCAACTAGATGTTTGAGTCACAAAGAACTAACATGATCAAAGGTAAAGTCTAAATGAAAAAACACAGTTTTACTTAGTAATTGTCTACTTAAAGAAAATTACTGGCGGTAATATTTTCATGTCATTATAGTCCTATTGATAAAACTTTCTAGAGTAAAAGAGTATGCATTAAATATTATGTTGTAAAAACCCTTATAGTATAAGGTTGTAATGAAACTAATGAATTTCCTTATATAGAGAAGCCTTACTGAAAATCAAAGAATGCAGAAACAGGTATCTCTATCACCTGACATCTCTACTGGCATAGATCCGTTTTGAAACCTGAAACTGATCTGCACAACCATTAGTTTAGCAAATCTTCAAAGAACCACATTTGTAACAGACCATATTGTTTATAATGGAACACAGCAAAATATTCTTCTGACAGAACATTTTGTTCTGAGTCCCTATTTCTGTATTTTACCCAAAAATCACTTATATAAATTATGCGCGTCACATAGATAGGTGTGAAATACTCAAAAAAAAAAAATTTCAATCTATGGAAGAGAGTCTTGATTTCAATAGGTTTTGCTTTTAAATCAACTGGAAACCCAGACCAAATTTCCTTTAAGACATTTAGTATGCCTGAGCTGATGTATGGTTTCGTTTCAACACAGCAAAAAGTTAGTACTAATGACAGGAAATAATGTGGAACTCGAGAGATTTTGGCCAAGATTCATGTGGAATCTGGAGTATTAGTAACTCTGAAGTGTGAGAAACTAGTGCGGAAATGAGGGAAATACTGTGCTAACCTTTTCATGCCAAATTATTTACCAAAATGAAAAGTTTTTGCTATATTCATAAAACAAAAATCCCAAATCGTACAACTGTGGGGCACAAGCAAGGCTCCCCCTCTTATTAAATGCACAGTGATTAAACATTGGAAATTGTAAATGCTGTTTAATAAAAATGGCTGGTGCCTGTCCCAGAGGAGGTTCTCTCTGGATCGTAGTTAGACTCTGATAGCTGGATTAACACATTGAATAAATGAGGATGATGACCTTCTAGATATTACTACTGGCAATTTCTTTGTACTCATTCGTCCGGAATACTCCTGTTGGTTTAGGAGGAGAGAGCACAACAAATTAACCGTAAGTCAGATGTTTAATTCATCATCTGAAATAGGTTCCTTTGCTGCATCAGGAGAATCTGTCCTAAAATGTAATAGTCTAGCCACAGTATGTAGGAGAAGTCTGCATAGTGCCTCTCTATGCTAGATTTGACTGCAGCCATTACTATTAATCCTCTAATGTCATAAATACCATAGGAAAGACACGCTAATAAAAATTACAGCACTGAAACCATTAATCATGTATATGAGTATATAAATACTGCAGAAATCTCTCTCACTTTTTAAAGAAAATCAGCATTATAACAATTTCCTGGAGAGACTTAAATTTATTTCACTGCGAAAAATACTTACACCCATATAACCATATGATTTTAAGTATCATCATTGTTGTATCTATTTAGTGAAATAGTTATGGATGTGTTATTAGTGTTTCTGGTATCTGCTCTGTTTGTGGGAAGGTTTGATTTAGTTAGCAATGAAGTTTGCTCCAAGCTGAAAGATTCATTTCAACCTTATGTCAGAGCTATGTAAACCTGGATTAGATCAATAGCTAAAAATGGTTTATAGTTCGGAATAAAAGTATCTCCTAATTAAGACACTTTACAATGAGATTTTTCAAATAAAGTGCTTCTATTTTGACAGAAACGCCCAAGTTTTACATTTAGAAAAGATTTAGCAAATTGTTATTCTCTGATACAAGCTGGCTGTTAGATATCTGCAGAGCACTCTGGAACCCCACTCTGTTTGTGGAATTTAAGGGCACTGGTGGAATTTACAGAGTCCATACGCCACATTCCTAAAATGCTGATAAAGACTAAGTTTCGGTTACTTACATTAAATTTTTAAATGTCATCAAAATAAACACTGTAAGTTCAAAACTCAGAAAAATACAGCATTGTTTTCAAAATAATCTCTATTTTCCAGGTATTTATAAAACTGAGTAATCCAGGCCTTTTCCTATTATGAAGAAATCCTTTATAGTTTTGAGTTACGGATAGTGGCATTACTCATAAAGGGGCAGGGAATAAAATGACTTAATATTCCAATATATAACTTTTAGGAATTTATACCGATGGATCTCATATTCTACCTACAAAATGTTTTGAAACAGATTATGTTTGTAAAAAAAACATTTGGCCAAAAGCATCTTCCACTGAACTTCTCTGAAGTCTCTGAAGTCTTTACTGTTTTTTACTCTGGAGCGTAAAAAGAATCTCCTTCTGAGGCCGTTCCCAGTTGCAGCTCACATCGGTAGGGTGTTGTCAATGTCCAATATATTTGAAAATACATTTCAAAAACTGAGGCATGCAAAATCAGAAGTAAAAAAAAATATTATTTGAAAATATGGTTTGTGCTGACAGTATGTCATGAGGGAAGGGATGCCATCCAAAGGGACCTGGACAGGCTTGAGAGGTGGGCCCATATGAAAGTCATGAAGTTCAACGAGGCCAAGTGCAAGGTCCTGCACATGGGTCGGGGCAATCCCAAGCACAAATACAGGCTGGGCGGAGAATGGATTGAGAGCAGCCCTGAGGAGAAGGACTTGGGGGTGTTGGTTGATGAGAAGCTCAACATGAGCCAGCAATGTGCGCTCACAGCCCAGAAAGCCAACCACATCCTGGGCTGCATCAAAAGCAGTGCAGCCAGCAGGTCAACTGATTTTTGGTTCCAGGTGATATAATTTTGTGAATAATTTTATACTCTGTTCTTTACATCTAATATTTAAAATAGTCCATTGATTTACATATCCATGGGTGGTATTCACCACAAAGACACAAAATCTGGCCATAAGTATAGAGGTGGCTTTGTCATCTCTCCAAAATCTAAATCCTAACTTTGTGTAACATTGTGCAAGTAGTTTTTATTTATGGTATATAAATGTATTATTCTTCCCTGTGCAAAGTGTGCTACTGCAAGTAGATCTGAAATCTCCAGTGAACATAATTAAATTGACGGGACTCCATACAGAAACTAGACTGCCTGGATATAATGCCAATGTAGAACTCGGGATTTTTTTTTTAATTGTTCTTGTTCAGCAGAAAATAAACAAAAATACATTTCACTAATGTTTTACAACACTTATAGGAATAAAGAGATCTAAATTTTATCATAATCCTTTTTTTGCTTATTGCTTTTCTTATGGGTAAAATATTCTAGTCTGTTATTCAAAGCTGTGTTGAAAACTGAGATAATTTATGTCCACACAAATGTCAGGATTATGTACATGAGTTTTAGATATTCACACTGGGTATAATTTTGATATGAGAATAAAACTTGTATCAAATCTTTCTTCAATACAAACTGTATAGATTTTTGAAAGACTATTTAATCTTGACAAATGTTATAGGGCCCGCTTTTCTCTGGGGCAAATGGCCTCTCATACTGATTGCAGGAATAAATGCTAATAAATGAGGCACCTTTAGCTAATAATAGCAAAGATATAATTTATAGTACTAAGAAAATTGCATTTTTCCTAAAAGAAGCCCTCTACTTTGCTCACATTTAGCGCAATGGCATTATTTCTAGCATGAAGAAGTCAAAGATGAACCAAAGTATAACTACAGGTTACAAATATAAGAATATTTGCATCAATTATACATACACATTTGAAACAAAAAAAATGCCTTGTGTTTTCTTAGAATTGTCACTACTAAATATATTATGTTTATACTTTCCTCCTGTTCACCAAGTGAAATTTCCTTGCTGTTTTTTCCTTCAACAGATATTTCTGATTGGTAGCTAAAATACTCATTTCCTCCAGAAAACAGTAAAAAAGAGAGTGTTAGGGACTGGCAAAGATGCATTTTCTTTATGTTTCTCTCACCAAAATTTAACTGTGCTAGCACGTCATAGGCTTTTCCAAAAAAACCCTGAAAGAATGGACTCTCTCAAAGGGTACGTGACTGGATAGATGCTGGGGTATGGTGTCAAATCTTTTACCATATATGGCATAAAGAAAAAAAAAGGTTACTAACTGGAACACACCAGTCCTCACTTGCAAACATTGCATGGTTTGTACCACTTCAGCAGTCCTTTTGCTCCCCTACTTAAATGAATTCCATGACTGGTTCTGCAAGTCAGAACCCACAAATCCTGGGAGGGCTGGGCAAGGGAGTCACCCAGCGCCTGCCTGCACTTAGTTAAGCTCTTCATATTCTCAAACACGCCTGAACGTCAGCTCTCATTTCAGTACGTGAGAAAACCACACTCAGCAGCAAGTTATATGCAAGAACAAAGTAAAAGTAATTAGAAGTGAAATTTCAAATATGGGAGTCTTTTGAGTATAACACTTTAAATGCATTTCCTATATAATATCACAGCAGCAAATAATAAAGTATGGACTGAAAGCTAACAACTCAGGCACAAAAGGAGTGTCCAGGATGTCTCTAAAGGTCTACTTCTTCTTGCCAAGGGCTGTGAACTGCTACAATATAAGAAAAATCTTAAAAGATTTAGACTGCATTTTCTGAAACTGAAGTATTATTGTACAGAAATTGTATTGTCTAAAGTATTATTACATAGAAATTTACTTTCTTAATGCAATTTTTCTACTTTTTCTCCAAACATCACAAAAGCTATTTAAAATTTAAATGCACCCAAATGTGTTACAGAAGATTTTAACAGCAAAGTTTCTGTCAGCACTGATGGAATCTGCTTTATATACTGCTATGGTTTATACTTTTTCATTGTATAATTTGTTTTATTTCAACTGAAACTCAACAGGATTGCAAAGGAAGGTATGAATAAACATGAATTTGAGATGTTGCAACTGAGGACAGGAGAGTAATGATGGTAAATTTTTCCTACAAATAGATCCTTGCAAGAAACTTTAAATGTATTATTTCCTCCAGAGAACTCAAATCAAACCACTGATAGCAGGTTATTAAAATGACTAGCATTGCCTGCATATGTCCCTTACAGCATCATCCCCTTATAATTGATTTGTGCAACACGAAAGCCAGTATAAAATAATGCACAGTATTTTGCTGTTACCCTACCTAAGCAGTTCCCACAAAAGCTGCTACTGAAACTTCTCTCAGTGTGTGCCAGAGATTTCTACATTATGAATGCTAAGGAATTTAACTGCATGGTTTTTAAAGAAACCAACAGGATCATCAGTTTCATACAATGATTACATTTTTGCCTGCTAATATTCATCCATTCTTTTAAGGAAATGAAAGCATGATGTCTTACATGATGACTGGAGTTACACCAAACCAGTAGTGTTTTACTTTTCTCATGCTTGTGAATGCAGATTCCAATTAAAAAGCAATGCTGGTTAGAGCTTTTGTATCTTATTTTCACTTTCCCTTCCAATTTATGAAATATAATAAGATAGAGCACTAAAGTAAGGATGAAGAGAGGACAGAGGTGGCAAAACATCTAAATGTATATCTAAATATAACGAAGATTGTTTATGTCAATGAGCTCTGCAAAAGGCCTGTGTTTATGTGACTTTCTCAATCAAGGAGCTGGTCTGCAGTGCTCCCTTACACATTGTATCGTTTATTGTTCATATTTCAAAGGTCTTTTTTTCAGGATTCTAAACAAATAATTCGGAAGTTGAATTATTATCCCAGTTGTAGAAATGGAGAAGTTGAAGTATTGAAGCTGACTCTGTCAAGTCGATGTTTACTATTAGAAAAGATTAGATTTCATGTCATCATTCCAAATCTTGCATCCAGTCTTCTAGCACTGACCACCTACCATAATGCGAGACACATTCACGTGTATGGTTTTAAGTGATTAATACCAGGGAGGAGAAATTTCCTGAATATGAGGCAAATTACTAAAAATTTCTGAAGGATTACTCAGACATTGAAGATAAAAGACCTAACATTTCATGTTACAATCCTCATCTTTACTGTTTCTCAGGCACACTCTCATTCATTTCTATGGAATACTTCACACACTGTAGTTTAACTTTACATTTCTATCATGACACCAACAATTTGCCAAAACAGCAATTTCCCTACACACGGAGTATTGCTAGCTCTTAAATCAAATGTATACTGTCTGCTTCCATCCCTGCTCTCTATCTCAATTATTATTTTTAAGAAGATAAGAAAATCCCATTTTTACCACTGGAGAGCCAGGCTGCTTAGGTCACAAGCTTCTCTTGGCTTAATCCTTGAGTATGATTCATGAACTTTCCCTAATAAGTACTGGCATTCTTCAGATGATCAAGCTAGCTTACTAAGGCTTCCAGAGCTTTCCACATTAATTATCACCGTGTTTAAAGAATCAAAAGCAGCAGCTGGTTAAGAATTATTAAGACTATTGCTTTTTTATTCTTACTTTTCCTTTCTGTCCTCTATTTCTCACTCTTACATGGATTGATACTGTAAATGGCAATAATAAAACCCTGTTAAGAGAAAAAAAAAAACGTGAAAAAGATGATGAAAAAGATAAGTCAGACTGAAAAATATGTGACAAATTGGAAACAAATTCAGTTGCTTTCTACACTACATGCCTCAAAAATAAGCTATAAATGCCCACAACTCCAGTTCATAAAAAGCTTTTTTTCTCACATTTACTATCAAAAAATTGTGAGATAACCAGACTAATAGCAAGCCTCTACTCTGAAAATGACTTATAACCCCGCAAAAGAATCATACACTCTACTGAGAAGTCATAGTAAATGCCATTTGATTGAATGAGTGTTCTGTTAAGAAATAAATAAAATGAAGACCCTAAAAAGAAACTACTACTTAACATTTGAAAGTGGGTACAGAATATCCACTCTAGATTCACCGTTCAGAAAATTGCTGAGATGAGACAGGACTTTATTAAGTACTTTAAATCTGGAAACATGAAGATCCTGGGCTTTAAGTGTGGCATGGTATGACAGGATAAAAGTATATATTTGGAAAAATTAAGGAGGTTTGTACTTACCTGGCACTTTAAACAATGTATATGTATGGGCTCATTATGTGTGTATGAATAACAGAACACACCCAAGTCATATTCAAAATCACTTGGGAACTTTTATGAAGACAACAAATATTTTTACAATAGCAATGATTAAGCCTGAAAATAAAAGCAGAAAACCCTGAAAGGAAATCAGAACTGAGTCAAAATCACTAGTGGTTACTCTCATATTTATCATCTGAAGTGAGTCAAAATCACCAGGCATTACTCTCATATTTATCATTGTATAAACTGTAGTATAAGAATGTAATCAAGAGGAGAAGAAGAGACAAGATGAAAAGGGCAAACAAGATGAGAAGAGACACATCTTTAATATTCCTTCCAAAACTGACAAATCCAACACTACTAAAAGTAGTGTTAAATAGAAAATGCTTCTTTGAGCACTCAATGAGTTTTCAAAAAAGAACTAAAACCAGTGAAGTAACATTCTAGTTTGTTTCTCAGAAATATAAAAATCATTTGAAATCAAATTCAGATAATGTATTTAGATATTTACAAATTAAAAGACCCCACAAAAATATCTTAAAGATTTAGTACAGCCCTTTTTTGAGGCATGATTTAGTGACACACTTGAGCAAGTGAGTAGCTGAATCCAAGCACCCAAGTTCAGCTAACAACTTTAAGTAATACCTACCTGATTCAGTAAACTATTTGAAGACACAAGGTACTGAGCACTGAATTTAATATTTGCTATGTACTTTATCATAGATAAACACAACCTTTCTCCAGAATGTGTCTCCAGGTGTCTGCAGAAAGAGTAATACATTCTCTAGTTCTATTAACTGTTTTTCTAACTGTGTACAGAATACAAAAGTTGTGCAGAAGACCTAGCATGGATGGGTAGAGATCTATGTCATCCCTGTCTTCCAAAAAAAAAAAAAAGTTTCATACAGGACTAGGCTTACTCAAACATTATTTCTTAGAGATAAGTTCAAGCCAATTAAGTGAGAACTACATATACATAAGCAATGCTTCTGGAACAAAGTCTTACAAACACTTCATAGCATCATGCAAAATTTAAACTAAAATTTTTGGCTACTGCTGTGATGAGTATTTAGAGAAGTTTAAAGTTTTCCAGAAGCTGTACTATTTGATTAACTCTTCTTCTGTTCCTCATTACCTCTGAAAATATTTTTTTGTTGTTCTTATGGAAGTTTACAGATGTGTAGAAAGCCTGTTTAACAATTCAAATTAAAAAAAAAAAACCAACAAACCACACAAAACAAACCTCTAAAGCTCTGCGTTCACAAAACACAGCACAACACCTTAGCCTAGTAAAGTGTTGTCCTACTTTCTGATTTGCAGGCCTTGACATAGGAATTTAAATATTTCACCTCAGCACTGGGGCAAAATTACATCCTAAGACAAAAAACTTTGAAAAAGTTATCTACACCAGCAACTGTAGAATGAGAAACTGTTACCAGACATGATAATATACACGATGTGAATTAGAAATGGGAGCCATATTCAATTACTGTTGTACTATAGCGTAAATAAGCGGAAAAGAAGACAGACAAGAAACTATTTCCAATGTTTTTTCTTTTGGATGAAATGAGCTTGCATAGAACACAGTTAAAAAAATGTGGTAAAACTATAAGGCCAGAGTGCTGGCATGGCACACTTTTAAGAAGAATCTGTCTGTTTATGGCTTCCGTATGCTGTACGAACATAAAAAGAACAATGTACCTGAGCAAAAAATACAACTTATGAGAAGTGAATTATTGATAAAACTATTTTCAGATAGCACTAAAAGCAAAGATGATAAAAATAAAGGTAAGAATATAGCAAAAGTGAGACAATTTTGAATGCTAGACAGGTATACAAATTACTTCCTAAAAGTTCTATCAATTACTACTAAGCATGTCATTTTTTATGACTCATCTTCTCTCAGTTAGCTCTATCATGAATCCAATGCAGATTATCAACTAATTCTTCATATTCTTGATGTATGACTACATTATAGAAAACTAGCAATCTGAATTGTAAAATTTGGAAAATTATGCTCTTCTGTCAAGTGCAGATATATATGCAGGGTTTACAACATCTTTCTCTTCAGTCAGCAGTTACTTCTGTTGTTTGTTTTGTTTAGTGTCTCAAAGGGACAAGGGAAAGAGAACAATAGATTTTCTCTGAAAAATACTGCTCTTAATATATCATATCTACTTCCAAGTATTAAATTCAACTTAGCATATGCAGGGATCAACAGAAATGAACTTTATGGGGCAGGCAGTAAGCAACAGTGATTAAACACTAACATAAGTCACAAGTACTTTTGGTGGGTGTTCTGTGTCTTTCTGCCCTACGGGTTTTCTCTTCCCTGATGTACTGGTAGTTTTACATTGTATACCTAACTGATTTTTTTCTTATGCATGTAATACATTTTAATATATAAGTTCAGCAATGGCGATTATCTAAGTTCAACACTAAACACTTATCCCTTTAAAGCATTCCCTCTTCTTCTAAGTTGTTCATGATCTTCATTTAGCTACCTTATGTATTATCGCGTAATGCATATGTATATACAGAATTCTTACCACATCCAACCACTGTTTAAAAACTCAAAAAGCAACTGAGTTAATTCTTTCTTCATAACAAAGAATGCAGCATGTTATTTTTATGTACCACTAGGAAAAAAAAATGATAGAGGAAATGAAGCAGGGGAACAGAACAAAATAAGAAATGAAATCCAAGTTTCTAATGCAGCACTGCAATGCCAAGAAACTGCTCCAGAGAAACTGATTAACTGCCAGCTTTTCTACCTGTTGCCAAGAAAACATTGCTGTGTTCACTGATCCTGTAATTAAACTGAGTATGTTCTGAAACAACTTCTTCTCAATTGTGCCATCACTGTAAAGGGGGAGGGAGCTTCATTTCTATAATACACCAATAGAAAGATGGTTCTTCTCTAAAAAGTAGGTAGAAGGGCAAGCTTGGTTTAATCATGTACACACATTCTTTAAAGAAAAAAAAGTTAACATTTAGAAAGAGAAATCTTGTTGCCTACAGACCTTTGGTAGGAAGCACAGAACTGTAATTTGCATCGTTCAAAATACTAATGTGCAGGGCAAAAACTCTTAATTGCTATTCTTTAATGTCCTGCAATACCAGGAGTCTTGCTGACTCGTACTGTTTTCTTTATCAAAATTTAAGAAGTGAGTTCTTAATTATAGCGTTTTGTAGTATTTTCTTCCTAGGACATTTAATGTTTAAGTTATTACGATTACGATTATCCATGCTAGTCAAGATATTTATATGTTAATAAAACAACAGATCACACTGGTATAGTTCTCCCACATTTTATCTTGTTTAAGCCAATTTGTTTAACCAAGATTTCGTAAAGGCTGACTATATTCTCTTCAACTCCACTGTAGTCCTCTGGTATCTTCTTGTAAAGGTTTATTTTATTTCAGACTTCTTTTCTCTATTCCTCATGCTTTTACATTTGATGGGTTAATGAAACGTTGGCTTTACTTAGTTGAATCACTCTTTGCTATGTGGTCTGCGCTAGACTGGACAGTGGCCTTCTCAGTCCTTACAGTCCTTAGCGTATCAAGAAAGGTCTGGATCACCTAATAGAAGTGTGAGAAAGCTTCCAAGATAGTTGCCAATATTCAGAGGAAATATGGAATCCCAGTGGAGGGCACCTGAGTTTCCCCTTAACTCAGTAACTCCCTTACTCTTTTTGTATGCATCCTAAGTACATTCCTAACAAGCAGTACAAAGAAAAATATCACTATAAAATCTTATTACTTCTATGAACTCCATTCAGCGGATCCTTAGATCAGAGCTCACCAAATCAATGCAGACCAACTTCCTTTAAAAAGTCCTTCACATCACTGGACATTTTGCCATGCTTGACTTGAGCTATGCTGTTTAAATGACTTTGCCATAGACTTTAACCCACTTTAGTGAACTTTCTTTTTAAAGATACAATGTTTATGGAACTAAGAGCTAGCATGCAATTTTTGTATTATGAGGAGGAATTTGATTTGTTTCTGTATCTAAATGATAAAATAGGAAACTTTTTTTGGTTTAGTCATTAGTTTCTTCGATCTTTATCTTATTACCTCTCATTAGAACTAAACATTTTATTTGGTATGAAGTAGTCCAGAAAATAGAATTAAAAATGCCTGCTCGCAAACTAAACTCATTCTCTAATTGTTTTGCTGTAATTTACTAAAATTATCTCTTCTACGCCTCCGCTTAGACTATTTCTACAAAGAAGTCAGGTAAAAAAAAAAAAGAAAAACAGATTCCAGAATATAATATTAATGACTATTAAGCTCCACTATTTCCAGTTTTTCATTCTTCTGCTGGCCAGAGGTTTATCTGATGGCACAGAAAAGCCAGAGCTGAGAATATTCAGCTCGCAATGCATTTTAGTTATGATCCCTTCACTCCTCCTCAGTGCCATACCTCTGGGACAGAGAGGGACTTGAGGGGAAATAGAGCTATTGTGTTTGTTTGGAGCTTAGCTGAGAAACCTTTTGTGCCAGAGGTATTCTCAACAGCATCCATAACTGAGTTAGCATGAACTCCACCCACTGCATGACTCCAAGCCAGAAAGAGAGCTACTTCCAGAGGCAACTCAGACTTTAGGAAGGCTGAACCCTGAAAAGTTACTTATTCTGAAAGTAACTTTCTCATGATGACAGAAATCTTTGGGACAAGATATGGTCTGGGAATCAGTGAAATAAGCTGCGTTAACAGAAGACTACTTCCTCGTTAGTGTTATGGAAGTCTTTTTCAACTTTTCATAAAGATTTTTTTGTTCTTCTCACATAAAAGACGTGTTTGGAGTTGAGGGCCGTATCTGTGTTGTTCTCAATACCTTTTCCTCTGATCCTCTTCCTCATCTCTAGCAATAGCAGCTGTCAGAATGTGCAGGTTTAGAGCTGACAGATTGACTCTGGAGTGAATAGCTGAGCATAGCTGTCACCCACACTCCACTTCATTTGGAGGTGGTGTGTTGCTTTGGTTGTATTCTGTTTTGGCTTGTTTAGTTGACGAATAACAGATCAGAGTCATTCACCAGGGAGAGAACTCTGCTACTAACCTACCTCCAAAACAAACTCAGAAGCTGAGCCAGGTCACTCTTACTTTCCTGGCTTGAATTTGTCCTGCTCTCCATTGCTGATGACATCAGCAATATCCACTGATATCAGTGGATGTGAATATGCCCAGGTGGCACATTAACAATCCTTGCTTCTATTCCTGACGCCAACTAATTAATTCTTGTACTTCTAAGCCAAGCTTTGCTTTTTCAACAGTTTGTTTAGCAAAGAATGAACAGTTAGCTGCTGGTGCTGATTCATTCTTCATCACCTGTTATTTCTCAAGCTGTCAGCAGTGACTCCAAATGCAACTCTTCAGATTTTTCACCGATCAGCAGTTCTACTTGCTATGGAATAAGTAGCAAAAAATTACCCATAGCGACATGCCTCATTACCTAATCAACCACTTTTTTGTAACCCATTCTGACCTTTGTTAGTACAAAGTATTAACAGGACAACTCCTAGGATCAATGCCCTGATAAGCACATGTTGTGAAGCTGCCCTTTCTGGACATTCCTGAGATTATGATTCTGTAAGTCTCTTTGGTGGCAGTGTGCCTTAAGTGTTCTCCAGGATATCCACAGAGTCTTTCCTGCCCTCTATTTATGGGCTTTATCTTTTGTTTGGCTGTGGGTTTTTACAATTATGTTTTTCAGGTGGATGAGTTCCCCAGTTCAGCTCCATACTAGCCCACGGACAGTTATGCCAGCACAACACAGCAAAAGGGGTGACATGAGAGCTGGGATGAACAGCAGGAGTGGAAAAACAGGGTCTCTCTAAGCTCGTTTGACCAGCACAGTTTCTGTGGGTGTCATCATGACCTGAATTCGGTACTCAAATACTCCATAGTAAGAGATGGAAAGCACGTTCTGTAAAATCATGTAAGTTTTAAAAAATGTGCTTCACGGGAGACTTAATTTGCAGGTATAAAGAAACCAAGCCACAGAATTTTTAACCAGGTGACGGCTGTGGAGGTGCCTGAATTAGGCAGGAGGTGCCTGAATTTTGAATTAAAATATATTAGCAATTCTGAAAGGCACAGGAACAGGAAAACGAGCAGTAGTAAAGCTGCTTAAAAGGCTATGGCAAAACTCCCACTTTTCCTTTTTCATAACAGCATGATATAGTCTATTTCCAGTGTCTTATAACATTCACATCATTTTCTGTATAACCATTGTGGTTGAATTATTTATACTTTAACATTTAAGTTTGGTTTTCCTTAATAAATTGTATCTTATATTTTTCAGACTATTTTTTGAATTTGTAAAGGCTATTCTAATTTCTAATCCTGCCTTTCAGCATACTGGGAGTTCCTCTCAACCTTGTGAAACTTTAATAATTATATTCTAATAACCAATGCTAGCATCCAAGACACCAAAAAAGAAAAGAAAAGAAAAAAAAAAGTACAAGTTTTTAGCCATCTCTGTAAAGCCCCACCAAGTTGGTGATAATCTTTGAGTATTTTCAACCACCACTAGATCTATAGCAAGAGTAACACAAAAATCTATGCATAAATTTTGAGTTGCTGCAAGGAAGGCCAGCAGAAAGGTGCAGGGTTTGTACCTGTTTAAAGACGACTATATTTTGTAAATATTGTTTTCAGTAGCTTCAGCAAGCTAATAAAACTGTCTGGCAGGTAGAGCTCAGCCTCTTTGAGATATTGCTTGTTAGAGCCTTCTCATCCTATATTTCTGTCCATTTCTTGTGCCTGCCCTAACAATAGAAATTACAGCACATTGATAGGGATATATATGAGAAGCCACTATCTTTCACAGAGGCGACACATTGCCAGTAAGAAGCATCTTGTCTGTGGTGTAACATCTCCCAACTTGCACCAGGTTCTTAATCACACAAGTTGGAGGGGGAAATTAAATTTGGCTTAGAGCCCTTAACGTTGTCGATGTATGACCTAGATTGTATTTCCCTAGATAGTTTGTAAGAACTCCATTTGAGACATTTTCAAAAGCTTTATTAAAATATACAACTCGCACTGCCTCTCTCTCATTCACAAGAGCTGCTACCCTGTCATAGAGAGAAATCAGACATGCTTAACGCAGTGTGCTGTTCACAAATCCATGCTGTTACTCACCTTCTGCTTACCTTCTGGATAACTGCAAATTCTTTTCATTAGTTTATACCACTTTTTTATTAACTTCATTATACTTAGTGAAAAAGAAGTGAGTTGGATTCCTGAATAAAAGAAGTATTTGCTGCTAAATTACAGGAAAATTCACCTGTTCTTTGCAGTCTGCAGTGGTAAAAGACATCTAATTTAATCTAGTGCTTGTAAAACATATTTGTGTCTTCATTTTTCTTCCTGATCTTATATTGTCTTTAACATGCATGAGTACTTTTTACAGCTCCATCAGATTAACTTCCATAGCAACTTCGTGTTCTGTTGTCTCCTTCCTTTTTGACCATCACCGACAACGTTCAATTTCTTATTATCCTATTACTAACTATTAAAAAACATTTTAAAATGTTACTTTTTGTTAAAAAAATATGTTATTAATGGTGTTATTATTAAAAATTTATTGTTCGTATTGCTTATATTCAAAAAGGTTTAAAAAAAGAATACACAATCAGTGCACGTCTAAAATCCATTGCAATAATACTGTCATGTGGTTTACGAAAACTGTTCCAATGGATAGAAGAAAAACCTGTACAGCTACACATCCTTAAAAAAAAACAAGTAGTAAACCCTTGAGCTTTTGATTCTAAGGCATGTTTTGGTAATTCAAAAATATCTGGACTTCAGACATGCTTTGCAACAGGTGAAATTGTCTTTGAGACTGAAGACAACACCAAGCTTTTTCTAGAGTGCTAGAGACATTAAATCATGTTTCTGGGAGCCAGGCTGCATACTACCCATTGTTTTATTAGTCTTACAGGTTAAAATTCATTGCTTATTGCAGAGAATTTTGGATTTCTTTTTAACTTCAATCCACAAGCTACGAGACTAAAACTGTTTTTTCTCTATGGGTTTTTATTTTATGTATTACCACATACGCTGTTTGGAATATAGCGGTAAGAAGTGCTTTTTATATACTCAACTCAAAAGCATTAGTTTATAAGAAAAGATTTGACGTGTAGTGTAAACACAAAAGCATTAGTTTATAAGAAAAGATTTGACATGTAGTGTATAGGTTAGTTCAACTGCTTACTTAACCACACTGATTGTGAAATGCTGACTCAAACCAGCTCACACAGGATTTGTTTTAATTTATCTCTGTTGGAAGAAATAAAACATTTCATTTAAGCCAAATTCCAGTGCTTTGCTCCGAGTTTTACTAGTGCATGCCATCTAAATTGTACTAATAATGCCAAAAAATAGAACACTGAATGTTCCTCTATTTATCCTCCATGAATCATTTTCTCATTTTGGCAATCAGGCTCTAAAGTGATGGTAATTGCAATAATCCAAAACATAAGTTTTTGAAAGTTATCCCCTAGTACAGACCTTGACCACCTCTGTAGTGGGGGATCTTTTTGTATGCACATGGAAAAAAATGTCGTCATGACTCTTGTTTGCGTTTTTTTTATGCCTCACCTACAACTCCCTCATTCTTAGTAAAGATTCAGATAGAGAAGTGGGTTCTCCTCCCTAGATCTCAGAGTAAATATGACAAAACCATTTCATCTGTTTAGAAAGATGAATATGCTTCAATTATGAGAAAGTAATATTGGCACACGGGTTTTTTTGGACCTGAATTATAAGGGATTAACTACTACATTTATAAAGATTCCTGGACTGTTACAGTAAACACTTCTTTGCTCAATGGATTTAGATGACAGTTCACTAAGCAGATCTGCAGGCTCATTCAATTACATTTGTAGAAACAAATATGTGTGATTCTTCTGGACAGTGTAAAAGAAAAGCTCTGTCTTTTTTTAGTTGTTAGCACATACGCATATTTCACACAGGCCTTCTAAGAGGGATTCTGCCTTCATAAAATACTAATTGGAAGATTTTCTCAATGCTTTCTATCAGTGTATGAAAACAAGGTAAAAGAAGCAGGACCATTTCTATCATGATTCAGGTGGGATTAATTTTCTGTAGACATGCAAAAAAAGTTGTTCATCTAAATCTATGCTCTCTGTGCACCCTTGGGAAAGAGACAGAAGGCAGAAAAACTGCCTTCTGGAAGTGCCTACTTTTAGAGGGGGAGGGGAAGTGCCTGTTTCCTAGGGACTGACTCTTGAGGGACTCTAGAGTAACTGAGACTAAACAACCAACTCTTGAAAAGGTGGAGTGAGAATCACGTCACAGAAGAGATTAAAACTTCCTCTGATTTGAGCAAGGACCAGAACAGGCTCTGGTCACAGAAATTACCAGGAAACTGGTCCATCAGGGATGGATGTTTGGATACACACAGTTCATTGCTCCAAAATTAATGTATATTTTTTAATTGGCAATTTCCTAAAACCAATCCTGCAGAACTACAGACAGCTGCACACCAAATGTAAGCCTACAGAGAGTAAGCCAATTTGTATTATATAGCTTATCATGCAGCGTTGAAGACTAACATTGCTACTACAGAAATTTTTTGTAAGCGTAACAGTAGCAAAAAAAATTATTTTAAACTAACATTTACTCTTCAAGTTTGCAGCTAAATGTAGCTTTTCACCTGTGCGCGCATGGGGTAATCTCACTTCACATCCCCCCAGCAATTACATGAAGGATCATAGAATCATAGAATCATTTATGTTGGAAAAGACCTTTAAGATCATCAAGTCTAACCATCAACTTGCACTGCCAACTCCAACACTAAACCATGTTCCTACGCACCACATCTACACATCTTTTAAGACTGTTCCAATGCTTGACGACCCTCTCTCAGTGAAGAAATTTTTCCTAATATCCAATCTAAACCTCCCCTGGCACAGCTTGAGGCCTTCTCCTCTTGTCCTATCACCTGTCGACTTGGGAGAACAGACCAACCCCCACCTCTCTACAGCATCCTTTCAGGTAGTTGTAGAGCGCAATAAGGTCTCCCCTCAGCCTCCTTTTCTCCAGGCTGAACAATCCCAGCTCCCTCTGCCGCTCCTCATAAGACTTGTTCTCCAGACCTCTCACCAGCTTTGCTGCCCTTCTCTGGACCTGCTCCAGCACCTCAATGTCTTTCTTGTAGTGAGCGGCCCAAAACTAAACACAGTACTCGAGGTGCAGCCTCACCAGTGCCAAGCACATGGGACCTAGTCCTGCTGACCACACTGTTTCTGATACAAGCCAGGATGCTATTGGCCTTCCTGGCCACTTGAGCACACTGCTAGCTCATATCCAGCTAGCTATTGAGCAACACCCCCAGGTCCTTTTCCACCAGGCAGCTCTACAGCCACTCTTCCCAAAGCCCGAAGCACTGCATGGGGTTGTTGTGACCCAAGTGCAGGACCCAGAACTTGGCCTTGTTGAGCCTCATACAGTTGGCCTTGGCCCCTTGATCCAGCCTGTCCAGATCCCTCTGTAGAATCTTTCTACTCTCAAGCACATCAACCCTCCTGCCCAACTTGGTGTCGTCTGCAAAGTTACTGAGGGTGCATTCGATCCCCTTGTCCAGACCATTGATAAAGATATTAAACAGAACTGGCCCCAATACTGAGCCCTGGGGAACACCACTTGTTACTGGCCGCCAACTGAATTGAACCCCATTCACCAGAACTCTTTGGGCCCGGGCCTCCAGCCGGTTTTTTACCCAGTGAAGAGTACACCATCCACGCCATGAGCAGCCAGTTTCTCCAGGAGAATGCTGTGGGAAACGGTGTCAAAGGTTTTACTAAAGTCTAGGTAGACAGCATCCACATCCTTTCCCTTGTCCACTAAGGGAATGTCCGCTATGTCTCCTTGGCGTAGAAGGAGAGCAGGTTAGTTAATAAGGGCCTGCCTTTCATAAACCCATGCTGACTGGGCCAGATCGCCTGGTTGTCCTGTACATGCCGCATGATGGCACTCAAGATGATCTGGTTTGGTCTGCTGCCTTAAAACTCTGCATGGTCACAAAGAGAAATTTCATAGTCTAAGTAAGCTCCTTTAAGAATGGCACTTCCTTTCTAGTATTTTAGAACTTTAGGACTACTCTTGTTTGGTTTTAAATAACAAAGCTAAAAGTGTCTCAAATACTCTATGTCATCATTTTACCAATAAAGCTGAGCAAAATCAATATGCCAGGAAGTCAGCAAATCTGCTTTTAAGCACCAATACACCTCTGAAGCCTTAGGTGTTTTTCCTGGAAATTACATTTGTGTATGGCAATAATGCTATTTTAAGGTGCACCACCTTGTGAAGGTAGCCCCAGACTGATTCAAGAAAATAACTATGATTATTTATATACATGCACTAAAAGGTACCCAACCATCCTAATCTTGTCCAAGTGTACCCATTTAGACTAGTTCCTCTTCATCTTTCGTATAAAACAGCTAGTTCCCTATTGATATTATCTTGCTGCTTTTATAAACTTTTGACATTTTTTTTGCTGCTCTATTTTCTTCTCAACAAGAGTAGCTCCTTTATTGACAAAAGCAGAATGCTATGACTAACATAGTGCACGAGTTTAACCACATTCCAAGAAATACCAATTTCAAGGACTTTTATATGTTAAGTTGTTAATATACTTGTTTCTATGCATATTGCACATGTTCAAGAACAAATAAGATTTCTAATAAAGAAAGTAGATAGAACTAACTGATGTGACAATTGCTAACAGCTGGAGGGAAGGTGCAGTAATGACAACTGACCATCATAAGACAATGTAGAAACAATGAAGAGGCAGGGAGGCAGATATCTGTCCAGAAACAGATGTCCTTGAAGCACAGAAAGCCACAAAATAATAATAGGACAGGTAAAGAAACAGAAATGGATTTTTAAAACAAAACTCCAAGCACTCCTCTTACAGGATAAGCATAAGGTGTAAAACTGACAATAAATCATCTAGGCAAAAGTAATTGGATAAATATTAATAAAACTATGTATATTGTGTAACGATACCTATCTATTGTAGTAGCATTTCATAAAAAATGAAAATATGTCCCAAAAATATAATCCAAAAAATATCATGTTGGTTTCAATATGAAGCAGAATTTCTTTTCAGTATAGCCAAATTTAAGGGTGCTGATTCTGATTCATGGAGCAATCAAGGTGTGGTGGCTGTTGCAGATTAGCATTTCCCTACCAAAGCCAGCAAAATAGGAAACATGCCTACAGCTCAACAGATCCCGTTGTGATAAAGTAAACAGTAAAGTGATCTTTGAAGAGCCTATATATTCAAAATTTCAGATTTTGTGCAGCAAGCTTATGATGCAGATTCTGATGGGTGATAAGAAAAGAAAATGCACAGAGAGAACTAGAACAGCGAAAAGCTTGCCCTACCAGACAACATGAAGAGTAACAGAGATGAGGAACAGCCATGCTGAACATTAATTGCTTATATATTGAACATAAGAAAGGGCAGGAGATGAGTAAGCCTACTACAGATGCAATACAGCACATGTACCCATTACCAAACCTTGAAGACAGAAGCCCATTTTACTGATTTAGGCTACCATGTCAAACAACAAACTGAAACAGCTGAAGCAGGTGCTTGTTCTGTTCTGCTATTTGGTAACAGCCCAGGGAAGATAAAAAGGCCTAGGGCCGAGAAGTAGGGATGGTAATCTCAAACAAACATAGCATTTAGCATAGCATTTACTTCAAAGTATAATATGTCAAGGGACGTATTACATAGCACTTTAGTCCTGGAAGTCTTCTGAACGCAAATGCTTCATTTCCTCCTGACATATATGGGTTAGTTTAGACAACAGAATTATCTGCCTAAGAACAGGATAAGCTACAGGGCACATACCAGCTTGTGTAGCAGTTCATGTTTCTGAAATCTGCTAATGCCAAGCAAGTGTCTGGGAATCACCTTGCTGAATTCATAAAACTCTTACTGCTGCTCTGAGAGATCAAGACAGAAAAAAAGTGTCAAAAATCATCCTTTTATATGCAAACACTAGTTTGCTGAAAATGTAAGATAACAAGAGCATACAGTGATTCACAATGGCTCCAGGACTTCTTTGGGTTACTGTGAGTAACCTTCAGCTCTAATTTTTTGGGCAGAAAGTCAGTATTTCTCAGTAAATATTCCTGATTTCAGTCATGGTTTTATTTTATTTTAGTTTTTTACTTTTTTGACCTTTTTTATCTGGGACAATATTTTTGTATTTTGTGAGCTTCCAAGGATGAAGGTTTTATCTCTTTCTCTCTCCCAATTCTTGTGTGAGTAGGACAAATTCTTTGGGAATGAATAGAAGCTATTTGGCCTACAAAACTTGCCCTTTTTTGGTTCTGTCTTTCTCACATGATGTCATGCAGTTATTTTTCTGAATGACTTCAATGTGTTTGCCTCAACAAGTCTGCTATTTTATTATTATTATACTTTTCATCTTTTTAAAAGGAAAGTTCCACCCTTTCATTTAAAAAAAAAAAAAAAAAAAACAACCAAAAAAACCAAGCCCAAAAAATCCCCACCCAAGCCCCCCACATTTTTCTTGTCTCTTTTTTCCTTCTGATTTTTCATAATATCTGGGAGAGGCATTATAAGAAATAGATAAGATTATAAGCACTACATGTGTTCTGTAAAAATCAAGTCTGTGCCTCCTGCTACAATTTCTGTATTGAGAGTCTCTGATAATATCAAGTTCATTGTAAATAATTACCAGGCATCTTATACAATTTTAATCTCGCAATTTTTCCATCTCTTATCATCACTGTCTCTGTACACCATTACATATATCTATTTCATTTTTATTATGACAGTATGGTTACATTTGATACAATTATAGTAGTAGGAATTAAAGAAAGATTCCCTAAAAAAAATAAAAAAGTTCCTAAAAGAAAGTATTCAAAAGAAAAGGAATTCTACAGGAATTCTAAAGATCTCTAGGTGTCTCAAAAACAAAGACTTCTGTGGTAACTGGAAATACACAAACACAACAGACAATTCTCTCTCATCTGGCTTCACAAATGAAGGGGACAAATTCCAGATTGCTAAAATGGAATTCTGCATTGCTAAAATAGTTTAGCAATCTGGAGTTTGGAACAGCAATGTGGGATAGCAAACCTGAATCTGATAAGGAGATAATTCATGACACTGACTACCTTTTCTGCCTAGCTCCTTGGTAAATCAAATCTGTATAATCTGATTGTTGGCTTCTCAGCACTAAAATAACCACAAAGTATTTTCTGAGAAGACTGAGGAAAAACACTGTGCTTCTATCATAGCACTTTTTCTCTATTAATGAGAATTTATAATAGCATTTTGTTCCTTGAGAATATATTGAATTTAAATAGCTATTGTGTACACATTCTGCTAACTTTATGGTGGATACAGACAGAAAAAAAACCCACCCAGCAAGGTGTCACAGAATCTATGTTAGTAGCAGTTCTGAACTACTGAAGAGATGTGTCCCTTCCAAAGCAATCACTCCATTTGTATGGGATGGGTATTTTTCAAGAGGAAACAACATATACGTAGGTGACTCAGGACAACTCACTGGCTCTAGACTACATCACTATGGAAAAGGGCTCAACTGGAAAGAATTGCCAAGATGACTCTACAAATCTCTCTCTAATATCTCCGATTTACTTTGTAGCATCGCTTTATGATGGCATATGTTATTTATATAGTACTTAAAATCCACAAATATTCACTTGCTGTTGGCTTATTTTTCATTTCTCCACTCAAGCCATGGACATACTACAGCTGTTCAAAGGTTCATTTTTAACTTTGAAATTATTTTCATATTAAAAATAAAAACCATGCATGTTCACCCAACTTTTTTCTTTCTCACTTTCTGAAAACCCTATGCAACTAAAATATAACCAGTACGAATTTTAATCCATTTTGACGTTGAATATATATCCTTCTATACATTTGATTACTGATGACATTATGTACTTTTGCAAGTACATAATAGCTTAATTTTAATAGCTTTTAAATTTGAATAATTTAAAAGAAAAATATCTGAATTAAACAAATTAAACACTCCACGAAATCCTGACTAAGCTTCATAAGTTTTAAACAAGACTTTTAATTCCTTTTCCAGATTCCCAAATCACATGTACAAAATAATGCCCCTCTGTTGGGACCTCTGCTCTCTGAAACTCGTTCTTTACCTCTGTTATTGTCTCTTGCTTTAATTGTATTACCTAATAGTGTGTGCATTTATAATACAGCAGGTATAGAACATGAGGAGCACTAGTAATTAAACATGAGAAAACAATCTTTGCGCTTCTTTCATGTTCTTCAGTGCTCATCTAGGAAAAGCCCAGAAGAAATCCACATTAGAAAGGCATAGAGGAAAGCTGTCAAAGATTCTGACTAGGCAAAGAAAAGACCCAGAAAACCTAGCTGCACAAATATTTGCACTATGGGAATGTGGTAAGTGATTCAATCTCCCTGGTTATCATGATAAATTATGTTGTAACTGCTGTTTCTCTCATTCTCTAAGTTCTCAATGAAATTCAGCCAGCTGTTTAAAATCTAACCTCTTCCATCAGAGCTTCTCAGACTGCAGTCTGCAAGAATCTGATGTTCTATGAAATAACTGCAATTCTTTGTTTGTTTCTTTTAAAATCATGCACTTTCATTCCCACACATGCAAAAAAGAAAATACCCCATTCTGCAAGGGAAAACATAATTAATGGAATTCAACTTTTACACTATTTTAATTCATTTATAAGTCAATGCTTTATGGCAGCAATGCATTAGATTGTCTATGTATTTCTTTTTCCACTAAATTGAGAAATTCTTCTTTATATTTTCTGCATATTTAAAATACAACTCTCTTTCCCACTATCCTAAACTACCATTAACATACAAAAAACTGCTTTACTACTTAGTAGAATATATTTCAAGCCGTTTTAATATTCATGTTATGGAGTAGGGGGGCCATGGAATAATTACTCACTAAATGGAATGTTTAAAAGAAAATAAAAAATCCAAAGCACAGAAACCCTGACAGCCTTTCATTTTCTTTTCTTTAGTCATAGTTTTCTAACGTATTGACCGTACAAATAAACTGATATAGGTGACAAACTGTAAATTTCTTTTTAAGTAACACATTATGTATTAGTAATTTAATTTTTTTAACTTATAAATCATGTTGCTATTTTCAGGAAGTATACTGTTATGGAAGAGATGTTTTAACCAAAATATTTATGCAAGAAATTAAAAAGAAAAGTGGCAAATTGGAGCTGATACCTTTCCTTAGTCTTCTGTAATTTCCAGAATCATTGACCCTGATGAATATCCATCTTTCCTAAGTTTAAGACATTCAAAGTGTTAAGCATTCTTAACTACAATCTTTCATGGGAATTAAAAATTGCATTACATATAGTAACCACCTTGCAGAATCTCACTCTTATATGTATCTTAAAATGGAAAAAAATGTGAAACAATAATGAGAATCCTATCCCATATAACAAATTCTTGAAATTTCATAGCAGAGAAGAAAACAAGATGTTGCTATCCTCACATGGAACAGGTAGGCATCAAGAAAAATTTGAAGCATGAAAGCTAGTAATAATTTCTCTGATTTTGAAGAATACTATGAGGATTATAAGACCTATTGATTAACAGGTTTCAAACCCAGACAACAAATACAAACAAGACAATACTTTCAAAAATAAATGTAGTGAAATACAGCTATCTGAGAATCATAGGGTGCAGGAGAACGACAGAACATGGACCAATGGCTCCCCTGGAAGGGCTTCCAGAAGAGCGGGATGTAAGATCCCAAAGTAATCAGTAGCTCTGTAACATTTTCAACTTTTCCTCATCTACAGGGAAAAAGGGAAGATAGTGCTTCCAATGCTACCACATTGCAGTGAATTAATCTCTCTGCTACTGTTTCATCTGCCTCTTTCTAGGGTTAATGTTCCTTCTGAATCCTATTTCTGCTAATCAAAGAGGGTGCACCAGCCTAAAGTGAGTTTTAGGATAACATGTTAACTATAATGGGTTTTATTTGCTGCATATGAACATGGATGGAATGTGATGGAATCCATATTCTTTGGAGGATTCACAAGTAAATACTTCAAATATGTGTTACAAATCTGTTCACAGATGTTCTCCGCTGTAGAGATAGCATCTTCTCTCAAGATGTTAGCTTCTGATTGCAATACTACTGCCACAAAACTCAGATGGTCAACAGTAATGTTTGTCACAAATTATTTCATATTATCACTCATGCTTAATAATGGACTTGTGGAGAAAATAAAGAAGAGGGTGGACATGCCCAGCAGTCTAAAGTGAAATGCAAGGCAACAAAAACCAGAGAAGAAAACAAAAAGCACAGGAAGACTGAATATTTTAAAAAAATAAGGGGGGACGGGGGGCGGGGAGAGCTACAATCAATAAATCCTCAATCCGTTCAAAAATAATAGCATGCAAAAGACCTTCACAATTCAAACTGCATGATCACCCATTAATTGTCAACAGGTAAATACTACTAATATTCCCAAAAGTGCAAAGATCTGGAAAAATCAAAGGTATCATCCTGCAGATTGTGGATGAAACTGTTAAACATGAAACTACAGGTCAGATTATGCATCTGCAAAATAATGTTCAGGTTATTCCACAGCTTATTTGTAAGAACAACCTTAAAAATTGATGGCTGCATTTTAAGATGTGTATAAGAAACTGAAAACAAATGCAGCAAGACCTCCACAATTTAATGTTTAAAATGAAAAGTGTAATGAAATTTGCTTCCATCTCCCTGTTGACAGAGAAGAAAAATTCCAGGGTTCTGGACCACATGGATTTCATATCAAATGACAAACTGTGTTCCAATTAAATCCAACAAAAGCTAAATAGGCTTATTTTCAAATAATGTATTGTAGGAGAAATGTGAAACAGTTCGTCTCAATCAGGTAAGAAACACAGAAAGCTAGACATGCGTTAGTGCATGCCAAGAGAAAAATAAAAGGCAAATAGATTTGGACAGGCATAATCAACTTACTGCTTTTCAGAAGAAGAGCCAGCCTGGAGTCTTATTCACGGGAATCAACAGCAAAGTTGTTTGCTCTAACTTTGGTTACAGCAGAATATCAAAGCCAGATTCTGTTCCGAGCCAGAAATGTAACAACACAAAGTTATATTTTTATTGAGGTAGACAGAATACAACAGAAAAAGGTGGTATTTAGATCTAGGCTTAAGGCAAAGAAAAACTTTGGAGGAAAGTTTATCTATAGCTACTATACGAACTGGAAAGAAGTAAACTCATAGAAAAAAGTAAATTCACAGAACTCTCCCAAGATAGAGAGAAAGAAGATAGAAGAAAAACACAAAAATCAACGCTTCACATAATTGGATTTCTACATAATCTAAAATTAATGTAAGCTTTTGCAAAACCTTATGACATCACTCATGACATCCTGGATGATGCTAAATATGTAAGTTTAAGGAGTAAAGTAAGCAGAAGTAAATGTACTTCTATTCTTTTCTCTACAGCTATATTTCTGCAAGTAAATTAATTACTTCAAAAAGTTCAGTGGCTCCTGCGTTCATACCAATTTGGTAAGACACTTGCTGCAGTGACAGGTGGTGAAGTAATGCTTTTGCTTTCAAGTATTTCCACTATCACCCCTAAATGTTATAATTTTATGTACTGGAATCCAGGGCTCTTTCAAAGACCCGATGGGAGAAAATTAAGTAAAGCAAAATATATATTTGAACAGAGCACAAATGCATGCAAGTGTTATATATCCAACATGTTTAAAATACATGGCTGTAATGTTTGAAGAAAAAGGAAATCTTGAAGAGAATTTAAACCCATACTCAGATCCACCATCCCATAACTAATGAAACTGCTATTGGGTTTTAAAAAAAGGTGGATCCAATAGCAACTGGAAGCTGCAAGATGCAAAGGATGCAGCAAACTCACTGGAGCTTACTTATGGCAGTGGAATAACTTACTGGAAAGTCAGCTATCCAAAACATTTTGAGTTACTAGAAAAATAGTATTTTTCAGAGACTGATGGGAACTGAAAAACTTTTTAGCACAATTGGATAGCATATTTAGCAGACAAGCAAAATACTGAGGAGCATGCTAGAATCCCAGAATTATCTCTGCCAGTTTGTTATACTCATTATGACAGCATTAGATATATAATACTCATTATAAATCAATGGTAAGAAAAATAACAGTTGAGTTACAGAGGGTATTTTTCTACAGCATAAGCTTTACAAAGATTCAGTATGCTCAGGAGATAAATATAATCAAAATAAAATAATTGTTTAAATGTAGATTATTTAATTCTAAGTATTATGTTTATATCCATTAAAATGAAAGCATAAAATAAGAAGTATCCGGAGTTAAAAGGTACTGATTTTTTGGGACCTTATTCTCTCCTTTATGGCACTTCATATACATATTCATTTCTGCACAAAACATAAGTAAAACTAAGATTGTCTACTCAGTATTTCTGACAGTCATTTGCACTAATTTTATCTCTTATCTAAGAGACACCAGAGATATCACAAGGTGAGAGGTGACTTTTACTTGTTGATTCCCCTTTGCAAGTTACACATATAACTTTATATTTGCATTTCTGTGTGCCTATGAGATGACTGGAATTTTGCTGCTTGAGATGTAATCCACTGCACAGTTTTGTCTCAATGATGAACTCTCTCTGCTCTCAGTTTAAGATGTAAGCACCCAGATTGCTTAATCGTAGTGCAGTGAGCAGCCCAATATTTAAACAGAGTAATCATAAATAGTCACCAAAAATGTTAATTATTAAAGATGATTAAGGTCAGAGGAAGGTCAACATTAAAATGATATTCCCAGTGAATTACTTCTTTTAATATTTTTTTTCAAACATCTGGATTATTACAAAAATCATAAAGTACAAAATCATTACACTTAGTACGTATATAAATACTACTACAAAGAGTGACAGGAATTACAGAAAGCTGAATTAATGCTAAAGTCTTGAAAATAATTCATTTATACAGCTACCTTATTGGAACTCACATAAGGTGGTTCACCTGTAAAGCTGATACTGTAAATAAAAATCTCTAATTTACAGATACAAAGAAAGTTCTGAACTTCTGCAATTCAGTGGTTTTGCAGAATCCCGCAGACAGATTATGTTCCTTAAACCATCATAATCAGATATAATTGTCATGTCTCATAACTCTCAGTAGCAGGTGAAAGGGCTGAGTAACTGCAAATGTTTGATAGCCATCAACTGTCGGTAACATCAAATAAGGCCAACCTTTTACACACTGTACTTTTTTCATGCCAGCCACATCTACAGTTTAGGTCTGTAACTTTTTATGCTAATTCCTCAGAACAAAACCTCGGGGAAAACGGCTACAGTTCATTGGTGAGCATGTGAAATTAAGCTGCTATTTGTTACATTTTAACGCACAGATCTGCAAACTGCAATGACCGCAAAGCCAACATTCCTTTGGTTCTGCAGCCCTGTTATGGAACAGGCACTGCCAGCTGAGTTGCACAGCAGACAGATAGGTGCAGTAAACTCTTTAATCAGCTTGCCAAGAACTTCATCTACTGGGGCTCTCCAGCTGTGGTGAAACACTTCAGAAACAGCTGTGACAGTTTTAAGATGTTACATCTTTTACAAATTTTTTACCAACCTCAAGTCCCAGTAAGCGAAATGTACTTCCAGAGCCAGTTGAATCACCTTCAACAACTGTTAAAGATGACTGAATTCATTATGCCACTAAGTCAACATTGAAAGGTACCTGCAGTCTCGTCACATTAAGATTTCTAAGGGGATAGAGCGTACCCAACAGCTCTGTGGAGCTGATATGCATATACTCCATGCGGAGAGAACTTACGGGAATAATTAGAGAATAGAATTATCAAAGATTTTGCTGTTAAAAATCCATCAAGCAGAGATCGTACTAGGAGTTATGCCCAAAAGGGTTAAAACTTGGTTAAATATGTAGATTTTTCACAGAAATAACAAAAAGCACATGCTCAACAGACAGGCCACTTTCCTGCCAACATCAAATTTCAATTCCAAGACTTTGGGTCATTCCAGTATTTCAAAGAAAAAAGTTGCCAGACCTTTGTTTTTTAACGAGGACAATACAGAACACTGGCCCCTGGCTTAATTTAAAAAAAAAGAAAAAAGAAAAAAAAAAAGAAGAACTCTTTACCATGTTTACACTAGAAATAGAAAAGATTTCTGTTCTATGGTCTCTCCTTTTTAATAGTTAACATATTATTAATGTAAATCATTCCACAAACAAAGGATGGGTCAAAGTTTATTGTCTAAGTTTTGGCTGTTGGGGATTTTGTTGGTATTTGGTGTTGTGTTTTTTTTTTTTTTAAGGATTGCTACAGTATTCAGAGTTAGCAAACCAAGTCTCAGGCTATCACATCCAGATATTGGGTACAGCAACATAACTTCTAGGAATACTCATTTAGAATATTTAAATGCTTGGATCAAGTATCAAAACGTTGATCCGGCACAATCTGAAGCTCAAAATTTCTTTCATTCTTCATATGCATTAAATATATTTAATGTTATGAGATTACAAGCAGATATAATAAAATGTCCACTGATGTAAAATTAGAACACTTAAAATTGCCTCATAGTAATTTTTTCTTCTGAATGCTCTATTGTACGCTAATTAGCATTCTTCACTTTTTGAAACTCAGTCAGTCATCTGGTATCTGAAAAGTTTTTAACACTGAGTTTCAGCTGATAAGTTCATATGCACATCAATCTGGAAAAATCTAAGTAAAGCAATTCAATTTGAAAATTGCCAACATGACAATGAAAGTGTGGATGATGGGTCTAAGTCAATAAAATGACTTAGGTGCTGACAGAAAGGGCTTCTCTTGTCTCTGGCCACACATTCTCATTTCCTCCCCTTGAACGAGCATCTCCAGACAAGATCCTTGTCAGAAAGACCCTTCTGATCTTCTTCAGTAAGTTCAGGGAGTGAGGCAAGCAAAATACTACCCTGACAGAAAAGGAAATCATCTTCTGCCAGATTAGTTCCTTGAACTGGTATAACAGAGAGGCAGGAATCTGAAGCCAGGATCAAGACGACGGTTCCCATCTCTTAAGACTGGTTCAGCCAGATATGCAAACTGCACACTAAAGGTAGCACAAAACTAAGTAGAAGTGATGTTGCTCCAATGCCTTTGCAGAAAGTTTACTGTGTGTAAGTCAAAAATAACAGATTCTCTTCAAAACTACAGCAGAAAAAAAAAAGAAAAAGGTTGTGACTTCAGGGGTGACAAAAGCCAAAATTATGCTTCCAAGCCTCTAGCCTTCTATGTGGTTTTTTAACTATGAAGTATTATCAAATAAGACTTGGTTGTTGAGTGATGAAAATTAGTAAATAGAGCATATAGAAATGTATTATTCTCAATGTATCAAGAAATAAATTGTGATATACAAGGCTTGATGCTGCTCAAGACCTTTATGATCTACCCAGGGTGATCTTTCTTAAAAAAAAAAAAAACAAACCAAAAAAAAAACCAAAAAAAAAAACCAACCAACCAACCAACCCACCCACCCCAAAAAACTACAAAAAGAATACTTTAGAATTATAGAAAATAAGTTTGAAAGTGACTGCTGGAAATCTCTAATCCAATCTCCTGCTCAAATCATGACTAATGTTAAAGCAGGTTTCTCTGGAATGTGCCTAGTTAAGTTTAGATTCCACCCACCCCAGCCTTTTCTGAGGAAAAAAATACCCTCAGTGTCTCCTTGCACGCCTTGTTCCAGTCCCCATGTCACCTAGGTGGTCCTCTGCTCGTCTCTCTCCAGCTTGTCAGGGAGCCCAAAACCAGATGCAGTACTTAAATGCAGCTTCACAAGTGCTGGTGACAAGAGGAATAATCCCTTACCTTACCTTCCACAGAACCAGCAGATTCATCACAGAAGCCAAACAGGTTGGTCCTGCACAATTTCCATGAGGGCTTTGCCTTCTGAGACCTATGTGTATTGTCATAAAACTAAGCTATGAAAATGCTGATTATTTTAAATGTTTGCAGTACAATAGATAACATCTATATTAATTTGAGATATACATTACAGGTTTGCAACAGAAAATATTAAGACACATTGACAACCTTCTTGTCAGTTAATCTTATAAGCAAACACTGAACCGTCTAAAACAAACCTGGAAAGATATGGAATAGGCTTTTGTTGCATCAGTTTTTCTCATGTTTCTGATTCATAATGAACGTGAGACTCTGCCCAGAGAAGTACTGGCTATATCTTTTAAGATTTACATAAAGCAGGTGCTGGCTTTGTAACTAACACTTCTACTTAGAATTTACATGGTGTGTCAGTTCTCACTTTTCATATTTATTCCACTCTAACACCCATTTACATACTCTGCACATAAGCAGCAGTCAGGTGAATAAGTATTGTGTGAAATGTAGAATGCCACCAGTACAGCTTATAGGTAAAATATTCAAAACTGTTAAGAAACTACATTTGAAACAGTTTATGTCACAATGTGGGAAATCTACCCCGATACAAAGTATGAATCCTGGCTGCGGTTATGAAATTGCTGTATCATTAAATACCTCAGAGGATGTGAAGTCAACCATATGTTGTCAGGGCTGAGTCATATGTGTCTCAGACATGGGACTGTGGAAAACATCCCACCCTAGCAGCTCCCAGTCAAGAGGGAAAATAAAAGTACAATGGGGTGCCTGAGCCAGACAGCAATCAATTCACCCAAACTCTTCCTGCAAGCCAGGGTTTGAAGCTATGGAATTTCCCAAAATCCTGAAAGGAAGATCAAATGTTACAACTGGACCTCAAAAGCTAAAGCATTTGGGAAATGCCATGAATCACAGAGAGACAGAAAACTTGTGCATGGAGAAGGAACAGTGAGGCATGCTTTGCTAACTCGAGGCCAGCCAAGCAAGAAGGAAACTGACTTCAGAATTCTGACACAGACATGCATACAATATAATTTAGAAAAGTTATGTACAGAAATGGATGACACAGAGCACACAGACTATGCCCAAAACAACATTCAAAACTGAGAAAGGGAAGTATACACAGTATATTTAGTGTTTTCTCATCTGTATGACATTTTGTGCCAGCTAATATAAAGAATCATTGATTTTATGGAATTTTTACATCTGTGCTTGTCTGCTTCATCTATTGCATGTTTCCCAGAGGTGAACGGTAAACCCTGAGCAAGTAAAATGGGGACTAAAGGAAAAGATGTGCTTAATCTTTCAGAGAACTTAGGGACCCAGCTGCCAGTACTCATCCTTGGGGAGGGGGGAGCATGTGCAAGTAGCCAGTAAAGTCTCACATTTACCAAGGAACAGAAGACAAATAATCCTGACTGGAAACTGAATCAGAGAAACCTGCTTCCAACTCTGACCAAACAAAGCTTAAACGTACATGGGCTTAGAGAGCTGGAATTGAAACAAGGCAATCCAGTACATTTCCAGATGATGGGACATTATCAAGCCTGTGACATGCCTGTGTTTCTTCTCACTGCAGCATTAGTTAAAAATCGCAGGTCAGTTGTCCAGTTTTAATTTTCAATAAAACTTAACATAGTTACGATGATTTTAGGAAACACTCCATGCAGACATATTTATAAAGGGCTCTTCGCTACCTGAGTGTTCCTCATTAAATAACTAACAAAATTTGAGCTCATATTTGTTTATCTTGCTAGCCTTCCCATGTTCTTAGCCAAATAACAAAGGAACATTTCCTGCCTAAGATAGCAACTTGTTCCTAGTGAAAATGCATATTCTTCAATATATTGTAAAATTACGTCTAAGCTACTAAACTGGAATTTCAAACCATTTGTAGAGATACCAAAACCAAGATAAGGACAACATTCAGAGTTGTCTTAATATTATATGTAACTAATGCTGTCCTTGACTTCTTTGCTCACAAGAATCATTTGACTGCAACTTTTCAGGATAATAATTTGCATTTTTAATATTTTCAACTCCTCCTCATTATTATGTATTTCTAATGTGTTTTTAGCACAAAAGTATGAGCGTCCATTGTCATTGTCTTCTTATGTTCTGGGTGGAGAACCACAAGCAGAAACTTTGGAAATCACACATTAGCACAATGTTCAAGTTAAACCATGTCCAAATAGCTTTGACTGCCACGCACTTCAAAGCGCTGGCAAGCCACCACGCAGTGTTCTTCCAAGCTTTGCTTGATTTCCATAGTGGTGAATCATGACCATAAAAGAAGCCGTGTGAATGTGTCGGGGTTTTTTTTTTTCCTCCACACAGGAAACAATAAAACATTAATAAAAAATAAGGTCAAGAGAGAACTATAGAACTGTTCTTCAGTGAGATCTAACTGGCCAATTATTTCCACCTGGGACACCCAGTCAAAACATTTGTTATTAGAGGCGCTCACTGTGACTCACATGTTAAAATTCCAGGTACAGGTTTAACTCGCTCCTAACTCTCCGACAAATTCTGACAAACAAGAGAAATCCTTTATGGCACCAAATCTGATGAAGATTGGTGTAGCTTGTTCCAGAGCATTCAATCTTCTCTAGGGCTTACTAGAAAAAATTCAAAGTATGGCAAAATCCTTGTCACTTAGCCCATACAAAATTCAACTTTTTGTAAAATTAGACATCAAAGCTAATGAAGGAAATACTAACATATATAATGAATTTGCATTACCACAAATTCTGATGCAGAGATTATGAAGTCTTTGTTTTTTCTTTTGAAAGGCTTTTCAAGGACTGTCATCAGATTCATACTAACTGAGAAGATCCGCATGTCCTCAAACAAAATGTCTCATCACTCCAAACTTTTCAAAGCAAACCATTCTCTAAACTGTATGGAAAAAAAAGACAACTGCTTGCAAAATCTTGATTTGTAAAATACTTCTCCAGAAATACTTCCTCTACAGCACTTCACTCTTTTTTTACTTACAGATACAAAACTGATTTTTATTCCAACTATACAAAGCAATGCACTTATTTCAGTGTAGGACTGAAGATGCTCTATCAAATCCCAACATCATACCACTTTCTTAAAAGAAAAAAAAAAAATGATGTAAATCATGTATACATTTAATTATAGTAAAATAGCTTAGTCCTGCTACTAGTGCTCAGAATAGTACAGGATGCATTTTAATATTTTTTATTTACAAATACCTATGTGAGAATACATTTGAATTGGAGGTTTGAATCTCAAGGGAGAAAAATGAGGAAAACCAAAGCTGACTGAAATATGTATTTCAGATATCTTTTGGAAATCCGTGCTCATTTAGAAAAAAGCCCTTCACTTCAGGATAGCAAAGTCAACATCTGAGATCTTTCACTGAATTAACACTTTTGTATACCAAAAGCATGCAGCAACAGTAGCTGCTGTGTACTAACTTTCAAAAAATCTGTCTTAAAGGACAGATACTCAATGTCAGGTATAAAAATATTAGGAAACTTAAGATTTTTTTGTGCAAGCTTAGATATCACCTTCTTTGTCTAGTCTATTCAGTAATCCAACAAAAGGATGATTCATCTTGCGGCTGAATTTAAGTTTGCAGCAAAACCCCCAAATCTTTCCTTCGGAATATTTCTCTCTGTTTCTTAATATTTTAATTAGTAAGAATTTTTGAAGGACATTAAAGCTTCCCAGTTCCAGCCACAAACTCTATACTATCAAGTCTCACAAGGCAATGGTAAAAATAACACCAGGAATTTAATGTATATGCATGAAATCTTTTGGTATTTTGTCAGACAGTGTAACAAAATGCCTGTAATTCTGTACTGTGAAATGCCTGAAACCAACCAAAAAATGCTGTAAGGTGGGTTTTTTCAACTAGTTATGAAAACTATTAGAAGTAAATCATAACCAACAACTGCGAACAATTACCATGTAGGATCAAATAGCAATTAATTGCATAAAGTTTCATTTCACAAAGAGATGGCATACTGTGTAAAGTGTTCGCTTCACACAGATTTAAGTAGATGTAAACACCGATTTTAACTATTACAGAAGTAAATAATGTTAGCATATTGTGCTGACATTAAAAAAATTAATTGGTCCAGCAATGACATGTGGAATGCTGTGAACATCTAATGACAAATTGGTTAACACAGAAGGCATTAAAATAATAATACAGAAACCCCAACAAAATAAGCCCCAAATGAAAAAAAAATGTAGTTTTTAGTCCAGTTATACTAACGATGAAAATGAATGCTGGGAGCCTACCTACTACAGACTCATCTTTTACATGTTTATGTTAAAAACATCATAACATAAGGATATAATTTGCAGAATTTCTAGCAGCTATAATTTTCTTGTGAACATAACAAGCCATATTTGTGATAGATGAGAAACTTCTCTTTAAATTACTTCAAAAAACAGCTCTATGTTACAATACAAATTATGATTAAGCAAAATAAATTAAATAGATTGGATATAATAGATTTATTTCATAAGATTATATACTGTATACTGCCACACGTGTTGCATGTCACCTTTTAGCAGTAATAGTGTGTCCTTATTAAATTTTAGACATTGCATTACAAAAAGAGGGTAAGATTAAAGTGTTGATCCTTCTTAGGAATGGAATCCTATCAAGATATAATTATGTTAAGTAGCCTAGTAACTAAACAAAATGCTGTATAACACACACTTGTTCCCAGTAAATGTTTCTGAAAAAGAAACAAATTCATCTCTGTTCCAAAACAACTTACACAAATTACAGCAATAAATGACTTGCTTTAAAAAAGTTATGTAACCTAAGGTTTATTTGCAGGAATTAAATTTCTTAGATCAGTATCTTTCTAATCTGTGGACATAATTGTGAATTATCACTTATCTAAACTTAATAGTGAGATACAAGAATTACAATCCTTTCAAAATACTATTTAATAATCAAAAATAAGAATGCTAGTTAGATGAAAGATGAACTGGGTTTACACGTTAACAGTTTTCACATCTGGGAAATGTCTTTGATAGACTAGCCTGGCAAAAGTAACTGTAATGGTACTAATACAAATATGGGTACAGTTAGTGTTCTTTAGTCTCACTGCCCACACATTATAATTCCTTCTAACAAACCTGTGTGCTTTCAGGTCGCCAGTGCTGCGATCTGCAGTTGTGAACCCACTACTGGGCTGATCACCACCTTTTCTACTCTTTCTGCACACTGAGACAAGGCTTAACTCAGCCATCCTTCCTGGACTGCTGCAGGCAGGCTTGTGCCACCCTGCAGCTAACCCGGCGTTTCAGAACCTCACATTTATTCTGAAATAACCCAGCAGCAATCTAGACAATTACTTCTTCCAGCCACTCATGACCCACTGATTTTGCATCTTGACTCAGGAGAGATTACATTCTGACTTCTGTCAGAACTGAAGAGATTTGTTTATTTTTTTAAGGTTTAGTATCACTGTCAAGCTCTGGAAAAAATTAGGGAAATTTAGCTAATGGAGGCGTAAAAGAGTAGGACACAAGTTGTGAAAATCAAGTGAAAGAATAAACAAGAAGCTTTTCTTTTTGGAAAAAAGCCCATTATGAAAAGAATTAAACAGCAAAAAAATAATGAGAGAGCATGTGTGTTGATGTGTTTCATAAACATGCTACTGTCTCATTCCCCTGTATTGCAAATCAAGCGTTGCTGACACAATCATTTCAGAGTTTGGTTTTATTTTGTTTTGTTTTAAAGTGAAGGCAGCAATTATGCCATTGCTTTTGTTTCTGAAGCATGTCTACACTGCTTTTTTGACAGACAAATGCTTTCCCATTCCAAGAGGCCCAGAATCAGTTATTTTATTTAGATTAGTCCATCCATTTCAATATATATTAGAACTCAGACATCCTGTGGATGACAGATCACCTACCCTCCTTATCTGAAATTATTTAGTATTTTTTCCCCTTCAGTTACACCTTATTTCTTCAGAAATAGTTCTGATTTTTGATATCTGCAAACCATCAGCCAGTTATCAAATGTATCCAAAAGACAATACAGCAACAATGTGGAGTTAGACAAAATTGAAAATCTTATTTTTTTTTTTCAATTATATGAAGTACTTCAAAACTGTACATTACATATAGGACAAGTGTCTGCTTTCAGTGGCCAAAGCTTTATATGAATTTGTCTTCCACGCAAACCCACTAATCCCATTCTGATTTCTAGGATAGCATTAAGCAAACCTTCAATTAGAATGCTCAGTCAATATTGATAATTGTATGAACACAGATACTGCTTTGCAGATTTTAGTACCTATATTACCCTACTTGTTATTCTTAACAGCTGATAATATGCTAGCATCACTCATTAGTTGGTAAGAAGTTTAGGCGTGGAAAACTACTTATAAGCCCAAGTAAGGCCTGAGTTCTAGCAAAGATACATTATTATTTTCTCTCTTCTTGGGAAGGAATCTGAGTAGGTGACGCAGTTCACTATACACTAGATTGTCCCAAATATGTACTGTCTCTGAAAAGAAAGATCTTAAAAAGATTAAGATGTCCACAGTAGGTATTAATTCCTGTTCTACCCAACCATGAGTGATTGTCAAATAGTAATTTTTTTGGAGAAAGACAGATAGTAAGAAAAAAAAACAAACCAAAAATAGATAAATAAATTAACCATATATATATAATCTATGCATTCAACTGTCAGTCCTACTCAAAAACCCGTTTTTATTCAATAATATTAAAAGCAAGCATTAACCTAATCAACAGCTTTCAGTAGACTGAAGCTTTACAGCTTCAGCTCTTGTCTAGATTAAGAATATTGAAATTTAAAGATCATAAAAATATAAAAGTAAAGCTGTAACATTTCAAATAAAATATTTCTTACTTCCAGTGGACATACATCAGTACGAAACGGGTTCGCTGTTGACAGGAGCTGATGAAAGCCAAATGGATTCAGCATTAATTTACAATTGTTTCAAACATACAGAATACAGAATATTATGCCAAAATCAGATGAGGACAGAAAAGCTCCTTAGAAAATATAGCTATGCTCAACAATTTCCATTAAGTTGGTTTTTGGCACCAGAAAGATTCCTATGACCCAATTTCCACCTGCTTATTGGCTTTATATACCATCCAAAGTAAAGTACCAAATGGGAAACTGCTAAGGGAAAGGTAACAAAGCATGAGTTTGGTTTTTTTTAAGTTTGCTGTGTGTATGACATTATTTCTCCACTTAAGAAAAAAATAAAAAAAATATGGGTTAGGAAAGTGATGGAGACTAAAGACATTACAGATCTTTAAGGAACTGCAAGTTAGGAGACCGAGCAATTCTTGTTTTTACAATTCATAGCAGCAAACAAATAATCACAAAAAATTACTGTAGTTGGTATATAAATCCCAAGATTTATATATCTCTGCTTGTGGGTTTCACATAGTTAGGAATACAAGAGTCAACAATTCAATAACAGGTAATATAGACAAAAATATTACATTCAAAGTCCTAGATTTTTTTCAAACAGATGGCTTCGTGATAGTTTTGTTTATTGAAATAAAATTTTGCTTAAGCTTGTCAGGGGAAGATTGTTTAGCTGAAACCCTATTTAATCATTTCTAATTGTATATGTGCAAAATAGTTCAAGCTAACAAACAGTAAGCTAGTAAATTTCATGCTACAAATGTGACACAATATTGGCAAGTGTAAGAATGGCAAAGTTACAACATTTCAAAGAGAAAATTTCTCTAGGAGGTAAAACTGGTGTCTTAAAATTCTGGGGAGAAGCACATTGGCTACTCTCCCTTGTGTATAGCCTTTCAAAAAGCTTTATCTATCTCTTTCAGCCCCCTAAGAAACATCAATAATCACATAAAGGTCAACTCCCCTGCCTCATCTTCCCATTGCGTCCTTCCTAAAGATCCCGTATTCCTCCATCAAAACACTCCAGTTATGGGAGCCAACCTCACAACAACACAGCCCTGCAGCTACACGCAGACCCCTACCTCATCCTGTTTATTCACCACACTGTGTGCAGTAGTATAAAAGCATTCCAGGACCTCAACTCCAGCATGTTCCTGGAGAGGCTTTGGGGGATTTCTCCATAATGGTGTCTTGTAGGCACGTCCTTGCTTACATGCAAGCGTAAGCATGCAAGAGAAGCTTTTCTTCTTCTTCTTTCCAATGTTTTGTTATTCATTCTTTAGAATCAAACAATGACATCAAGACAAGGCAAAGAGGTTTTCTGAAAACTGTAATATTAACAGTACATGGAAAAGGCAATGCCGAGTTGACTTTCCTATTTTTCTACCTTGTTTTCCTACAGTTTCACTTGCATTTATTACTTTCCAACTTAGCAGACAGATGATTAGGTGCCTCTTTGCTTTTATAATCTGTTACAAATTAACTTTGTTTGCATTAATAGTGATTCACAACTGGCTGCAAAATCTAAAAGAGAAAGAACGAGCACTATTTACTATACTTCCTTATGTTATATTCTTACCCTGCTACTAGTGTAGAAAAGCGTGTACCATCTGGCTTCTCCTGTACTCTACCAAGAATCAATAGTTATTCAGGTTTCTCACAGTATCTCAGAAGGTACCAAACCTTCCAGGCATCCCTATTTCTCATTGACATACTATAAACGCAGAAGCACTACTTCTGAGTCAAAAATGAATTAGTTAATTCAGAGACAGAATTAAAATCCTTGATTGTGAGATGCCACAGACTCCAGCTTTTTACCACAGCTATTAATTTCTGATTAATTCCCATTTGGGCACTTTGGGTAAGATTCCTCTCAAATAAATTATCATTTAAAGGTAAGAGCAGTTTGCTCTGACCATTGCTTTTGCTTTGCAGTTGATGGGAAGAGAGCTCCAGAAGACCTGCATTAGCATGAGATGAACCATCCTCCAGAGGGTTTGCTCCTATTGAAACTGATGTGTAGCTTCAACTAGATGAAGCTTTAATTAGATGTTCCAGCAAAATTAATCCTTCTCTTACATTTGGAATATGAGTACTTCAGTCTTTTATTTAGGAGCAGATGTCTAAGTGTTTCTCATCCTTAGAAACTGCAGACAAATTAACAGAGGAAGAAAAAGTTTGGTAACTCATTTTGCCAATTTAAAATTTTGAGAGAAAAACAAAACTTCGCCCATCACAAAGCTTATCCACGCCTAACACCGACTACAATGGCTCCTGGGGAGCTGAAGGAGGGATCACAAATTTTATAACCTCCCTAGTATTGACATAAATAATAGATGTTACTTCTGCCTTCAGGACAAGGGAAATAATATGGAAACGAAATTGTTCGCTTCTTAAATTGAGATCAGTGTGTACACAGAGATTCTACAAGCTTTAAAACAGAAACATTAATTACATTATTTCTGCGTATAGAGGTGATTTTGTGTTGCAGCAATCTAAGACTGCAATTTGGGAAAAAAAAAAGTCAGTTGAAAGTCAGGAAACTATAAATGCTAAAGTCAGTCTGCACAAAAGTCCCTCTCTTACCGTACACATTCAACATTTATATCACAGCAAAATATTTTTAAAGTTTACACTGTAACTTAAAAAAAAAAAGTATAAGTGACTTATGTACGTTCAATTTGGCTAAATTATTTTGGACCAAGTCCTGACTTGCTTGAGGTGCTTCTATTAGAGTTGAATACAGCACTTTGCAGGCAATGCTATAATACATGAGGAATTATATCCTGAGCAAATTAAAAATATTTTTTAGAGTTTGCTACCTTTTTTCCTGAGACTTTTTTTTCAGACTCAAAGAACTCTCTCTGCATAAATAATGTATTTTATGAGTTTCTATAATGTGTGGTCTCTAAACCCCAGACACTTTCAAGCCACCTTTATAAGCCTTCTCCTGGAGATAGCTGGCTCACCAACAATATTCTTAGTTGGCAGAATGTACACGATTCTTAAAAAAAAAAAAAAAATCTTTACTTTTTACTTAGGAGGCCTAATAAATCCAAACAAAGCACAAAAGAAAACGTTGTTTTGCAATAAAATAGAAAAAAGACTTTGTTGATACTTTAAAAAAAAATAATCTTGAAAGTGAAATTAATGTTGAATTTTTTTTTTTTTTTCAAAAAAATAAAACTATAAGAATGCAAAGAGAGCCTAAATAGAAGTTGAAATAAAAAAATAAATTGAAGCATTGTTTCTTCCTTGGTATGCTATCTTCCACACACAAATTCAAAAGCAAAAAAAGGAGGGCAAATTAGATTTTGCGAGGAGATACTTCTACTCAGGAGAGTTCAAGAAAAAAAAACACAACAAAACAAACAAAACACAAACCAACCACCCTCCACCCCCTCAAAAGAAATAGTCAATTTATTCAATTTACCTGTATTTTCAACATAATCAGAGCAATAAAGATCAGTGGATTGGACCTTAGAGTCTTGATCTATCTGTTATGGAAGACCAAATGCACTAAACATGAATGGAAAGAAACTCCTATGTCTAACACTGACCACATGAAACAGGATAAAGCTTTCTCTTTGTGCTTACATGATGCTTTAAACTATATGAGGAAAATATTTGAAGAGAACTGTAGCAGATTCTAAATGTTACTAGAAAGTATTTTTGCATATTTATTCAAGGAATAAAAAAAGTAATGCCTCTTCCTACAAATACCAAGATGAAAAGGGTATGTAGTCCCACAGACCTCCACTCCTACACAAACACACACTTAGAATTAACGAAGAAAATCTGGACTATGATTTCAAAAGAATAGCTATTCTAATTGTTCTTTTACTTCATTTCCCCTATCTTCTTTCAGATGGATTATTCCTGTGTAGTATTGAAGGTGCATAGAAAAATCGGCTTCTTTGTAACTACACAGGTTACGTTTACAGTGAATATTTAGCTGCTTGAACTTAGACATACTTTCATTGCTTGCCGTAGTGAAAATGTTTCAAAAAGTAAGAATTCGTCTTTTTTTGCCTAAGGCAACTTTCCAGAATGAACTTCTGTATGAAATCTCTTATACAGTAATTAACTTCCACATGCATAAGGACTTAGTACGCATTGTTCAAACTAACATTCTCACTGAATGAACATACGTTTCTAACTTCACCCTCTCTGTTGGGAGTTCACAATAGCAGGAAAAGCCGCATTACAGGTCTTTTCAGGACAATAAAGGGGTCAGGAATCATTCCATAAACTAAGACTCTATAACATAACACCATCCTTATGCATTTAATTAGAACACAGAATAATACAGTTCAGTTATAACACTGAAGAGACAGAGTGGAGAGAAAGGACCAAGACGGTAAAACATGGTATTTCACAGTGAAGACAGATCCTGGAATGACTTCAGAAATACAAATACAGATCCTGGAATGACTTCAGAAATACAAATGAGGCAGAACACCCTTAAGTGTGTATGGTCATATATGTTTAATGAAATTGAAGAAAGCTGTCATACCTAATTTTTTCAAACACTTATTAATAAATGGAAAAACAGTTAATTCCTTGTGTATTGCTGTTATGGACAAAGTTCACAACATCTGGGTAAATACTCATTAAATTGATGTAAGTAATTATTCTTTTCATATCTCATAATGACTCTGTTAAAAATTCAATATACTCCTGGATCTTAACTGAATTCAGTCTCAGAATACTAATATCACATACGTAACTATTACCTCCATATTACAGATGGAGAAACAAGAGACATAGATGGGTTAAAGCAAGTTGCCCATTGTCACACTAAAAACTGGTGGCTAAGCTGACAGTGAAAAAAATCAGATTATCCAGTGCTGTCCTACCAGGAAAAAAATAAATATCTGTCTCATAAATAACAGAACAGCTCAGAAGTGTTTCTCCACTTTGCCAACATTGTGGATAAATGTTGGCAGGGTAAATGTGTGGAATTTGGCGTAAAGCCTCTTTCCTTACAATGTGTCATTCATCCTCATTTTTAGCATTTCAGTGGCTGTTCCTTTTAGGTGGCTATTAAAAGGAAGAAAAACAGAACACAACAAAACAATAGAATACACTTATATTACACTAATGAAACATAAAAGTTAAGCAGAGCATCCTCTTTTAGCTTTGTAGCAGTAAACCGGCTCTACAATATCAAACAGATTAAATGCTGGAGTCGTTCCACCCCTGGGATCCATCAAAATCTTAAAATTTTTTGTTTTAATTTGTTGGGAAAATGTGAGGTTCTCTGTGATGTGATTTTATGGTAAATTGAAAGAAGAGAAGTGCCAGTAAAATACCAGAACAATTACTCTATATGGAGCTAGCAAAAATAGGAAATATTGTACTGTTTCCCCTCATAATGCCATAAACCTTCACAGGTTCACTAAAGAACTATCCTCAACTAGAAACTTCAGCTAAATATGATATTAAATTCACATTTAGAAAACACTTTAAACCTATGTAGGTTTGAGTAGCTGAGCTTCACTCTATGCACTGTCAAACCTCACATAAACCAATCTCCTGAGATATACCTCAGAAGTTGTATAAAGAGTAAATTAAAATCAGAATTTTATCTGTCAGGAAAAAAGAACGTCAGAACTCTGTCTGATATTCACAAATATTAAGTCTAAACTAATGAAAATATTATCTTAACTTAAATGAGCTTTGCTACAGCAACACAAGCATAAAAATGCAGACTTTTCAGGAGGGAGGTTTTATCCAGCTCATGGCTAAATATAGGTACCCCAGAAAAAAAAACAGTGTTGAATCTCTGAGAGTGGACTGATTTTCTTTAAATACAAAATAAATCCTCACAACATATTATCACCACTATGGAAAAAATTCTGGGTTTAAAGCCACCATTATCTGGTTATGCAATTTACATCTTAATAAATATTATCTACAAAGTATATGCATTTTCATACGATACTTACTTATTAAAGAGTCCCAGCCATAGCTATTTACATATAGTCCCAGTAATCAAAGAAGGTTTCTATCTTTTGAGAATAAGATAGTGTTGCAAGAATTAAAAGCACTGTAAAGGCAAGTACGGAATCCCTTAAATTGGATCTTATTCCACACTAAGTTTGAAAATACATTTGTGAACTGTTCAGGATAAATTTTATGCTGCTGTATAATCCTCCACAGTGCAGTGGAAATATAAATGAACTAAAGGAGAAGAAAAAGGCATTATTCATATTTGTTACAAAATCTGATGTAAGTGCATACAAAAACACAGATCAAAATGTTTGCAGATTCCCAACCAACCATGCATTTCAACATTAAAATTCAGATAAATATCCCTGGGTGGAATACCGACAAATCACTCTGTGAAGAATTACTGTAGTTTCAGACAAGTGATTTCTAGCAGCTTTTCAGCTTCCAAGTTTAGGATTCTGCAAAATATAATATTCAGCAGCACGTATTGCATGAAAATTGTGCATTGTACACAGGAACTTATGCAGCTGCTTAAACTCTGAAGCTTGCATTTGCAGCTCCCAATCAACTCGGTGCTAAAAAAAAAAAAAAAGTCTTTCATAGCACGAAAGGTGCGAGACAGTTGCAGACACGTGAGGGTGAGCTGGATCCCAGAGAAGTGCATGAACTGGCATGTCTGAATATGATTAAGTGTCAAGCAGTTTTACAGTGATTTAAACAGGGCTCAAACTTCAGGAAATGAAGGGGGTGTGGGAGACTGCTTTTGAATGTGGCATAATATTATTTAATCACTAAGCCATTACCTACTTCTAATGAAATATAAGTAAAGCACTCAAGATCTTCAACTCAACTACGTAAATTCTCCAGTTATTCTTCTGTTTGGATATTTGGAATTTTATAAGGGTTGTTAAGTTCCCGCTTTGAGTTTATTATGAAGCGGATACTGTGTATCTATGATTATGGATGCTTTAACTTATTTATATTACCCATTTTTTCCATTCCAGTTTCCAGTACTAATTTCAGTTACCTAAAAAGCCAGCCAGAGCACGCTAAAATGGATCCACCCGCCCAGAGGGATCAGTGGCATAGTTCAGATTTTCTCTTAGGATCATTCACTCTGATTTCTGTTCCACAGAAAGAAGTCTGGAACATGGCAGCACTCTGTCAGTTTGTTATCTACAATGATAATTCTGTGCTGCTTGCACTACAAGCTTTAAAAATTCAGTGTGATGATTTTTTTTTTATTTTGAATGTGGATAGATCTTAATAAGGCTCTTCTAATGTATGGAGTAAACATCTATGTCTGTTAGGTTCATAATATACAGAGCAAGAGCAGCAATAGAAAAAAAATGTAAAAGCTAATGCGACAGTGCTGCAAAATTTTCTCATCTACTAAAAGTCACAGTATTTCCATCTCACTAGAGTAAACATTTTTACTTTTTGTTTTTCTACGTTAGCCTATATTAAACTTGGAAACCAACTCACTTCTCCTTAGACAAAACTTGAAAATCATCTCACCATTTTGCCAGACACAACTCTAAATCTATCTGACATTCAAATACATTTTAGAATTAAAAAAAAAAGCCAAAAAACAAGTTTCCTGAACATGAGTTAGCTAGCACTTAAGTTATTCAGAATACTAGATGAGTGTCAGCTTCCCACTATTTTTTCCCAGAAGTTTCTACAGTTGGACTGCTAGCAAGTATAACTTCAGTCAGATTTATAGGCCCAAAAGATCATTTACTCTGCTCTGTTTCCCACAGTACTGAGATGCCAATGCTTTGCCTTATTCTTCCTGTTCATATCACGTACGCATTTGATTGCGGTCATGAAATACTTACATATAGAGCTAGACAACACAGTTTAATATTTTACTTTTAGAATATGCCTTGCAATACAATCGGGCACCCCAAAAAACAGAACGGAATAGAAATTGAATGTTCTGTTCAAAGATGACGACTAAGACAAACATCTCTTGTTGTAGTGATGCTTCTCTCTCCAAAATCTGGTAACACTCTCAAGTAATTATCTTCAAACTGAAAAATTAAGCAGAAAACTGAAAAACCTAAGAACACATACAGAATCTTCCAGCTGTCTCAAAGAAACATACAGATAGTAAACCTAGCAGGAATGCTTGATAAGAAAATATTGCTCACTTTTACAAACTGAAATTAAATGTTTAAGGGAGGTGCCCAGTTCTTATTAAGAATGTACAAAGAAAGAAGGAAAGGAATTTGCATAATACGAACCATTTGGTTCTTTCATCTTCCAATGACTATTTGACTAAATGTTTGCATATTGTTTTTTAGCACTAAAAAATGTAGATACTTCGTAGAGATTCATAATATAAATACCACACAATTGGCATTTAACAAAAGACCTATGGGAAATAAGTAGTAACCTCAGAGCTTCTTAAGACTTTCACATGCAGTTACAGAATGTGAATGACTATGTGCTAATTGTCCCTAACAAGGACAAGACACCCAAACAGACGGTACGATTCTGCTCTAGTATAGAACATCCACATCCTATGGTCCAGATGAGTACTCAACACTTAGACTTTACACTATTAATATAGATGCATGTTGTACGACAAAACATGAAAACGCTTTTATCCTCTATTTTCTCAACCTAGCATCGCATTTAAATCTTTACTAGTCATTTCCGTGTCAAAGGGCATCACCGAACACTGCCTACATGAGGTCTTATTTGCATAAGTCTTTTCAGTTCTATTTAAGAAATACTAAATGTGCAGACGTACTCAAAATTCTAACAAATAATCAACTTCTCATCTTTACTGATAACTGTCCATTTTCTTTTAGTATGTTTTAGGATTTTTTAGTTTTTTTGGTTATCTCTTCAGCCTCCAAGAAAAAAACTCTTCTAGTTTTCTCTAGCTTTTATAATGTTTGACAATGTACTGTTCTTCCGGCTGATATATGAGCGGTTTGGCAGTGCCTCCAGCCTTGGCTTGTGAGAATTCCTCTGCACTGGTGGTAGCATGGTTGAACAGCCACACATTGATTCTACTATCCTTTGCAGCATGTTAAATAGTCAACATGACAGATTACTAATTTTATGTTCCATTTCATGTAAATATTCTACATGTGGAAATGGGAGTGCTCTATCCATTAATAGACTGAGATTACACAGATTGCCTGACTCATAACACAGTGTGTGAGAGGTAAAGAGAGTGCAATTTCAAAACAGTGATAATTTCAGTTCTTGCAGAGGGAAACAAGCAGAAATCTATTTGCCAAAATAAGTAATGGAGATCTAAATACTGATTACAGTTCACAAATCCACCTTAGGTTGTGTACGTAAATTTGAAATTGTACTATATGTTCAGGAGTATTTTTATCCCAATAATTTATTCCTAAATATAAAGGAGAGATACACACAAGTAAAACTATATGTACTGTAAACATTAAACATTTTTCAAAGGGTTCTGAGTGCAATGGTACAGCTGTGTTTGTGTGTGTGTGTTTTTCAGGAAGGTATTCAAGGAACAAGAAAGTGTTTGATATCTTTAACATGAGTGAGCATTTTAGTAAATAGATAAGAATGTGGTACCCATAGTTAAGTTTGGTGTGCACTAACTTACAACTGTTGAAGTATGCATGGGAAGGAAAGCAGGGAACTACCTTTACTTAAGAAACTGGAATTCAGAACATTCACAACTCTGTCTCATCTGAACTCCCTTAGAAGCAAAACACAGAACTTTCCAAATTCCTTATTTAAACCAAAAAAACATCTACACTAGACTGAAAAGCATCTACTGATAGAAAATCTTCTGTTCCACTAAAATACATTGGCCTGAGTGCATGTTTTGGCAAGACAGAGTAAGAAAGCCTGTTTTTTAAGATCCTGGAACACATGTATAAAAGCTTGTAGCCCTTGCTCATAACATACATACCCTAAGATTATATACCATATACACAAGAAGAAACGAGACAAGTTCTCTTTTAAAAACACAGACCTGAGTTTGCGTATTCATCAGGTCTTTGAAAATTGTCAGACTGTAACTGGGAATCCTCTCATAACACTGCATCCCTTTTTTGCCATAAAAAAAATCGTGCACTTTCCTCAGAAAAGTGCTATTTTCTACTGTTACTTATTAAACTTATTTTATATGTTGGAGTGGTAATTTTAGAAGTATCCCTTTTACAGATTCCTTCCAAGGTGAAAAAATAGCTCCACCTCGCTAAACTTAGAGTACTACTAGTGTGGAAATCTATTAAATTGAGCATCATTCTATTCCTTAGTCTTTTTACATGCCCAAACAGTTTCTTAAAGTTTGTAGCTGCTATTTAAGATAAGCTATATTAAATTTAGATTTTAGTATGAGCTAGTACTCATCACAAGTGTTTAAAGAAGTCGTTCAGAGTAATTGTAAGGAAAATAAGTATTTGTTAAAACTGTAATTTTAAAAATACTGTTTCATATTTACTTTACATTTAGTCTAATTCTTCTTGCTTTTTCCTTAAAAAAAAAACCAAACAAAAAAACCCCCAAAACACAAAGGCATTACAAGACTAAATGTTACTAAACAAGTAATTCTGCCACTGAACCTCCGTTTTACTTTAGTCACATCCTTTATCAGACTATTATTTAACAATCTGTTAATACAGTGTTCTTTTCTGTTAACATGGCTTCATTTTTCAACAACAGGACTGTGTTTACATTTACATATAGTTTATAGACCAATAAAGTTGTAAACTGTAGGCCTTTGAATGGAAGCATAATAATAGTACTCTGTGTTTTGCATCTGATGTACTACACATATACCACATTAGGATAGGTTGGTTGGTTGTTGGGGGAGGTGGTCGCAGTGGTTTGCGCTATTGCCTGCGGACAAAGGTTAAAAATCTCCTGAATGGGACTGTTTTGCTGACATGCAAGGAGATGATGCACAGGAAGAAAAGGTTATTTTGTTCAAAACTACTGAGCACTTAGCTCAACTTTTGTGGTAGACATGTATTAGATGATCAATTAGATGTTAAATTCCTGTTCTTGGACATTATTCAAATCAAAGGTGAGAGTCTCAAACATTCTTCCATGCGTAATTGCAAATATACATTAGAAAGTATTAAGATGTTATAAGCACTTTAGAACTCCTTACAGTTGCACCCCCTAAGAGATGGAAGAGTTTATTTCAATTAAGAAACTTAAGTATTGAAAATACAGTGATCTGTTTTAGGAGAATGGAATATTAAACATTTCAAGCAGTACATCATTTACCTACTAAAATTTACCAGTACAAACACTTCCCATTAACTTTTTCACAGACTAGTCATTTAGTACCACCATTCCTTAATCTATTTTAGTAACAATAATTAGAAAGCCCTAGAGAGGCTAGTATGGTACAATCTAGGAGAAAGGGTTATTAGACTACATGCAAGGGAGTCCGGTGACACTGAGGTGAAATCCTCTGGTAAAACATCTCTTTGTAACACTACATTATTATTGAAAACAATATGCTTATGATAGGACCAGACAATTGAACTATTGTTTCCATTTTCAGCAGTTCTACACTATCGTAGTAAAAAAGCTTCTATTGATAACTCTCAGCTTCTCAACAGTACATTAAAAATATGATAACTGAAATTAAATCCAGCACATGAGGGAATTGAAAGGGAAGGCTGAAGTCTAGACCTTTACCAAATATTATGGAGGGCCAATTTTAAATTATTGTGGAATTGTTAGCAAATATGTCTCAGTTATTTATTGTCAATGTGGCAAGCAACTTCCCCTGATGCAAGAATTTGAACTGGCAGACTTACAGACATACCTACTACACATGCTTGGGGCAGACCTGTTTTTGAAGAGTAAGAAGCAGCCCACAACGAGATAAGCTAATTAAAAAACAAAAAACAAACAGAAAAACCCACCCAAACCCCCAAAACAACACAAAAAACCTGAGTATATACATGAACTCAATATGTTCAGTGTTCTTTGAACATTCTAAGTTGAAAATCACATTTGAAAAAGACAAACATACTCAAGCTAAAAGTTAAAATGTATCTATATGTAGGTACATACAAACACTTAGGACTTATTACTGAGAGAAAGTTCTTCACAAAGTCTTTAGAATCAAACAAAATAGCCATTCTTACCACAGTAACAGTGTCGGGTTTTTGAGGCTTATATATGGAATTGTCAACTTCAAAGGATGAAATTGAAGTCATCAGCTTTAAGACAATTCTATTTTCAGTCATTTGATGGGTTGTGAACTGGCTTGGCACAGCCACAACCTCCAGATTTTCACATTCAACTGCATACTAATACCAATCACATCATATAGGGTCACTCTGGTAATAAAGCAGAAAATTGTTTGCAAGAACTTGCAGACCATAGACTGATCATGTATAAATACAACTATCAGTCATTTCTAAGAAATTAATATAAAGGTAGGGAAATTAACTTGTTACAGTCTGGCTGAATGTTTTCTATACTGCATTTATGAATAGATGTGTTCCATATGAGTTTGTCTTGAGCTGGGACCGACCTGTGATCTGCTATAGTGCTCATGGAAGCACATGGACGCCAATAATTATTCTGCTGGAAAAAAATTATTTTTTAAAAGGAGCTTCATGCATATATATTAGAACAAAAAGAATATCTCAATTACGAGTACAAGGACCCTATAAATCCCAGCCTAACCTACCATCTATTGCTCCTCATCCAATGGAAGTGTGGCAGTATTTTTGTAAAGCACACTGGTAATGTTAGTTTAGTGTAAGTTTAAAGCTACAACACTATAATACAGCCAAGTGTTTATTCATTTACTAAATGTACTGTGGAGTAACTTGAGGAAACTTCTTCAATGTACACATCTGGTCAGCTGGCAATAGTCTAAAGACTTCAGAAGCCAAAAAATTTTGATTATCGGAGTCATCTTGTGTATGTTCTGAAGCTCAATTGCAGATGACATTTTTGTCTGCATTATGTTTAACATGATTTAAAGATATAGAACATTAAAAGTACCAGACATTTTTCCAGGCACCATGACAGAACTCAAAGAATTAAATAAAGAACGAGTTAGAACATTATTCCCCCCCGCAAAATCACTGGAAGTTTTAGTTTTCTACCTCTTGTTTCTCCACTGGATGGATAATTAAATTTAGTCCAAACCATAAGCTCAAAACTGAGACCAAGAATAGGTTACAGTACTCCCAGCAGTCACGGAATCACGGAATCTTCAGAGTTGGAAGGGACCTCTAGAGATCATCTAGTCCAACTCCCCTGCTAGAGCAGGATTGCCTAAAGCACATCCCTCGGGGCTGCATCCAGGCGGGTCTTGAAAATCTCCAGAGAAGGGGACTCCACAACCTCCCTGGGCAGCCTGTTCCAGTGCTCTGTCACCCTCACTGTAAAGAAGTTTTTCCATGTATTTGAACGGAACTTCCTATGTTCTAGCTTGTGCCCATTGCCCCTCGTCCTGTCACTGGGAACCACTGAAAAGAGCCTGGCTCCGTCCTCCTTAAACCCACCCTTTAGATACTTGTAAATGTTAATCAGGTCCCCCCTCAACCTTCTCTTCTTCAGGCTAAAGAGTCCCAGCTCTTTCAGCCTTTAACTTTACATGAGATAGTTCATTCTCCCTTAGTCTTCATTGCCTCTTACCTGTCCCTGTTGAAACCCATACTACAAACACACTCACACTCTTCCCTCTTGCTCTACACGATTACCTTTTTTTCCATATTTCTTGTCTACTAGCAATTTCTATACCCCATGCTGTCAATCCTGTGCATTCTGACACAGGTTAATACTTCTCACCCATAAGTGCTTGAGATGGATTTGAAAATTATTACTTTAAATATAGTTTTAACTTGCTTTCTGATGCTAACAACGAACCACTCAATCACCATTGATACATGATCATTATAAAGTTTAAGTTTCAGTCAAATAAATACATTCTTATTCCTCTGAAGAGGCAGGATGTCAGCCCACCTACCTCATTTGCCTGCTGAGATCGGCTTCCCCCATGTTTCTCCACAGCATTTCTTCAGATCGTCTCATGCTCCGGTCTACACTTCTCAGTCCTCATCTTTTCTTCTCCATGTTACTCACAAAATTCCCTCATTTTCTCAAGGAAACTCCTCATTTTCTTCAACCCCTACGTCCAGCACTTCCCTGTATTGTTGTTTGTTGCTTTTAACATCCTCCTTCACCTCCCCACACAGCTCCCCACTGCCCCCCGGCACAGCCAGCCGTGAGGAACAGGCCGCTCGTCGCCTCACCGCAGCAAGGACAGCCTTCCACAGGACACACACGGTTACACCAAAGCCCCTGGCCCTTTACTGAAGAAAATCTTTCACTCCAGCACTACTAACAGCAAGGCAGTGCTGACTGTTTTACGCGGTTGGCAGGCAGAAAGAAGAACCCTGACGGTGGCGGCGGCCACTGGCCCCACCACAGGGCCGACCGGCCCCGGCTCCCCTCAGCCCGCCCCAGCCCGCCCGCCCGGCCCTGAGGGGAGAGGGGCGGCCACCTCGCCCGAGGGACACGAGAGGGTCCTCCTGCCCACAGCTGCTTTGGCGCCGAACTCCTCCAAATAGAAAGCAAAACAGCAGCTCTAAAATCGAACAGATGCATGCGTTCCCCCCCACACTGGGGAGAAAAAGGATAATGAAGTGCACAACCCCCCAAAAAAGTAATTCAAGACAATGACTCAATCAAATATTACACAGCTGCACCTGACTATTTACTGGGCCAAAACACAGCCTCTCGGCAGTGTCCCAGCTCCATGCCAGGGCAGACGGAGCCATGCCCCGCGGTCCTGGAACAGCACCTAAACCCCCAGACCAAACCCAGGAACCTCCGCAGCCGTGAGGACTAGCAATGGCAGCTTCGTTTTCCAGAAAAAAATGCTGTAAAGAGAGAAATTCTATATACATATTTCAAACATACATTAGGAAACAAATGTGGATCTAATTTAAGAAGCTACATTCTTTCCCATCTAGAATTAATGATTTAATTTAAAACAAAGGGAATTGTACCAAACCCCACACAATAATGAGTTTTTGTGTGGTATCAATGGGGCCAGTTCCTTCTTAGGACACCATCTGTCACTGACCCCTGACAGTTCTCCACTCAAACGTAGTATTATAAACATTGTAGTCCCGCATCCACTCACATTTTATTAGGTTATCTAGGTGTTAACTGGCAAAATCAAACACATATAAGGACTAGAAAATGGAAGAACACTCTTGTCTGAAGAAGTATTAATTACAGGTCAAGATAAGGATCCTGATCCTCAAAATGACAATTTGAGAGGAGAGGAGGGTAGAAATAGTATGAATATCTACTAAACTTTGTAGTTTAGAGAAGGATATACACGGCCTCCCCTCAGAAACAAGTTTTTAAGGGATTGGATAGTAATGCAATTAAGACTTATATTATCCCTGCAGATATTTAAGCGTTGCTGTTTGAGGGTGAAGTCAGTACCATAAAGATCCAAATGGCCTCAAGGTAAAGACTTTGGGTGGATTCTCTGGGACAGCAAGGGCCTCTATAGCTCTTGAGCAGACTTCATTGCCTCTTAATCTACACTTCTGACAATCCCTTTAAATGCTTTTCTATCCTTTTGACACCATTCTTTAGGATATACAGTTTATAAACACCCCCCCCGCCCGTACATTTAGATAGAACACCATATAAATTACCTGAATCATCTCCATAAGAGATTAATATTTCATACAACTTTACTTTTTATACAACTTTATACAAGTGTTGCGTGTATTCTGAGAACTAAATTTGCAGTTTCTTTGTAGGTTTGGATACTCAAGATAAATGTGATTTAAGTATTTACTGCTAAGGTCATGAGACTCAGAGAGAAAAGTCTCTGGAACCTCAAGAGCAGAAGAGTTCAGTTACTAATTTCCCCTTGCATCACTAATAACACTGTCTTCTTTCCCACATTTCTGTGTGAGAATGTGATGATATGGCTATTAAAAAAACAATAACTTAATTATACCACTTCTGGTTGTAGTACAAGGTTAGAACGAAAACATTTCAACTTTCACATCTTTAAATTCTTTTCCCCTTTGCAATGCAAGTTCAAGATAGCTCTCACAATCATTTAAAAACTCACAAATTTTGGCGTACCTTCAAACCGATTATTGCCTTGTTTACATGACAGCGATTCCCACTCCAACGTAAATACAATCTGATGAAGCCTTCTTAATATTCCAGTCTTCCACAGCAATGGCTTTGTACTTGCTGATTTGCAGAACTCCATTCTTTTTTTTACCCCCTCCAAGGGAAATGCATAGCAATTTAAATCTTACGACAACAGACTTGCCTTTCTTTGTTACATTTCACGAATATCTTGAAAGTAGTCCATGGACCACAAGGGTCTGCTAATCACAGGCTGACAAAAACATTGTTACATTATGTTCATTGAAAACATTTCAGAAGCTAATAAATAAAAACAAACCAGTTCCTACGAAAATGTCTTTAATTTTCATTTTATGGAAATACATTTTTTGGTTTTATTTCCATGATACAAAAATGTTAAATATCAAACATTTTCTGAAATCTAACAATGCAGATCCTTTTTTAAACAAGTAAAGGGCTGGTGCAGTTAGCAGGTTTGTCACAGGTACCAAAAACATTTTTACAAAAACCCCACAGGCTGGGGAAGGAGGAGGGAAGAAACAGATAAAGACTTAAGAGTGTAAACAGCAATAGATGTGAAAACAAAGAAAAACTACCTCCCACCAGGAAATCAATGTTTGAGACACTTATAAGTTATAGGTTTTTGAAAGGTAGGTGTAAAGTTGGTATTTAGATGAATACTGGCTGCACAGAGGGTGGGGGGTAGAGAATGGAAAACTAAAAAAGATTTCCAGATAAAGTAACTGGTAGAAAGCAATATGAGAAATTGCAGTTCTACCTGTTTCAAGAATGCTGACGGCATATTGATATTGCCTGAAAAAGTAGCTAAAGATTAGGAGATTTGTGGTAACTCCCCTCAAGCACAGTAAACAGCCTAGCACGAAATCATAGAGTGCCAGTTCTTTTTGTACATTTCATAGCCAGCATGCCAAAGTAGGTGACAAAAATACATTTAGTCTTGCTTCTTAAATCTAACATCATTTACGACAGCAAGGGTTTCACATGGTCAACAACAAATCATATACTAGTTAATATACACACAAGTAAAATTGACAGTGATTGTTCAATAAACAGTTTAAAATAATTAAACTGATTTTCAGGACACATACTGCTTTGTTAACACCACTTTATTTAAATAAAGTATGGCTTCCAAGAGGTGTATTCTCGCAACTGCTTTCAATCAATTCCACTTGTTAAGGCAGTTGTTTCCTACCATGTTTCAGGGACTTCAAAAATTCCAGTGGAACTACTTGTGAGAGTTCCTAAAAGAGAGTGTCACAGAACAATAGATTAAAGATTTCAATATGCAAATACTGAAAGGAATAAAAATTAAATCAAGAATATTTTGATTCTTTCAGAGCATACAAAGACATTTTCTCCTCTAGAGTGAGGCTCTAGATACATTACTGGCAAGTCAATATTTACAAAGGGAAACGAAGAGACAGTTTATCTGCTAGAGCAGATATTGAAATGAAGTCTTAACTATTAATATTAATATTTGAGTATACTTCAAGACCGGCAGTGCTCCAGATGACCAATAATTAAGACATGACTTAATTTTTTAATATAGTCTAATCCATTTCTGCAAGAAATTACTAACAAAAGTTGAAATAGAATCAACAATAAATAGATCAATAAAAATAAAATCTTTTGAGGTTTAAGTTCATGTTACCTAGGGTTATTTAATTACTTTTTTCTTGTACAGGCTGCAATAACTCACACAACATAGCAAAAATAATAGGTGAAACTTAAGTTATCTGATTGTCACCTGCCTCTGTTTAGTCAGACATACAGTTCAAGGTACTTTGGCTAAAAAATATGTATTAAAGTCTGCAAAAATCCCCTTACGTCAATGGTAGGTGAAAAGTCTTCAACCCAATGAAGAACAATAAAGGCTATGGTTACAAACACCACACAGAACATTGCCGATACTAATGCCTACATCAAAACAGGTTTTAGAAGAAAGAGAGAGAGTATTTGGGTTTATAATTTGTATTAGAAACACTGCTGATCTTTCAAGCACTACATTGTGAGTTCTAAACTAGATTCAAAAAGAAAATTTACAAGATACATAAAAGAAAAACATTTTACCACCTGGTTAAATCCACAATTTGACACTTTCTTCTACATTTCAAAATCTGCATCTCCTGAAAGTGAGATCCCTCAAGCTTCAACAACTCGTAGTCTATGAAATGGGAATCATCTGCTCACAGTCCACTAAGCCTTTCAAATAAGCAAAGGCTTACTCAGAACATGTGGCAGACTGCAAGAACTGTTCAGGGTGACTATGATCCACCCATCTAAAACATTTGGAAGGGATTTTAGACACACTCACTTTTCATTACCATCTTGCCAAGTGTTATCAGAAAAAAAACACACAGCTAAGTGATTCATCAATGCAAAGCACCCAGAAAGCAAAAAGGCCTGCATTAGTTTAAAAGCCCAGTAGATCAGCACCTGTCCAGCAGCTTACTCCTCTTTCACTGAGGTGTCTCAGAAAGTCGACACATTCTCAGAAAGTGTTCTGGAGAGGAAAGGGTTTCACTGCAGTTGCAGACAAGTTACTTATACCAGGAGATATAAACCAGCAGTCTGACTGGGTCAAATTGCACTCAACCTGAAACAGCACTGTGGCGAGAGGTGTGCCAGAGTGATAGTGAAGGGCAGGCAGGTAGACTGTCAAAGTTTTGGCTTAATTGTAGAGGTAAATAATATTCTGACCAGGCTGAGAAATCCCAATGTTTTCTCAACTTTCAGAAATATCTTATCTCACAAATAACTGTAAATAAGGGATGTTAGTACAATATTCTTAGGATATATAGTCTTAAAGTGCTAATTAAAAGGGCACATATATTAGCTTTTAGGTCAGCAGGTAGGTTTATTAAAACTGGACTCATTTGCAAGCAACAGAGGTTGTCTAATGACACACATCTGGAAAGTCAAGCTATGTGCATGCAATTATGCCATGACTCCATCCATTCAAGCTTCAGGGAAAATGTTCATATTAAATTAAACTTACATTTCGTTGTAAAGTACGAATTAACAGGGAAATCTACTCTAGAATCCTACTTCAAGAATTCCTTCAATTTTGCTTACAATATGCAAAACATATCGGGTACCTTAACGAGGAGGTTGCATTAAAAAAAAAAAAGAAGCTAAGAATAGCTACAAATATTCAAAGAGCTTTATTTTAAGGAAGAAAGTAAGCAAGTAAGATATGAACTACATTCAGCTTTCTTTGGTTGGTCTCAGGTGGGGTTCTGTTTGTTCATGGTGGGGTTTTTTTTTTTTAGTTTTTGAATTTGGTATTTTGGGGGGTTTTATTTTTACAATTTTTGTATGATGCAATCTTCAGTTTAAATAACTTACTGCAAAATAACTTATAACAGTGACTTATTACATTACATTCATAGAAGTAGAGAAAAGTTAAGACATTCAAGGAAACAACTTCAGTTCTGTTCAGGCCTAGGGTAATTCCAAACAGAACAGAAAACCACGCACACTAACATTGCGCTTACCTGCTGGAACTTGTTCTGTCTTGATCTTTTTGAACTTTCTGGCTCTCTTCTTACCATCTGGAAGGGAGTCTGCGCAGGAGTCTGTCTGATCATATTCTGAATCTTGGCTGTCTCCCTCTTCCATATCATCAGAACCAGTTTCTTCCTGAATAGGACTCATGCTTCTCTTTCCCACTGTAGTGGTACCTGTAAAACTGAAACGTAGAAGAAACACGATTATGTACGAGTCAAGAATAACTATTACACAGGTACTAGCTGTTGTACATCAATTAAATGCTTATGAAGGCAGTAGAATAAACTGTAGTAAGTGGTGTACCATGAAATTATGTTATCTGGAAGACCTGACTTAACTATAAAATTCCTTAAGTTGGCTATCCAACCCAATCTTACATAGATGAAGGTATTAATTCTTTGTACTATAGATGTCTCAGGCTTAGCTGCTATTCTGATGAGATCGCTCCATTCAAATGTAATTAAAGCTGTTCTCTATCCCTTCCTAATTTTATTTTTTATTCTCCTAGTTATGAAAGCTCTTCTAAAGCATTCTCAATAGACACTAACTTGTATACAACTGTTAAGCCTCAAACACACACCTTGATATTGAAGGATTCTACATGCTAACTTCATGTCCGCTCCTGGAACTATATGCAGTTTTAAAAGCATTTCTGTTACATAAGGTAGAGAAAAACCATGAAGCTCCATATAAAAATACCCTTTAAATCAGGCCTTAAAGTGAAGAGTCCTGCCATCCAATGGGCTGGTAAAATAAAAAGCACAAAAAAATGTACTAGCATAGCATAGGTAGTATTTGAATGAAGCCTGACTAATACAGCATGAAGATGAACTTAGAGCTCCATTTCATTCAGCATACATTGAAATAAACCTGCATAGATTTTCATTCAACTGGAATGCTATTGTTAAGTTTCCTTGAAAGCCAAGTGGCAATGTTAAAAATCAAATTAGCATGAGTAGAAGAAAATATGCACTAGCAAAGCAGCTATTTAAAAAAATAAGTTCCTCCTTCTTCTAGATATATTAATATCAGCTACTTAAATATCTATTTTAATGCTCTTTTAGAATAAACAATTGAAAAAAGGTAGTTGTAGATTTAAAAACCTTTAGTTTGTCATTAAGAACTACACAAAATAGCTATATGCATCTAAGCCATGTTCTGTTCTATTCTTTTCTTTAAATAAAAATTAATACAGAATGACAGAACAAAGCTTTACAAGCTATTTTATTTTTTCTTTCTAATCAGTAATAGCAGGGAATTTTGATGTTTCAATAAGGTTTCAGCTAAAGGACTGTTAAATTTGGCTGTATAGTTTTGGCTTTGAAATGGAATTTTTTCAGCTGAACATTTTGCAATTTAAAACAGACTCTTTCTGGGATGTCCAAAGGCAATAAACAAACATGAAACATATGATTACGCTTCATGCTCTTACTTCCACTTTAGGAGCACAAACACCGTTTACTTTGATGAATAGCTGGCTTTTCCTCTAAACCTTCATACACAGAAGGCCTTCTTGCATGATTTCTTACAAATCATCATTTCGAGTCACACTGCAACTACCATCAATAAAAAGATATAAGCCAAAAAGCTGGACAGAACTGTTTATCCTACATACACACTTCAATATTGTGAAACAGGCAAAAACTAGGTTTGCAAAGAAAAAAGGTCTTTTTAAAAAGCTCTTTAGAAAAGTTTATAAGAATGCTATTTTTGGGAAAGATATTCTGAAAAATACATAAGGAAGAAAAACTCATGAGCCATAAATTATGATCCCGGGATTTCCTGGACATATTATGAGCACTTGGCTCTTAGAAGGGAACTTTCACTTACTGTAGGAAGAAGTTCCCATTTTGAAAGGTCTTATGGCTGCATTTATTTTTTTTCAACTTAGACTCTTGAGAAGTTATTGCAAATAGAGAAAAAAGTTCTTGACCTTCAGTGCATATTTAGCTGTGTACTGAAGTACAAAATAAAAATTAATTTTAGGCCTTCTGTTCTTCTTGCAGATACCTGAAGGAAAAAAAAACCTCAAAAAACTAGCAGCACAAAATCTAAAATATAGATATTTTATAATCAAGAACTGTTGCCTTCTTCCTTTCTCCCAAAAATATTAATTTTATTCGACATTTATTACTTGATTGCATGGATTATAGATGGCTAAGGGTTTATTTTTATGTGCCTTACTCCTCTTTGACTTAAAATAAGATTCAAGGACTACAGCAACATTATTTATTCACTTAGCAATAGCTGCAAATCACTGTGGTTGTATATACAAGTTAGAGCATTACTCAGAGAAAAGTTCAGTTTTCTAATTATACCAGCTATTTTGGAATATGTCCATATTTCTGTGTCAATTTCCTTAGTCTGTTGAGAAACAACTGAACAAAGTTGAAGAACCGAACAAATTAATAGCTATCATTAATTGTCCAATTCAGATATACTTGTTTAGGATCCTTAACTGTTTGGATACGGAGCCATTTAGAGGCAGAGACTTACATCACCCATTAACAAATGTAGCACGTAGGTTTCAAAACACACATATACAACAGTTATCCAGGCAAGATTTTTTTGTTGTTTGATTGTTTTTGGGGGGTGTTATTTGTTTTGGTGAGGCTTTTAAAAAACATATATATTTAAGAAGTTTCTGAATTTTCTTTTTTATATTGAAATGGAGATTGCTCTAATTTTTTAAATAAAATTACTAGCCAAGTTGGGTTTGGTTTGGGTTTGTTGTTTTGTTGTTTTTTTTTTTTCCCCTGGGCGGGGGGAGGGGGGGAGGCAGGGAACAGACAATGGATGACTACAAAAACAAAAACCACAAGAAAAGCCTATCATACATTGCCAGCTGGCAATGTATGAACACAATATAGCTTTCACATCAGCCAGTGCTTCCTCAGCCTCTCCCTTCTGTTGACCTGTTTTAATGCCAGCCCACAGGCAAACCTGACAAGGATGAATGCCACTGGAGGAAAGCGGTAGAAACAGAAAATCTAGATTTTATTCTCAACTTCTATTCCAATTAAGTACAATCCTGATCAACAAAGAATAAGTATTTTTGTTACATTCCAGTAGTATGACTAGCAACGTTAGTACTAGATGAATCAACAGGATATGGAGGAAGTATACATCACTACTGCTAGAAAGAACACAGACTCCACCTGATTAAACTGCCCATGAACTTTGGAATGTCATTTCAGCTACTAAATAGCAGCAACTCAACTAGTACTATGGTAATTATTTTGAAAGAATCAGCAAGTGGAAGGGGGCTAAAGGTGGGAAAAAAATTACCAATATGTAGCATTAAACATTTTCTGTTTTGGAAAAGCATGTCCCACATCTAAAGGGGCCACTTACTTCATCACCACAGAGCATCTTGAATTGGCCTGGATACATACAGGCCTCCAACTTCAAGTAAATTTCATTTAAATGAAAAAATAAACCCTGAGTTTTCTTCCCACTTTGAACAACATTGAGGGCGGGGGAAGTAGTTACTGACCCATCATTAAAATCAGTCATTTCAAATTAAGAGCAGGGGAAATCTCCTGAAATAACACAAGAATACTGGAATGCTATAATAATTTGCTTGCAATATTTATTACGCATATCTTTAATGACTCAGCTTTCCCCAATTCTTATCATTTATTTCGTAATAAACCACTATAAACAACCATTTTATAAAAATCACAAGAATCATCAGCAGAAATACATGAACGTTTCAAAAATGAGACAGACTATCTTCAGCAAAATAAACACATTCAAGGAAGCCGTGCTACAAACAGCACCCTGACTTGACAGAAGATGCAGAACTCCTACTTTTAGCTAGAGAACTTGTAAGGCAAAATGACGTATCGCTTTCCTGTACTTCATACTAGTTTAAGTAATTTGCTATTGGCCTTATTTTATTTTACTCATTCCTAGATGATTCAGGAAAATTAGAGTAAGTAACTACAAGTAGAGCAGGGTATCTACTTTTACACAGAACATACCTTATTTTTCATGCTATGGTTTAACACTGTTTTGCTAAGGAAACAATATTAAATACATGCATTTAACAGTCATGGCAGAACCGGCAGGCAGTCATTTGCTAAGCACAATGTCGCCGGTACTGTATAATATACAAGAGACCATGATCCATCCTTTTCAAAAGTGTATTCTGATTAGTGAACAGCTTTAGAAAAGGGGATCCTATTAACTACTTTGTCAAATGCATCAGTTTCTCTTCTACTTCTCCATCTAACATTAATAATTAGGCATATTGCCATTAAAATAAATTTTGATATCTAACAGCAGTAATAAGTTATATGCAAGGGGTATATGTTAACTATAAGTGATTTTACCTTGTGACTGCTATTAATACTATTACACTATATTTTCGGAAGAGTAGTTCCTCTAGAATATGGGACTGTAGTTCTTTTTTTTTAGTGAGACAGGAATTAAAGAATCTTTGTTACATACTTGTCAATCTGTCAATTTAAGACAAAAGTTCCTTACAAGAAATACCCAGCAACATCATTACTGAATGAAAAAGTAGCCAGGATATACTGTCATCATGGAGAGGAACAGCTATTCTGCAGCTGTGCTCCCTGGCAGAAACTGGTGCAGTAAGCTTTTTAAATAATAAATAAATAAAGGATGTGGTATCATGAAGCTATTATAAGAGATCAGCTGCTAGACACATCACAGTATTGAGTGCTCAACTATATATGATTCCAGTTAATCTGGACAAATATACACATATACTTGTCCTGATTGCTTCATATAAATATTTATGTTCTATTTTATATAAAAATTATATAATAATATATAAAAATCTAAATAAATATATTTGAGATATCTTTGTCTAGAAACAAAAGGAAAATTTTCATCCTAAGTGAACTGAAAGACCACAAAATTTGCAGTTCCATGTTATACCTACCCAGATTACACTTATGAGGAAACACAAAATATTAGTTGATAGGAGAACACAATCTAACTGGTAACAAATAAAAATAAAATTAAGAAAAACGTGTCAGAAGACCTGCATCAAAGGGAATTTGGGACAGAAACAAATCAGTTTATTAATGGAATAATGACAGAACAAAAATTCACGAACATCAATTACAAAGGAAGTTCTATCAACAAAATAAAGGCTGCAATCTAAGGCTATCAAAGTGCTGACCATCTAAAAACAATGCTGCTTCTTGTAGAATTTTACAACACTAGATAAAATAGATTAAAAATTCTCAAGAAGATTAAGTGCTTAGGCATACAACTCATTGCAGTGTATCATAATTCTAAGGAAAGAATTAACTGAAAATTTTATTCAGCAATTTTCCAAATTAATACATTTGCCGCAGTCAAACTTCTTTGCGAGACAACAGATCAGCGTTCCGCATTTACTGTTTTCCAAAATATATCTTAAAAGAGTAAGTTGTCTATGGTTCAAACCATAAGCTGCCACTCTTACCATCTGTCTAGTATCTGTGAGATACCAAAACCCCAACGTTCATTGAGGAGAGATATGTCCCTTAGTAGAAACAAAACTAGGACTTCGTATTTCTTTGCAGTAGACTCACAATGTGATAAGTTTTTTCACACTATTTAATACAGACTTAGTTATAGACCTAAACCTTAGCCACATGTAAACTAGTGCCAGGACAATCTTTAATGCTCCTCATCTCTTCACAGCATGCACTCCCAACTTTTCCTAAGCACAATAGTTCAATTAAACTTGCTTCATTGGATACGGATTTTATCACCAAGTTCATCCATATGGGTTTTAAGGACCAAACACGTCTAACACATTTAGCATTCCCACCATGACAAAAGCCATGAAAATTTGACAACTAGACAAAAAATTAATTTTGCAAAGCAGGCAAATCATAAGCTCATGTAAGTGAGAACAGAACAAGTTTAGTGTATTTGTTACATGACAAATAACATTTATAGGAAGATATGAGAGCTAGAACTTATCACAGCATTCCCAAGAAAGATAAAGCAGAAAGACCTCAGTGTTTGTTTTATTACCATTTCATTTGGTCTGTCTACCCAGGGGAAAAAAAACCCAAAACAGAACAAAACAAGAAAACTAACAAAAACACACCCCCAAAACACGACCTTACATTTAACTCGTGCACTCCACTGGACTGGAACTTATTTTTACATAGAACTGATAGAATCAGGGGGTAGGGTGGTGGTTAAGAATAGCAATACCTTGATAGGTTAATTATATAATTTTATTAATATTAAAAGACCCTTCCCATTCACAGCTACACAGATAACAAAAAGAAGCCTCCTCTTACCATCATATATCCAAAACCTGTCAGTAATGAGAGGGGGTAAAAATAGAACAAGTTGTACACACAGCAATATACTGTACCAGAACCAAAACGTGCATCTCCTGCCTTAATTTTTTCCTTAAATAATGAACTAAAACTTTTTTTTTTTTTTAAGTTTTACTCCAAAACCTTAAAAAGCCATGCAAACGTTATCGTTTGCTTTCCTGTTTCTCAAGCACAAGGAAAACTTCGTCAGGACTGCTCAAGATGGTAATTTATAGCCTTCTCTGTGGCAGTATTATCACCATGGAAAAGACATCCAAAAACCAAGACAGCCTTTACAAGGTTATAAGATGACAGCTAAGTTTCCAGATGACACAACCCATTCAAAGGTGTCAAATGAATAAAGAAAATAATTCTTTTATTTTGGTTATAAGAAATGGTGCTGCTACATCAAGCTCAGAAGCTGCGATTTGACCTGCCCTCAAAATCCCAATATTTTAAAAATTTGTCTAAACATGTTTGTGAGCAAATTATCTCTGCTCCTTTACCTATGATCTTGTGACAGCTGATGTACCACTACTGATTTACATGTAAAGAAATGTGCACCAAAAAAAAAGTCGCCTATTGGTTAAGAACTACCTGAAAATTGCTAGTCTTTTAATAAAAATGCAATAAAAATAAGAGTTGGCAATGCAGGAAAAGTCTCACCTGTTAACACAGTAGTATCGACTCGGGGAAACGTAAGGTGTGCATTGAGTTTTTAACCGCTTTCTCTCCATCTCCTTCCAACTATCTTCTGTACATTTTCTCTTTGCTTGTTTTTCTTCATGTTTTTTCTCAACATATTCTGCATATGTCTGGATCCTATAACTTTCAGCATACCTGCTGGTGTTTACAGCTAGGGGGAAGAAGAGTGATGTTACATACAAAACACTGTTAAATGCCAGCACGTCCTCTCCTGAAATAACGTATTTTGAATAGCAGAAGGCAGTGAGCTATTTGTTCTGTTCACATGAACAATTTCTAGTTCCATTGTTAGTCATCAGAAAAAATAAAAAAAAGAAAATGCTGTACTCTCCTAAATTCACATGGTAATGTTTGAATTGGATATTCAAAACTCTTCTCAGAGTCAGACTTCATACAAAAAGGGTTAAATCTACTTAAGACTTTTCTTTCAAATTAGAAACCATCAATTCTTCAGTTGTAACCCTCTTCCAGATTGCTTGTTGGCAAGAAAAGATTTCCTGGATTTTTTCCCTTTTAGTCTCATTACTTAACCCAGCAGGTTTATTTTGCAACTCTGCCAGGAAAAGACGACATTTGCAAAGCCTCTGCCAAAATTCTGTTTGATTGCTGTGAAACATAAGCTTATTTGAGCTGCATTTTTGGTTGCACAAGATACCCGTGGAAGCAGCACTTAGCTAATATCCAGCTGTTCCATCCTTGTATCTTTCTCATGTTTGGTCTTCTTTTAACTATAAAAGACCGAAGTTCAAGGTAGAAGGATTTCTGTCAATGCAAAATTAGAATAACTTCAAAAATAAAGAAAAAACTTTCACTGCCTTCACTCAGCAACAATTTACCAACATTCCTTCAAATCCCAGCATCTTCACAGCTCTCAGCCTTTAGTCTGCAAGCCAAGCTCTGGCCTGAAGCCATCACTGTAACAGATGAATCAGCAAATTAAACTGACTGTCAACTGGTGTCCTCTGCTGTTTTCAGCCTAACTCACTGAAAGGAAGTATTGTAAACCAACCAGTAAACCAGTTTAAATATAAAAAAAACCCCAACCCAGACTGTTTTTCATGTACTTGGACTGCGCATTTTAAAATACCATAATTGTAATGGAGACAAAATCCTGATTTTATTATGTACTTCCAGTCTTCTTGTAAAAAATTCAGCTGTGTATCCAACTTTCTGATTCTAGTTGAAGTGTTGTCATCTTGAATACAGGTATTCTGTATTAACTCTAGCCCAAACACTAGAAATAGCAAGCTCCAGCATCACAATTCATAAAAAATGAGGAAGATGGGTGGATTAGTTTTTTTTCCTCTTTCCAAATAAATCATCTGTTCTGCACATTGGCTATGCTACAGTGAAATGAATTATCCATAATACCAGTCACAGCACATAGATGCTGCTTCTGCAAAGTCCTCCAAACGTACATAAAACTGGGCAACAGCTTTGTATATTTAATTTTAATCCCAAGAATAGATACCAGCCATTATGATTAATAGCCTCGTGAGATTGTTGCGCTAACCAAAGAGATGTTATGCATACCTTGTTTTGAACTGTGAAGTTACAGGATCTGTTTGTAAGAATTAGGAGTGTATTTATTGCCCATGAAGTTATGGTGCAGGCATCATGAATGAATTAATAATGTTCACTGGAGTTACTGCATGCCAGCCGACATTCCTCAGGGTAAAATTTGTTTAGTTAAACTCAAGTATGTTTTTACTTGCTAAAATCAAGCACATAGTTACCATGGACCACCTGATAAATAGTGATTTGTTAAAACACAATAACCATTTCACATTATTTGTTTTGCTATAAACTAAGAGACAAAGTTATGGCTCTTCCATTTAATTCCCTGACAAACCCGGCCTGTATTTAAGGGGGGGAAAAAAAAAAAAATCATCCTTATGCAGCCTAAAGATAATTTTAAAATAAACCTGTGTAAGAGTCAATATTTTTGAACAAAAACAACTCCACTTTCCTGAGATAAAGCCTATATTTTGCAGCAACCCATTCATATTACACATGCACACACAAGTACATACATATATGTAACGTTAAAAGTTATATGCTGAATATATTGCTTCATGCATTGAACAACTGAAATGAAGGCATATGGAGAATTCTATGAAGCCACACTGATAAATCAATCTTGCATGGTTTTGAACTGAAGAGCAGCTCCCTGTAAAAGTTTAAAATACATTTTCTCTGATGCTTTTTTGCTAAATGATGTCCACATTGCCAAACAAAGCAAATACAGTTACATTGCTCTGCATTGCCAATAGAATGCAGTTACATCGCTCTGCATCGCCAATAGCATTGCTAGAATGCTTTGTGAATTCTAACAAACTAAAGAGAACTTAGGGGGGTTGATTTACTTATTTATTTGATAAGAGAGAAGACAAATCTTTCTGTGAGAAACCTGACCTAGTAACCAAGACCCCATGGCTGCATTTCATTACGCTAGTTGCAGCCATAAAGTTAAGTTTCTGTTTTATAGTAGTATAATAGTAATTGCATGTTATTTTAGGAAAAACATTTCTAGAGGATGGCATCTTCCCTAGTTACTAGGCAAGCTGTTCAACAGGCTGACTGATGTTGAGCGATCCAAGAGGAATGTGTACAAAGATACTCTTTCACCAAGTCCTTGCTCTTATGCAGAGCAGAATCCTGACAGATGGCCACTGACAGCCTTTAGTCTCTTAATAAATAGACAATTTTTTAAGTGAACTGTGTAGGTAAAAACCCAACAATATATAAATAAAATAAATACACAGAACTACAGAGATTAAGGCTGCAATACTGAACGCTCAAGTTTATAAAATACTAAAGTAAAAATTCACCTGTGAAGTCTTAAAGGAACCTCTGTATAGATGCTGTGTTAGTCTTATCTGATCATGTACTAATTAAAACATGGGATGGATGCCTCAGTCGGATCGACAGTGTTCAATTTGTGAGTAGCTAATTCAGTATTTTGTTTTTTTCTCACTAGTCATTGTATGGTTCCACAGCCTGCCTTACTGACTTCTAGGGCTATTCACGTTCCATTTTAAAAAATCAGAAGTTTGCATGTGCACTTTTTTCATCATGGCATCGTCCAGTGTTTCAAAGTAAAGCTCATCAGCTGAAGCAGAGCCTATTTTATAAACAGAAACCGGAAGTAAAGATTCAACATCCCAAATTAGAGGGTATCTTTTAAATTAACCTAAATGGAATTAAATTGTCCACTACACAGAGCGTTCAATCAGGGTTGGGTTCCTACACAGCAAATGTATTAACATATTCCCAGAGAAGTCATAAATCAAAATTCTCCAAAAGAAACTGCATGTGATCACATGGCCAGGAACTTTATCAATGGATAGGCATAATTCACCTATAATATGTTAAATATTAGCAAAATTGGCATTGCAATATTAATTATTTTTTTAAGCCTATAGGCGGTTTTCAGACCTTTAAGCATACCTACACTATTTCTGCTGCAAGGCATCCCACTCTTACACACATTACGCGGCACATGCAGAAGAAGAGGGTGATCAGGCCCAGTCAGCATGGGTTTGTGAAGGGCAGGTCATGCCTATCAAACCTAATATCCTTCTATGATAAGGTGACCCACTTAGTGGATGAGGGAAAAGCTGTGGATGTTATCTACTTAGATTTTTGCAAAGCTTTTGACCCTGTTTCCCACAGCATTCTCCTGGAGAAACTGGCTGCTCGTGGCCTGGACAGGTGTACTCTTCGCTGGGTAAAAAACTGGCTGGATGGCCGTGCCCAGAGAGTGGTGGTAAATGGAGTTAAATCCAGTTGGTGTCCAGTCACAAGTGGTGTCCGCCAGGGCTCGGTGCTGGGGCTGGTTCTCTTTAATATCTTTATCAATGATCTGGATGAAGGGATCGAATGCACCCTCAGTAAGTTCGCAGATGACACTAAACTGGGCGGGCGTGTTGATCTGCTTGAGGGTAGCTTGGCTCTGCAGAGGGATCTGGACAGGCTGGACCAATGGGCTGAGGCCAATGGTATGAGGTTCAACAAGGCCAAGTGCCAGGTCCTGCACTTGGGTCACAACAACCCCATGCAGCGCTACAGGATTGGGGCAGAGTGGCTCGAAAGCAGCCTGGCAGAAAAGGAGCTGGGGGTGTTGGTTGACAGCCGGCTGAATATGAGCCAGCAGTGTGCCCAGGTGGCCAAGAAGGCCAACAGCATCCTAGCCTGTATCAGGAATAGTGTGGTGAGCTGGACTAGGGGAGTGATCATCCCCCTGTACTCGGCACTGGTGAGGCCCCACCTCGAGTACTGCGTTCAGTTTTGGGCCCCTCGCTACAAGAGGGACATTGAGGTGTTGGAGCGTGTCCAGAGAAGGGCTACAAAGCTGGTGAGGGGTCTGGAGGACAAACCTTATGAAGAACAACTGAGGGAGCTGGGGTTGTTTAGCCTGGAAAAGAGGAGGCTGAGGGGAGACCTTATCACCCTCTCCAACTACCTGAAAGGAGGTTGTAGAGAGATGGGGGCTGACCTCTTCTCCCTGGTGACAAGTGATAGGACGAGAGGAAACGGGTTCAAGTTACATCAGGGGAGGTTTAGATTGGATATTAGGAAACATTTTTTCACTGAAAGGGTTATTAAACATTGGAATAGGCTGCCCAGGGAGGTGGTGGATTCACCATCCCTGGAGGTGTTTAAAAAAAAGGGTAGATGGGGCACTTAGGGACATGGTTTAGAAGTGGCTTTTGTCAGGGTAGGTTAAAGGTTGGACTCGATGATCTTAAAGGTCCCTTCCCACCTCAGCAATTCTATGATTCTGTGACTAATTAGTTGGACCAGAAATTTTATATGCATTTCTCCAGCCTCTCTCACTAGAATTATGAAAGTTACTGATAGTTGCTAGTGTTGACTCAATATAAAAAGCATCGGGCACACTCTGTTGGCTTCTCTCAGAAAGAGCTAATTAGCCATCATTTCTGCTGATTTCTGCTCTTATCCTACCCTCTCCAATTTGTCTTTTTCCCAGTTCAGTCTTTTCTAGGTGTGTCTTTACCTCATATTTGTCTTGCAATCTATCATAATCCTAAATATTCTTCAATATTAAACTCACTGTTTCCTATTTTCTCTGGCAAGACCATACTCCTACCTCCTTTTTTCAATTGTTTGTCTCTGTTACCATTAGGCACCAGTTTTCCCCAATTTAATGAAGCCACACCCCATTATCCATTTCTGGTTCTTTATCCCAGTTGGTTTTTTTCATGCAGGGTAGTCCTTGTCAAAAGCATTTTTCTTTAGAGTCAAACCAGTTTAATTTCTAAACCTGGTCCAATCACAGCCTCTTTGCTCTATCCGAACACGTAAACAAATTAGTTCTCAATCCCATCCCTATTCACTAGTTCCTTGGCCATCCCTTGCCTAAAACAAGGAAGCAGAGCTGACAACGGGGCTGGAACCATGCGCTGGTCTGTGTAGCACTACAAAAAACCTTGGTGAAATGAAACCTTGGTCCACCTCCAAGAAGGACCAGCATACCCCAAACAGGCAAACAAAAACATATTACAAAAATTATTACATTACCATTATTTTTTTTTCTTAAAATAATCCAGTTTGAAAGCCAAAACAAAGAACACTAAAGAACAAGGACAACACTGGCACAGCTCTTCCTCCCCCACCAGACTGAATGATCATTTTTTTTAAAACTATGAGCAATCTTTAGGATTAGGAAGGAGGCAGGCTATACTGACTCCTACCAATAAATTACTGTATTTAGTGTTCTTTCTTAATGTTTCTTCACTTGGAGTAAGTCCATGTAGTACCCCAGAGTTAATTAGGAATGGTACTCACGCAAATAGAGAAAAATAGCGCAGATTCAACCTCACAATCTCTGTGCTCTCTTCTCTCCCAGTACATACAAAGAATGAAGTTCTAAACTAGCTGGCTACTTTATTGCATTATTCAGGGATTTTCAAAATATCACAGGCATGTAGAAGAATCTAGAAGACTATAAAACCAGTATGTTTCTTTAGCAGTAAAGAAGTGATCCTCGGAATAACTGCCCTATGTAGTATGTTACTCTTAGCCCTTGCAAAAGTATAATTTAAAAAAAACAAGTAAGTGTAGTGGATTAGACCATTTTCTCAAGTCTGGTTATGAAAAAAAAAAAAGCAAAACTGTTAGCAGATCAGAAGAATTCCAATTCATTTGTATTTCAACAGAAAGACCTGAATGTTTCTTAAATCCTGCTTTTAAAGTGCTGGATTTTGTTTGTGGTTGGGTTTTTTTTTTGTTTTTTTGGTTTGTTTGTTTGTGTTTTTGTTTTTTTTTTTTTTTAATTTTTTTAATCTGGAATGCTCACATCAACTCATCACCAATCAGCTGAAGAGCACAGTGGATTTTTAGGAGTGTAAACCCATCTAACACTGTTACTCTCAAAACTCTTACTCTCTAAGGCCTCATTAATTTATCAGGGTAAGACACCTAGATATGACAGACAGGATTCTTTAAAGCCTTGGTCATCAACCCACACTATCAAGGCAGCAATTTTTCTTGAGTTGGATGTATTCAGCATACCCTTTCCTAAATCTTCTATTGAGATGAAACCTTATCCTGAAAATAGTTTTCCTGCACAGGTCTCCTTCTAATAGAGTCAAACAAATATTTCGATTGTGACTGAAGAGAGTCAAAAGTAACTGCTAATTCAGCTACAGAAAGCCTGACCGCCTGCTTTCCATTTTCCATAATAGCTGTGCTACTGCATCAAAACCCTTTTGCACATGCCAAGGTAACTACAGCAGACTTGCCCAGTGTTGCTGAATGAAGTGACACTTCATCAGTGTGCTTCTCAAGATCCTTGTCCTCAAGAAAGGTTAAAGAGAAGAAAAAACCTCTCCCTGCAAACAGTTTATTGGGGGGTGGGAGGGGAAAGTAGAGAATTAAATAAAACAAGGTATCAAGATCTCATGGAAGATCCTCTATGATCATCCTGCACTGAAGCATCTTGAAGGGAAAGTCTTAGTTTGCCCTAAGGTCAGGAGGTAATTAAAATTCACTTACAATTTATTTTACTGATAAAAATCATTTAGCCATTTGGAAGTCAGAACCTAATTGTTTGAAACCTACAATGCAGTGTAATTTTAGATCCCAACATCACTTAGAAAAAGTCAAAAGCCCTGAAGAAGTTAAAAGCTATTTACTTAGTCAACATACTTCCAGAAATATAACAACAGTTGACCGTCTCAGAGATCAGCAGAATGATTTATTCGGTCTTTTATTCAGTGATAAGGGAAGCATCCTTAATGTAACTATTAGAAAGTCTCAAATCTCTTAGTATCAGTTGTAGCATTCAATCATAAAATATGTGTGTTCAACAAGTTTTCTATTATTTAACAAGCCTGTTTCCCCCCCCTTTCCCAAGGGAATTTATTAAACTTCTGTATATGCATTGCTCCTCCTCAGTTGCCCAAACATTACACAGACTGGAAGGTACTGTATTTTAACAGTGCCAAGTCTCAACATTTTGTTACAGAACTTGAGATTTTATCAACTTGACCAACATAGACCACCTGTTCAAACTACTCTAAAAAAAAATAATATATATATAATTCTTCGAAATCACCTGAATTACATTTACTAAAATAAAACAAACAACAGGAAAAAAAAACCCTGAGATAAAATACTACATTATTCTTTGGTGTCCATGAAGAAAATCTTAACTTTGTAAAAACCACCTTTGTTCTGAGACATAGATACAGAATTAAGTACAAAATGTTCAAGGACAAATCACTATGCTAGGACAACATTTTTTGAAGTTACAAAATATATTAACTTGGTTAGTTAATTCCATACCTATTTTCACAACCTGCATACTGACTGCATAGAAACACAAATTAAGGCTGGTGAAGATGTATTTTCTTGCTCCAAAGAATTTTTGTACTAGAGTATGATAGAGAAAAGTAATTTAACAACTTGAAGGATCCATAGTCTCTGAATTATATTTGATAATAGCAACTATCTGCAGGTTGTATCAAAACTGAAACTCTAATTTGTACATGGTGCTGACCATCCCTCTCTGTTTTCCTCTCCTGTATTAGCCCAAGATAGCAGAAGGTGCCTATACAGATTCTAAAATAGACTTTTAAAACAGACTGTCTTACAAAGATTGTCATCTCTTTTGGCTTCTGAATCCAAAGTAGGATCAATGTGGTGACAAAGCAGCTGTTCACCTTGCAAAGGAGGATGGCAAATTAGACAGAAAGCAAACCAGAATAAGTCTTTGATGCTCCATTTTAGAAAAAATGGGAAAATGAACAGGTGATCTGAAAGGAAATGGTTTTACAGAAGAAAGAAAAATGCCAGTACAAAGAGAAAGAGGAAGGATCCTTAGGCAATGTTTTAAACTCAAAAAATTTCTCTCAACAAAGAACACAGATGATAAGTATAGTCCACTGAGACACTTCACGCTATGCACATGTATGCGGATTGTTATGAAGGATTTTAAATTTCTTAAAGATGCAGGTTTTTAATTACTGAAAGAATTCAAGCTACTTAACCTTTGCACCCTGTTTAAATACCTCAGCAACTGAAAAAAAAGGCTGTGAAATATATAACCCATTTCAAAAAATCCAAATCAAATTAAAAGGTAGTCAAACATTATATTAAGAAGAAACCTACTATATTCAAACTTACAGGGCACAGGGGTTTTTTTGTTTTGTCTTTTTAAGTGATGAGAAAAAATATGGCTGCAGGTGCCTGAAGGCAAGTCTATACAGGCCTGTTTATTCTGCATAGCTAATGCTGAAAATTGTAAAATAGCTGTCTGTCATGTGATTTATACCACAGGTTCCACTGTAAAATCATTACTAGAATGTATCAACCAGCAATTAATTTTCTTGTTGTAGTCAAGATGGCTGAACAACATAAGTAGAAATTCATCACATCTCATACCCTGCACTTACTCGTACAGAAATGCTTTTAAATCAACACTGGAGAATTTTAATTTCCAGGAGTACAGTAAAGCGTTCAGATCCATTAATCTACAAAGTAAATGAGTAAAACGTACAGAACACTTCCTTTCTAGTCAGACAGAAGGTCTCAATGTCTATTATTACTCAAAGCACAGAATGCTCAGATCTAAAAGACTTTTTGGAAAGAAACGGAACCCACAGTCTGGCTAGACAGCTGATTTCATCTAACAGCTTGTTACCAAATGGGAGAATCCCATTCCCTGCTCCTTAGCTCCTGCTCCAAGCCACCTGGTCCCATGCCCTCCTTCTTTACAGTGTTTCTGGTGTTTATTGACCTGCTGATGAGCCAGTTCACCTCACTAAACCAGCAGGAATTTTCCTTTATTATTTTTTCTGGACACAGAACCAGCAAAAGAAAAGCAGTGAAAGCTCACTGTTGGAGTGGGGAAAGATTCAGCTCCTTTATGTAAACATGAAGGATTAAGACTGGCACAAACCGTTACCTATATTTTAATAGCAGCAAATTAAACATTTCAGGTAAGGCTGAGCAGTTGCAGGAAGCACAGTCCTGCAAAATCTGATGACATTTCTGATACTTGTTCAGAACTTCAGCACAAGAACTAGTGACCTGAGCTTGGAGACATCCTCATAGCAGTGCTGTCCAGAAGACTGTTCAAGATTAATACAGACATTTTCAACTGAAATGCCTATTGATGCTCCACATGTTGGGTGCTTCAAAAAGAACTATGCAGGTAATGAGTTCACCCATCAGATACAACTTGCTACAGGAATGATTGCACCCATTGCCAGAATTAATATATTCAATACTGCATCAAAAAAATGTGTTGATACTGTCTCCACATAAAATGGCACCGCAAATAAAACTAAATCTTTAACTTTTCCATTTTGATAACCCTTATTAACCATGGGAAGTGCAAAACGTACGGACTAACTGTTCAGGTCTTCCTAGTGAAACCATTTCATTCAAGTCCTTACACAGCATACAGGCGCGTATAACAAATGATTACGAACTTTTGAAAAACTATATGCAGTTTCAAGGTAATGTATGTTTTTAAAAAATTCAACTGCGTGAAAATAATTTAAAAGCACACATCTGCAAAATGATGGTATCTTACTATAATTATTACAACTATTAGTTAGTCTCATCTTAAATGCCATTTTGATGCAGCACAAGAATTCAAGCCACTCAAAAATTAACATGAGAAATACTAAGCCACTGATGCAAAATTTAAACAAAGCTTTCCTAAACATCAAAACCTTGTAGATCCTAACAACGGCAAATTTGAGGGGGGGGGGGGGGGGCAGCGGGGAGGGTAGAAAAAAAAAATTAAAAAAACCCACAAACATAGAGAAACTGTTTGAGACTGCACATAATTCAAAGAAAAAGTAAAACAAGAGTAATGGCTGAGATGCGACATGATGCAGTATGGCTCCTGCTTCCTTGGTCTACATTAAGGAAGTTTCCTGCCCAGAGTATGTATCTGACATGAATTTCACACTATCTTATTGCTGAGAACACTGCCATGTGAAATATAACTTTCCAAAGAATCTGGGTAACACACTATCTACTACATGCCATTTCCCCAAATGCAGTGAGAAGAGACTGACAGGAACACAATCTCAAAATACAAATGTATATTTTTAAATTGTGGTGGTAAGCATTCATGCTAGATAGAAGGCTCTATAGTAAACCTTAAAAAACACCAATAAACCATAAAGTCCATCCCTGTCTCAGAAACTCACAAGTTCAGAAAGATTAATGATTTAAACAAGAATCATTGAAAGGCCATCACAACTTCAGCTGCTGCACCTGCTTTAGTCCATTGCTCCCCTGCTGTCTAAATACATTAGTCTACTCAATGCCTAGAGGAAGGAGATATCTTGCACACAGTAAATTCTATATGAGCTCATGTATCGGGGCACTAACACATGGAACAACTTAACATTATTTCAATGCTTGCCATTTATGACAAGCAGTTGCTTTTCACATGTATTTAAAATTTCAGGTTAAGTGTATTTATTGTATTTTAAAACAGCGAGAAAAAAATTCTCAGGAAGATTCTCAAGTTAAAATTACTTTTAAGTCCAGTGGTCTTCAAATACTGCAGAAGTTGCTCATAATCAGTATATAAATGTTATCAAACTGCACCTAAGCCTTAGGTAAGGAGAATTAAGAGCAAGAGTCAGCTGCTAAGGGAAAATAAATCAGGTATATTTTTGAAGTACCACCGATAAACTTACCCATTATTTTCATTAACATATAACTATGTCAAATGTCTCAGAACAGAAACCCAATTTCACTTTCAAGCATATTAAAAATCTGACTTAAGACTTTTCCCTCGTTTTAGAAATTAACCCACCCTTAAGTAACAGTAATTTTTAAGAGTACAGTTTAGATGGCCCATAAAGACTCCACAAGCACAAAGACATCTAAAGAAACCTTGCCTTCAGAGTGCATCTATGTTCTTCTTAGACCAGTGACCTAAATAGTCACAGAAAGTTGGCTGGCAACAAAATTCAATAAAACCATGAATAACAAGAGCTTATCATTGATACAAAGCATTAACTGAGGACTCACAAACTAGTTAACTGCCCAGAATGGCGAGATACTGAAATGGTTGAAACACTGAAATACTTCAGGTTGCATCAATTAATTAATTGAAGTAAAATAATGTGTCTACTTTAAAGTTAAGACAAGCTGAAGTCTCTCCCATCTTCCCCACATTTCCAGACTATTTGTATGAAGTCTAGACCCCAGTAAGTCAAGAAGCATTGAAATAGTACTTATTTCATACTAACCTTTCCAGATGAAAAGCCAACTTTATAAATATATGAAGCTGAACAGCATCCAAAAGCAAGCTTATCTAGCAAGCTGAAAGTCTTAGGAGCCAGAAGTTGTACACCAAAAATTCATTCTGAAGTTTCTTGCATTTATCAGTTGTAAGAGCGCACACTGCTTTATCTTTTGTCACACACTCAAAAAACACGTGCTCCACATTTGCTGAGACCACGTGAAGTACAGTTTGGCAACATTAAGTTCTGTCTCACAGATGTCCAACTAAAGGAAAATCAACCATTTAACAAATTCTTATTCATTACCTGCCTCGAACAGCAAACCTCAACAGAAAACAGACTGTGTTTATTGTCCATTATTGTTTTCAGGTGCTTGTAACTTGGAAATCAGTTTACAGGACAGCATATTGCAAGAAGTCACAAATTAGAGCCAGTTAAATCACCGCTTCCACAAACTCGTTATTGGCTTTAACATGACAACATAGCAGTTCAGCAGCGATAACTGACATAGAGCCCCATAACCATCCTCCCCCACTAAACATGCAGGGACAACTTGCACAGACAGACAGGGCCGGCACCGAACTGCGTGGTGGTTATGAAATGGTTAACTAACATTTTGTCTTGATGCAGCTTCCACTTCAAGCTGAAGTTTGTGTTCTAATTGTAATGATTTTATACACGAACAAGCCTTTTCTACTCATACTAAATTAGAGAGTCTGCCAATATGCGAGTCGCATGAATAACCAAATAAAATGAAGATTCTTGGACATCATTACAAGCAGCAAAATGAGAAGGTTAAGGGATTTGCTTCTTATTTCCCGAGGTTTCTGTTTCATGTGTTTTAAGCATGCTGTATTCAGTTTGAAACATATGAGCAGCTCCAAAATTGCCTATAAAAATACTGCCCTTTCCCCTACTTATTATTTTCAGAGGGAAGTAAGTGGAAGAGGGAACAAGTCTTTTTATACTATGCAAAGATTCATAGGTCCTTCAGGGTAACACTTTAACAATTAAAAAATTGGAATGTGCATTCTTCCTGGCCACATGCACACTACTGATTACCATGTGAAATTTGAAGAGCTACTCATTAGTTTAATTCAGCTAATCAGATTTATACTGTTTAAACAGAAAAGCATATGGCCCAATGTTTTATCAATCAGTTTTTGACTAGGTCTTAATGGTTACCATCCATGACATTCCATAACTCAGGAACACTGTTTTAAAGGGCACCGGGGAATGAACAGATATGTTTTATTACCTACATATTCAAAATGGATTTCTATTCATATTAACATGAGAAATCCAACATATTCCCAGGGTGCAGATGAACAAGTTTTTAGCCCATTTAAAATACGTGAAGCCAGGAGAGTTAGAAACAACAGAAACAGCATACAACAGCTTATACAAAGTGTGACATTTTAAGAGATCTGTCGTTTGTTTGATGTAAAGTATGAAAATTAATTATTTATCTGAAATGTGAAAGACAACTTGAAGAAAAACAAAATTCTCTCCTCCAACCTTCCCCTCCTTTTTTTTAATCAGGTAAAAATTAATCTCAAAAAGCAAAACTTTTCAAAGCAGCATGGAAAACCCTCCCCGTATTTAGGACACAAGACCATCACAATTTCAATACAACCCTTAGATACAGCTACACGAAACTAGTAATATGGACAAATCACATGTTTCAAATTCTGTTTTAACACCTACAAGGCTGAACAAAATAAAAAGGCATTGGAGAAAAGTTTTTAAGAAAAGAGACAGATTCATCAACTGGTTATCCTATGTACACTTCAAGGCATGACTGCAGATCAGTCTTTAAATGATCTGCTGTTCAATTCTGTAACTTTAGATTAGTTCAGCCAAACAGTCAGTATGTGAATTGCTGCTGCATCTGAAAAATAAAGACACCTCCCAGATCTGAACTGACTTTAAAAAAAAAAAAATTTGGAAGATCTAGAATCAGTTAACATTGAGATTACTCCAAAATTGATCCTATTTTCATAGCTTTTCCCCACACAATCCTTTACTAAAAGCATGCAAAACAAGTCTGGATATTTTTTAAGTGTTCAGACTATCGTATGATGCAAGTCCGACCACCTCATCAATACAGGGAAACTTCCACACACCCTTCATGTTCTCAATCAATTTCTTTTCCATAAATGTTTTTGTTGCACATGTGTGCTTTGTTAAGAACACATATTAATACCAGCTTAAAGCCAGAAACATCTTTAAGAGGTAAGCATAAACGTATGTCTGCAGCAACATCTTGCATTGGATCATATTGTTTGACAGTTCTCCAAGGCTTTTTATATAGTCCAGAAGATGCAGACATATTTATATAAACAGGTTAAAACCCAGGCCACATAATTAGTTTTTCCTAGGTTCTTCACTTAAACACAGCTCACTAAATCACAAGTACAAATAGTGACTTTTATTGCCAAAGCAGTTTATTAAAGAATTTAAGATCAGGAAATAGAACAACAGAATTGATTTTATGAAGTATTTATTACAGGAAAAAAAAAACAAGAGGGTTAAGCAATTTTACAGTAAAAATTGCACAGGTTTTTGGTAACTGAGGTTGATATAGTTTATCAGCTTGGTCAGCTGACTGCTTTCAGTATAGGAGATTTTACTAACCTGATTTCATAAAAATCTATGAAAGACTATAATCACCTCAGCTTTCAAACAAATAATTGTTTCCTAGCATGCAGGCCACAGAACAAGCCTCACAGTTTGTCAAAGCATAAAAAAAACCACACACACAAAGCAGTGCCAGAAAGATTCAGTTTAAATAATCTGCAGACATTCAGTTCTTTCCACAATATGTAGTTGATGTAACAAAAAATAAAAATTTAAAAAGAAAAAAAGAATGGTGGTGAATGTGTATGCCAAGCATTCAGAGAAAGGCAAGCGACTGAGGTGATAGAAGCCGGTAAGTTACTGTAGCAGCATCCAGGAAGGCTTTCAGCTTATGAAATGGCATAAACCACATGTTTTTTATTGAAAAAGTCTTGCAAGTCTCACTCAGAGAAATAAGCAATCAGCTTGAAAAAAGTTGTAGATATATAAACTTACAATGACCTATAAATATTTTGTACATCAGGGCATCTGAACTAAAAAGCAGAACACACAACTTTGTTGCATTTCACCACAAAGATAAATCCTCTTGGAAAGACAAAAAGGTAGAACAATTCTAACCCTTTATTCAATTTTTTCTCAGCCTATACCTCATACATGGAGACCAAACTCTGAATAAGATTAATCAGGTCTGAAATAAAAAGCTTCAGACGCTTCAATTAAGTTGCTACTTCACAAACGTATCATTTGTGATTGCACAGCTCAGAGTACATTTTTACTTATTCCATATTTTTCTTATGATACCTACATAATGTTTTGCTCTATGCTTTCAGTCAGCTTCTTTTACTGGAAAGGGTTCCTTCTAGAGTACCTTGAACAATTGTAAATAGTACAATATTGCTATCTGTCCCAATTACATGAATTAGGAATGTGGGTTCACTAGGAGTATTTATGTAATCACGCACAATTTTTTTTTCTTTAAACCAATCCCTCTTCTAAAATCCAAACCAAGAACCAGTATATTAAAAAAAACAACCAACCAAACCCAATCAACTTTCAAGAAAAAAAAAAAAAGTTAAACATGTATACTTCCATGAACTTTTTTCAAAGCTAAGCTCAAAAGTTCAAATGAAAATTAAAAAAAAAAATTAAGGTCTGGAGAGATTGCATATTATTAGTACACAAACTGTAGACACATTAGCAGTCCAGACTGTTAGGAGACTATTATTTTGCACGTGTTCTACAGTACACCAAAAGGCTTTCCACTTGTAAACCCAAACCAAACATGTACATCAGTCCAAAGGATATCTGAGGGCAAAGACCATAAAAGTCTTTGATAGCTCCGCTTTGTGCAATGTAATGGTAAATTACCTCAATAAATACTGCATCAAGTGAAGAAACTAGCATTACTCTACCTACAGGTTCAGGCACTTAGAGACTCACAGAACGAAATCCAAAACTCAATCAAGTCCAGTTTGGGCTTGTTGTCTTTGCTGCAACACATGCTGGTACTATAAAAGTTTAGTTCCTCCTATAGCATCTGAACCAAGTCCGTAGCTTTGCCATTAGAACCACAGACTGTTGGCTCAGAGCATTTTACAGGAGCTGGTTGAAGTAAAGTCTTGATGCTGAAGTAAGTTCAGAAACACTTACCTATTTGTACTTGTTCTGGCTGGCTCAGTGATACAAATGCTGATGTATCATCAATCCACGAAACCTGAATGTTACCTAGAAAAAAGAAATTATTATGACTATTTTTATCTTAGGCTTAGTCACAGATTTTATCTGATGTGCCATGACATGAAAGAAGATAGTCAACTAAGAGTAACTTCAGCTGAGAAGGCTTTTGTCCCCTGTAAAGGGGCGTAATGCATACACAGATGTACACGAGCCCGGCACTGTTCAGAAAGCAGTGTCTGTTAGGGCTGCCTCTGCATCCTGTATACCCTTAGACCCACTAGAGTAAGGACCAAAAGGAAGAGACATCTAATACCTTTTTCACTCCAAGAGTATTCTTCTGCTTCTTCATAGTGCCTTTTTTTTTTTTTAAATCTTATAACAATTCAAGTAATCTTTGATGGTTTTTTGAGTCCTCCTTTCATGTATTATATACAATTCTACAACAAAAATTAAAGCAATTTTTTTCTGGGAAATTTCATCTCTGTACCAAAATAAAGAATAGCTCTTTGGGTTTTCAAACCTATCCATCCTTCAGAACTTCAGCCTTTCCTAAAGACACAGCATGGGCAAGCTCCAGTTACCACTCACTGTTCCTTTACTAGTACAGACATCCAAGATAAGAAATTCCAGTATAGGCGGACAGGGAAGTGGAGAACTCCCGTTATTGCAACACTAAATCTTCAAACTCTGGTTTGTTTGGATCAAGCCATGCACCATTTCCTGAATGTGCAATGAAAACTTGAGTAAATATGAGGACAAACGCACAAAATCAGGGACCTCATTTGGAAGCTGTGACAGTGGAATAGTGACTGGAAATAAGTTCCTCCATTCATCACACAGTTAGTCTATTTTCTATGTGAACGGCTTAAAGCGTCACATTAGGCACTAAAAGAGCTCATAATCAAGCAAAAGTAGAGGAAGGGATTTCCATTCCAGACACAAGGCCTTATTATAGTCTGAAATCCATTTACATCTCCTGTCCTCATCTAAGTGCTCTACTGTTTGTACGATTCAGATATTGAAAATTGGTGCAATTTTTTTTTCAGACAGACTAGGAAATCAAGTTATATATAATGTTACACCGTCATTTAACCTTCAGACATTACAAGGTTAAAAACAATGAAGCAAAATGGCTTAAAATGCATTTTATTTTCAGATGTTTAATCTATTTAAATCTAATTTAGCCTACAGGTTACAAGGTTATAGAAGTCTCTTCTGAAATCCAGCCAGATAATAAACAGATTTTCTAATTATAAAAAATAAAAGCCTAGTTAGATTTAGTTTGCATGCTATACCTTTGAGTAGCCAGCTATTTTGGACTTTAAGTTATAATCATTTTGATCATTGCCAAAAGCATAATTAATTCAGTATGGTTTCTGACATTTCCCCATACTAAAGGGCCAAGGCTGCTATTAAGAAGAGCCTACACTGAGAAGTTAAACATTCTAATTTCTTTAAACACTTTGTAGGGCAAATAAATTCAATTTCTAATAATTCAGTGTTTGAAGAACATAGATCTTTGCTGCCTATGGGTAAGAGTCTTTACTATAGGGAGAACACGCTCTTGGCAGGACACTTAACATTTCATGACACAGGAAAAGCCCAAGCTGATTTATGGTTGCAACTCAAAATTGTAGCACATTTGGTAGGACCCTAACACCAAGCTTCCTTTTAATAATAGAAATTACTGAACAGTTTAACACTATTCCAAGTGCATTGACAAGTTATCGCTCTGAATTTCTTTGGGTATCAAGTCCTCCCTTTTTGCATTACTAATCAGAAATTTTTCTAAACAATCATTTGAGGCACCTGAGACCATTACTCTTCTGTAATTCTTCAACATGGAAGCGCTGTCCAGATTCTGTCCCTTTCCTATATATACAGTTAATGAATTCCATATCTACCCTGAACAGACCAAAAGAAAGGTTAGAAAGAAAAATTATCGTGAACATCTTCCAATTGCGCCCTTAGTGTAAAATATCAAAGAGGATCAGCGATGGACTACAGTCTCCTGAAGGGGTTCAGCTACTACTCAAATGGACTCCAGTGCCCATGTTTTCACTAAGTACCAATTAAAGCTAAATAAATAAAAATCCAAACTATTGATGGCACATCATTTCAGTATCAGATACTTATTCATTGCTGCAAAAAGGCTGCTGCCCTCTAAAAGACTTTGGTATTTTAGATAATTAAGGGTTTCAATACCTGCCAAAATATGCTGCCTTTATACTCAGATTTATGCATTTTAAACATGTAATTTCAAGCACAAGTCAGACATTAAATAGTGGACACTGAGCTGTAATCTGCAGAGAACTGCAACAAATGCTCTTACGCAATTCTTTGTGCTTAAACGATACTCTTCTCAGAGTATGTCGCATTTCATTATTATTAAGAAATGAGAATTTAGAAGAGGTAAGATTAATAAATTAGATCATTCAGCAATATTGCTAAGCACTCAGTAAATATTGTGCATTTCAAAAGTATGGTGAAAGGGCAATAAAGATCTGAAGAACAAATGCATCTGCATTTGAAGTTCAGTATTTAGCAATCAACATAGCTGCATGCCAATTTGCTGCAAGGCTAATCCAAATAAGCCATATACAGCAATGTAATAGAATACCAGGTCTAGAGAAATAAAACAGAAGATTTCTCTCTCTACACTTCAATACTTTGAAGAACACCATTGTCAGCCTATATGATCCCTTGTCTATTTGCTACTACATGCACTGTCAAACAATGTCCCCTGCTAAAAGAAGGGTAAAGAATTATCAAGTGAAATAAAACACCTTCATCCAAATAGGAGATGGAAATCTGATCTGTTGCTTCTGAGATGAAGGTGCAAAGTAATGTGGTTTTTTTCCTATAAATAAATTTGAAAATTCTCTCTGTATAAACACAAACATGCAAACAACATTAAAGTCCACAGAATAAAATGATACTGATGGATTATGTCAGTCAAACAGATTTTCCTTCAGTTTTTATACTGCAACGACCAAAGGTATGGAAAGGTTTCTGTATAAGAGCCTAAGTAAACTAGGACTGAGCCTTCAAAAGAAAAATCTAAGGAAGATGTCTATACCTGTCTATGGGGAAGATAGGAGAACATAAATTATACGAAAGACGTACAGAGGGGTTGTAATTTTTCATTATAAAACAACTAAGGTAAATCTAATAAAATATAAAAAAGTTTTAAAACCAAAATAAATTTTCACATAATGCTTAACTGCAGTTTGTGAACTGCCATCAAGCGCTGTGGATGACAAGAATATATATGGGATAAAGAATGATTTTAGAATCACTTACCAAAAGGCTGTGAAAGGCAAGTGTGCCTCTAGCTCATGAGTCCCTAAGTTATAGATTGCTGGAAGGTAGGAAAGTTCTTCTACTTTAGCTCTTTTCTTACACGTTTCCTGAACAACTGTTAGGGCCAATTAAACACTTAGGATAGCTATTAGGACAACATGGACCTTCATTTAACCAAAACTGTTTATTAATATATTCTACTTTCTTACAATTAAAAAAAAAAGTAAATTGACCACACTGATCCCACGATAAAATTGCTAATAGTTTCTGGACACTGACTGTATCAGAAAACAGAAACAGCTGAAGCTTTTAGTCCATGAGCAAGGATTGAAACACATATTAAAAACAAAAAACATTTTTCTGGTGAATAATTGAGAAGGGTTAACAGAGTTTCTACCTTTCTGGCAGGAAGACAAGGTACAAAGAAAGCAAGAACAGCTGAAGGACACATTGGCATGAGAAGATGGAGGAAAGGCCAGAAATGCACACAGAAAAATAGGATTAAAATTTAAAAACCCTCCAAAAACAGCAAAAAAAGAAACAACAAAAACCAACCAAACAAAAAAAGACCCCACACCACGAAAAAAAAAAACCTCCACACCCAAAAAACTCCCAAAAACCAAAAAATCAAGAATCAAAGCTCACGTGTCTACATGAACATGAGCTCAGGAGAATACTTAATATACATATTCTGTGCTAGAAGTTTTCCTTAAACCAGATTGTTCACCTTTGAAAGGGACATTTTTAAAGCTCCTTTTCTGTTATTTATGTTATTTTATTTTTTATGTTTTTTTAAAGTTAAACTGAGTTTGCAGTATAGTGGTTAACAGGAACAGATGTCACAGTGCATGGAACTTGTAAATGAGTCTCAAAAATGTATTTAAGAGTCACTTAAAACTCACCTATGTAGTACCTTGGACTACTGAACAAGATTTAAACACACAAAAGACTGGTTACATTTTAGAAGTAATTTATGCATCTTCAAGATCACTACGACTCCATGAACTACATCAGTGTTCACCCCCCGTTAAAGACAACTCTCATGTTCTCACAAAATACAATGCATAGGTTTGACTCCACTCACTTGCAAAAACTTTACATAGTTTTTATAATATTTTATACTATGTGTTTTAATTAAAGCCCATCAAAAGACAGTCATTTAAGTAGAAGTGAAGGCTATGCACAAAAGCTGTATTCCAGCAAATACTATTTTAATACCTTCATATTTCATATCAGCATGACCAAATAAACTACACAAATTTAAGAATTTAAAGTGTTTTAAGAGACTGCATAGTACTGCAAGTACTTGTACAGTGAAACTCCATTCACCCATGGGACTGTAAAAACATCTTGCATGAACAGGTGTCCACTTGGTATGCATGCAGTACTGAAAGACTTCAGAATCGTGAACACTCCTTCTAGAGTAGCAAACGTAAACCAGTTCCAAGTCTGACACTGCAGCCCCTTCAGCTGTTTCACTGCTTTCATTCCAAGCTTCATGGAAGGTTACAACTCTGCTTCAATACACACTAGGCTAAAACAAATTCAAAATATTTTTTCTATAAAGTCAGATTAATGTTGCTATTCAATTTAACAATTGATTTTTATTCCAGGCAAACGTTTATTTTGAAAACAACACTTTTGTTTAACTGGTGTAATAAATTAGGATAATTCATGTCTGTTACTGCCATATTTTGGGGGCTTTTGGCAAATAACCTCACATTGCGCCACTCTCTATCTCTCTGTCCTGCTACAACTGAAAAAGCATGGGTACTCCTCAAATTTTGGAAAGAATAATCTGCAGTTTGTTTTGAGATAACAAGGCAATAAGACCTAAAAAAAAATGCAGATTAAGTACTACCCAAATACAAGGAGTTTGTAAATACAGGTATGAAAACATTCAGCTCCGAAGTCTGGAGAAGTAAGAAACAAGAATTTCAAAATTGAATAGTATTTTGAGATGTGTAAGTGTGACCCCTGGTGGTACTGATCTGTGCTTGCGTTTCACACTAACGCTGAAGGGAAGGAGTTGATGAAATAAAAACAATTATATGGCCGAGTCTTTAAAAACCTATAGAAACAATGTCCAAACTGCATTGTTTCTTACCCTTGCAATAGGTAACTCTAGAAGAATCTCAGTAGCTTTCTGCATTCTCACATTCTACATTTCCCAATCAGGAATATTAAATCCTATTCGGAACGTTACTGGCACCAAGCTGCAGCGCAGATCAACAAGTCAGAAGGAAGTGAATTTTATATAGGTCCAGAGAACCCGCACAGACTACCAAGTCACAGCTCTAGGTGAAGAGAACAGTACCGTTCTGTTAACTAGCATGGTAACCCACAGCAAGCATAGGAGCGACAAGACTGAGCACACTGAAGGAAGGACTTCCATCCTTTTACTGGTGATTAAACATCCTTATGGATACCACAGCAATTATTTCAATGGAGGTTAGGTTCAGGTTTGCCCTGAATTTGTTTGCCATGCTACAAACTCTGACATAAGTCATTAAATGTGGTGCATAACAAGTGATAGGACAAGAGTTTAGTGCTGGACTTGAGAAAGTGATCCCCCCCAGTAAACACTTCGGTAAATAGCTTGCTTTTTTTTTTTTTTGAAGCAATTTCCCATTAAAATCCTTATAAGGGAATTTGAGGAAGACAAGACGCCTAAATGTCTATTATATGTAACATTTAATAAGCTATTTTCAATAGTGTATTTTAAGTATTGCAAGCAAATATCTGTGGGAAATCGCGCAAAAAGATATTTTAGTAAGAGTGATAATTTTTGTTTTACATTAAATGTTTTAAGAAATGGAAAGAAGTTACCAGTGGAAAAAAAAAAAGAAAAAACACAAACAAAAAACCCCAGAAAAATAATTCAAAATTATTTGCAAGCCCAAAGGATCTCTTTTGAAGCATTACCTTACCTAGCAATAAAAATGAGAAACCAATCTGCAATAAAAATCTTGGAAACAACATCCAACACAGGACTCTAGGAAAGTTCATTCTTTTTCTGATTTAGGGGCGAAAAGCATAACCACTGTTTTTTGCTGCAAGAGCAAGGTATTAGGAGATGACTGTCAATTAATGAGCATCTCCATGTGCTTACATTATATACCAATACTTAGTAGAGGAACAACAGGACTACCAGTCCCCAGTTATTAGACAGCTTTTCTGTTGTTTCTTCTGACTTGGATCGCGTTCACAATCTTGGAATCAATTTGACTATTTTCAAGCTTGCTCGCTTGCCTAGACTCACATAAGTTAGCATCTGGCTTTAAGCAAACTGCAGGATGAACCTTATTCCCAAAATCTTGATCTGTCTTTCACACCAATGCCCATTCCCTTTACCCACCACCATTCCCTCTTATCACCTTCTCCCAGGAGAGGCTGTAAATAAAAGGCTCAAAGGGCCGCAATATTCAACAAGCACCACATAAGAAGATTTATAAAGAACAGCTCATCAGGGTGGACATTTTCAACACATCATTACAAAGTCCACAGGACACCACTCAAAAATTACAAAAGGCAATTTATCATTACCTATAGTAGGAGTAAGTCTGCATCCACAAATTAAAAATAACAAAGAAAACCAGAGATACTTGCTAAAGACAAAGAGAAAAAAAAAATATATAGGGAAGGACAGATTATATCACTCACCAAAGGCACTGAAAAGCTGGTAAAGGTCACTAGTCTTCCACTCTTTTGGAAAAGTAACATGAAGAACATGATCTCGTTTTGGCTGCACTGTGAAACAATAAAGCATTTGTTAAAATAAGAGTCATTACTGGTATCTTTAGAATATCCTAAAAAAGTTATCCAATATGGTCATGTAGCTCTTTTTTTTTTCCTTTTCCCTTTTTTTTTTCTTTTAAAATAAGAAAACAGGCCAAGATCTATGAAACTACATCATGCACCAACAAAAATGTGCCTGCAATTATGCATGAAATAGACAAACTAAATCCTACTAGCTCATCTGCATAAGAAATTGAAACAGCATTACATGCCATGGAAAATACCCACAAATCTAGTCCTTCACATCCTTTGCACCAAGTTCAAGGGCAGAAGAAAAAACCTCTTGATGCTCCAGCTTTAAAAAATTCTTAGCAATAATTCAATATTGCCATTTTTCTGTCAATAAAAAACTTACTGTGAAACAATGTTCAATTCAGTTTTCATATAACATTAGGTACAAGGTAGAATATACACATTGACAGACTTTTCTTTTTTTTTTTTAATTAAAAACTACACCAAGAAGAAATAGCATATAAAGGCCAACATCTAAAGAAATAGAGCAAAAGACGTCTTTGGTGTACACTGGAAGTTATCTGGAGCTTTGTGAATCAGAGAGAGAATCCAAGTCAAACTTCTGTATGAGGTAAAAGTACAGCAGAATTATCACTATACATCTGCCTTACTTTTACACACTTCCTCCTACACACCTGGTTTTGGTCATCATCAGAGGTAGCCTACTGCACAAGATGGACCTTTGACCTCTCCCAGTAAAGATCATTTGTACATAAGAAACCACCACAATGTATGTGCTACTGAAGTTCCTTTCACTAGACACCTGAGCTTTTGGAACCTGTGAATTCCTGTAACATTTTAAGAACAAGCAAGTGGAATACTATATTTTAACGTGCAAAGACACTGGAATCTTTTCCATTTTCATATGAAACTATTTACAAGTCATTAATTGATCCTCTCCATAGGTATCTGCAGAGATTTATGTTTTTATGCTTGACACATTGCTAGATCTTCCCTTGTCATTTTACTTTTGATGTTAGATGGAGGCTGAACCATTAAAGTGGAGTGTTCCACTTTATAATTTACTGCTCCAGTTTATTAAAGGTTACTCAAGGGTTAACTACACACAGCTTTATATGATCAGATTTTAACCTGACCACACGGAACATCCTCAGGAAGAGCTTTCTCTCTTCTTTGGGTATAGAGATACAGGGACTGACTTTCATCTTAGAATCACCCTCATGAATTCTTTTGCGATGCAAACTTTTCTAGTTCGTGATCTCCTTAGCTTTCAGCATTAAAATAGGAGAGTTTTTAAGGTGGATCTCATTTATGGAGCACATGTGTCCAAAACAGGACCACCAACCACTTGTTATTGCTATATCCGACTTTCATGTGTACTTGACCCCATTATACAGGGGCAAACCTGTTAGGGTTTTTTGACACATTTGGTTAAGATGCAGCTTTGCACTGTTCGCTAGTGAAAGCCTTGTGGATTGTTAATTTCATAAATACAGTTAAGCACTAGCAATTACTACTATTTAGTTATGAGTAGTAATTACAGAAAGTGGTGGTGTCCTCAGCCTGGTATGTACTTCATAGTAGACAGCACGTACAATTCCAGGTGTAACTGTTCCACAAGGCACGCTTCATTTTTGCATGAATGTGAGAACTTCGCTTGCAACAGCTACAGTTTCCCAAATTGATAGAACAGATTTTTATGCCTTTTAAGCCTTCCCACCCCTGCCCAAAGGGTTAATAGAATTTTTATTCCCAAATAATTTTTTAACGTCTTGTTTGAACTCAATAGAGCACAATAGTTACTTAGAGGTCCCTAAAATTCAAGCGCCTAACCAAAACATGTCATGGAAATAGGACAGAGATTTCCAAATGCATCTGTCTTCCAAAGAAGAGGCTGCAGCATGAACTCAATTATAGTATTAAAATATGGAAAAAAAATATCTTCACAAAAGCACCATTATGCAAGTACCAACAGTAAAAATAATACAATTGTAACTCGGCATCTCATAACTGAAATACTGAATGCTTAATGAAGTCAGGGGAAAATAAGCTTCATAAGTTTTGTTTTGAGTAAGTACTTGTTTTGCTCCACATAGGTAAAGAACCTAGTTTTTCAGTTGCAAAAAAAAATGGAAGACCAGAGTATGACCCTGTGGTAAATTGTAACATGATGTCTAATTAGTTGGTCAGCAGAACCCATGCAGCTTAGAAAAGGGTGAATTTTTCATCTGTCTGATCATATCGGCTGAAATAAAATTGATACTGGAGACAGGTATGCAGGAATATAGCCTTTTCCAGATGAAACTGTATTAACTGAAGATGTTATAGCTGCCAGCCTCCACCTACTTGTGATTTGCTTGCAAATGCTTTAATCTGTTTCTCTCAAAACAATCTGGGTTAGCATGAGTTTATTAGAAACTCCCTGCTCACAAATTACAGGTTTGCATGAGCACCTGAGCGTCAGATTGGAAGGAGACACAAGCAGCTAAAGAAGCAATCCCGTCATGAGGACAGGGAGAGCCTTATTCCTTAAATGTGCTACTTCAGAAGCAAAAAAAGACAGAAAATTTTTAAGCACCAGAATTCAGTTTTTTTGGCACTATACACGCCAAACACCAAAACCCCACAAGTTGTCCTAACAAGCCAATGAAGATCAATTCATTGCTGTATAGCCTACTGAACAGATGGTGATTCAAAGGTTAAGTATTTGCAATCCAATAGCAGACAATTGTAACTGTAACAACTCCAGTTTCAGATGTTTTAACAACCTTTTTCTATTGATTAGAGAGAAGAAACTACTCCTAACCCTCCAGTATCAGTTTATTCTTAAATTCACTTTGAATCCTCTATTAAACCTCTATACCTTCTACCTACTCAGGTGAGAAATATTCTGCTTTGCAGTCATTTTGTGTAGCAACTTCATTCTTTTGAAAGGAATTTTTAATACATGGAACAAAATTAAAGTCATGTCCACATATTCAATGCTATTTGACCTAGCATATGTTACCAAACTCCATTATTTCTGGAAAAAATGCACAAACTAGCTAGAACACTACAGGACAAACAACCTGACAAACACAACATAACTTATGACAGTCACCTAGCTATCTGCGCCTCACCTTTTTTCCTTTTCTTTTTTTTTTTAAATAAAGTCTCCAAGTATAAGGCCACATTTCTGTGGTGAATATTCTTTGCATGGCTTTACTTCTCTGCAAAAATGTCCTTATAGACAACAACCAACCTGATGGCTTCATCAACCTACAACAGCGGTTAAATCTCAGAACAGAAATGAAAGTTTCTGAAGCAGCCAGCCAAACATGCCAGCCTAGATGTACTTTCCGTTTTGAAGCTTAGAAAGTCTCCCTGATTCAGATTCTGCTGTAACATCTGCATCTGCATCAGTCTGTTCTACAGGAGTGGCTTTCAGATAAGAGAGGCAGACGCTTTTTTGGCAACTCTTCTTGGCAAAGTATCAAAACAATCCTGTAAGTTGGCTAGCAAGTGGAAGTAGCATCTTTACAGCTTAGTAGCTTTGGCATTCTCTCAATGACCTGAAGTATTTATACATTCTTCCACTCAATATCAAATGGTTGGGGAAAGAAGTATGCAACATAATTAGATAACCATTCCAACAGAGCTGCAGAGCCAGAGCTCAGTGACCTGATCACCTAAATGTATTTAAAAATTAAATGTATGCCCTTACAGCATATGTTTTCCTCTCCAGTAGGTACTTCCATCTTTCTAGAACTGCATTTGTTACTATTAAACTAGCATCTAATAAAGGGTCATCCTCCAGTCTGAGCTTTACAGTGCATGGAGTGGAAAATGTCTTCACATCAATACAGCTTCCAGATGGGTATCAATTTTAAGACATTCATGTATATGACTTCACAGTATGAAATTAAGCTTTCATCTAGTCAAGGACTAGACTGAACTCCAGGGCTTCATATTTTTCTAAGTTAAGGCATCAGCAGTAACACTCATCTGAAGTTTTCTCCCTCATAGTGTAACATCCCATAACAGTAAGGACCTTTATGTTAGTAAAATTTGTTTTCATTTAAATGTATTAGCAACTTATGACAGCCCCAGGTCTGTAACCTGAAATAACTTGAAATGTAAAAATATTTCAAGTAATATTTTTCCATTTATGTAATCATAATCTCACATGGCAAAAGAATTCTGATGTTTTGATTGAAGTTAAGTGAAGGTACTGCCACACGCAAACTATGAAGGAAAGTGGACAGAAGATTTTCAGAACAATTTGCTATTCACTAGTTTGTATCCTGTATTTACTGCCGGGGTGAAGCGACAGGCGGAGAGCGTCAAGACCTCACTTTACATGTGTGTAAGAATGTTTACATGGTATGTAAGAATAGAGACCCAAAATAACCGCAGAGCCGTTAACTTCAAACTCTGTTACATTTAGTTACAACAGTTTCTTCCAGTCAATCCCCTTTACAAGGCAGATTCTGTGATCAAAGATCAAAAACTTACAGTTTTACTATTTCCATTCAAAAAAAAAAAAAAGGAGGGGGGGAACTTTTAGATCATTTGATTGTTAAGTGGCTAATAACCTAAACACAGCTGATGCCCCATGCTTTTGATATACAGTAATTGATCTTTACACTTCCTCCTCCAGAAAATTTGTCAGAATGGCAGTAAATTTACAATGAAATAAGCTACTTACAGTCTGGTCCTTCCAAATTGAGATACGGTATGTCCATTACTCTCATAAGAAATAGCCTGAAGCAAAATGGAAAAGCACCATTAGCAAATTTCTGCCGAAAGACCTTTTAATAAGCTTTCCTTTTTATAGTTTTTTAGATGTTGCTTCTGAAGAAGCAGAATTAACCATCCCAATCATATTTTAGGCTATATTAAAACAAACAGACCCTCTAATTAAGTCCAATCCATTGTCTGACAATCCAGATTCAAAAAGTTACTTGGCATCATGCTAGTAATTTTACTTATTCAACAAAAAAAGATCAAATTGTTTAGAGGCTACAGACAGATCACGTGGTCAGACGCCTATTCCTCAATATACAACAATGTCCTAGGAACTTTGAGGTGTTTTGAGACAGCCAGTTGGAAGACAACTGTTTCTGTGGCAAGTCAAGTAAAACAAGGAGAGCAAGGCTGTGATCACACCACTTCACAGCAATGCATAAGTAGTCTCAAGTAGTCAACATTCTTCCTCTGCACTGAGTTAGGATGAAAGTTTTCACAGCTGCGTGATGAACTGTGGAGAGAAACTGATGCAGCTGAAAAAAGAAAAGGCATCTTTTTAAACCCAGATCAGTTTACCAATCCAGCTCAGTAACCAGTACAGCCGCATGTGGCTGAAAGCACAAGGACGGCAATTGTTTACTCCTACATTGTGACTGAAGTTACCGGTCAAAGTGCAAAAGAGTACATTGATGTTCTTTTGCAATAATTCTGCAAAAAAAATTAAATTAATACAGAAAAGCCAAGGGAGAAATTAACTGATTTGCAATACATGCCAGAGAACCTAGCTCCCTGGCGGGACATTTTCCACAAACATAGCACAAAACCAAGCTCTGTGCACATACGTCACATTTTGGTTTCTGATATCCCTTTGTATGAAAAAAAATAATTCTAAGATAATTTATATTTCTACAGCACATCATGCTATTCAGCTCAATAAAACATAATGGTTTAATTTCTCTACACCTCTTTCACCCCCTGTATACAGCTACATCAAAAGAAAAAAAACAACATTCAAACGATCCAAGGAGATCCAAAATGAAATTGTCATTAAAAGTTTGGGAGGGGCTTGCAGGTGGGGGAAGAGAGGTATGTAAGAAGAGATGTTGCTCTAAACAAAACAAGTCAAAAAAATTCAAATCAACTCCAAAGCATATAACACAATACAGCATTCAAATTATACACCTAAGAATTTAGACATTACGATATAAAAAGTCCCATCATCTCAACTCCTAAGTGTTCATCAGGGATTACTCACAGCACATTGTTCACATGATTTTTTCAAAGATGTTGTATATACAACGAAGCATAAAGATTACAGAAATGCACCTCTGGAATTCTTGGCTTGTTGAGTTGTTTATCATATAACTTACTGCATTATGCCTAAAAGAGCCAAACAACCCTAAGGCAAAGTCTGTTTTTAATCAGTTCCACTCCTACGAGAAGTTGAAACTAAAGATTTTACCTATGTTCATCATTAACCTATATGAACATTAACTTATATGCTGGCCACCATTCTTGAATGGCAAGCCAGGAAGTTCCATAACTTTGCTGACATAATGAAAGAAGTCAAAATAACTACTGAAAAAAGTATTACTGTCCTTTGAAGGCTGGGTTTGTAAAAATCAAAGCTTGATTTTTCAGTTTTAAGATTATTCCCACTGTTCACATTAGTGACAAGTCGATTCAAACAAAGAACATTTCCAAAATCCTACCTTGAAATTAAGACTTTATAAGCAAACCAAAGAATCATAAAGTGGTCTGCTTTAAAGAACATTTCTAAGACTATCTTGACAATAGTTCAAACTGAGAACGCTGCTTCTAAATAATGGCCTTACAATAAACTACTCTGTTCAGCTCCTTTCAGGAAAAACTTTTGTGACAGATAGTATAACTTTCATTTGTTTAGCTTACTGTTTGCATGTTGTAGTTTGTGTTTTGCTTGAAGAACATGACTACAGCACAAAGGAAAAGGTTTCCTTGTTCTGACTGCTGCCCACAGGATCAGGTAGAACTTCTGGAGGAAGGAGGAAGATAGTTTTTTTTCTCCCCAGGAGGAAGAGATGATGCTCAGCTAGGGAAAGCTTCTAGACCACAAACTAGAGAAAACTAGCTGTAGCAGGAAACTAGCTGGCAGCCCAGAGCATACCTGCAAAAAAGCCCCAGAAGCAACATACTTACTAGGGACCTTAAGATAACTAGGTAAATTGCACATGCCCTGGATGCTACTTAGGTGCTAAACAGACCAAGTGCTGGAAATAGCAATCTGGTCTGCAAGGACAGAGCAAAAGACTTGTTCGTTTAAATACCCAACAGCTCCAACTTCTGACATGTAATTAAATCTTTTTTCTTTTTTTTTTTAAATAACTAAATAAATGGGATTGTCTTATTCTGATTTGTTATTTTTGTATTATAGTGAAAAAACAAAAAAGCTTTAAAAACACGAGCCTTGGCCTGCTCACTACAAGCAAAAAGTGAGACAATCTCATCTCCAAGCTCTGACTGAGGTAAGGTGGCAGATGTTAGAATATGGCAAAGCTTCTAAGATCACGTGAAAGTAAGACAAGACAAGTCTTCCAAGTTTCCATGATTTAAAAATAATATATAACTTTTCTGAAATGAGAAGCTACAAGTTCTGAATAATAACAGAATGGATAAACTTCCTTTTTTTTTTCTTATAAAGAGTAATTTTCAGTTCTTGCTTAAAAAAAAAAATCACGCTGTTGTTCTCCTTACAATTTAATGGTAACTTTCCCTTTTGTTATAGTCAGGCAGTGTTAACTCTGAAGCCAGAATAGACGTGGGAGGTTTCCTCTCAAAATGCCCATTAGAGGAATGTCACATTTGAAGTATACAACTTAATTAACTTGAAAAAGCTTACGTTTAACCTATTATTGTTACAGTTTTAGAAGTTTCAGTTTGTACGTGTTGCAGATACGCATCTCTAGAAAGAACTGAAAGCATTTTGGTTAATGATTGAAAAAATAACCCTCTCAATTGGCATCTACTAGTTGGCACGTGTGTGCACTGGTGTTACAGAAAACAACCCTGTGATAAATCCTATCTTAAAATGAAGTTATGATGATCAATTCTATCATCACCTTCATGTTCAAATCAAGCAGTCACTGCAGGTCTGTGTTCAATCTAAGGGACGTACACAAAATTTATAATGTCTGCTGGAATATATGGAGTTACTGCCTCACATGTCTCAGTGTCACAAGAATCTCCTAACTGCTGTCACTATAGTCATTTGGTTTCCAGACACCAGTGAAAGCTGAAAACCATTGATCACAATTATTCCCTCATTTCTGTGGGCATATGAAGCTAAAATAATTACTTTTACTAACTCCTATACGATAGGATTTGAAAGGATGGAATTTGTCCTAATTTAAACAAACAGACAGACTAAAGCACTGGGTGATTTTTAATTTCCCTTTACGTGTCAGGTTATACTAGCTTTAGAAGCTTCGTAAGGTAAAAATGTACAGATTGAATATGAAAAGAATCAAATCCATGCATAAGTACTTGATTTTTTAAGTCTTACTTCAATTTGTTCAAGTAATTTGCACGACGATCCAATTCAAAAGCAAAATACCGATCATAGCATCATCCCATAAACTACTAATCATATGTATTTATTATGCCTTCTTAAAAATGGGTTACCTAATAATGTTAATACAATAGCTTTGTGTTGATATTACAGTAGGGATAGCTTAGTTTTTCCAGACTGTTTAGCATACTCAGTTTTAACTATCACAAGTTCATGAATACCCTACAAGAAAAAACAGCTAACCAGTTTTTCTTCAGTTCCACTACTCCCAAAGCTTACTCCAGAAATAATTTTCTAAATTGTAAACATATTCTCAACACTGGCATGGACAAGACCATTAAAGCAGTCCAAATTCTCTTCTAAGTGTCTTCTACGGGTTAACAGAAAGTAAACCATTACCTTCAAAAGAAAAGGTATCTACTTTACAAATCCTGGCTTCTGCAGCATTACTGGTGTGAACTAGAAAGCCAATCAAAATTCAAGTGTAAAGAAAAACGCAGTTAGCCATTGATTCTGAGGTTCAAGATAAATACTCTAAGGGTAGTGTTGTATTTCCATACTTTAACAGGGCTTTTAATAGCTACTTACTTGTTAAAAAAAGGTTCAATGAGTTCTGATCTAGCAGACACATGGTTTTTCGGAGGACTGAGGAATGAACCTGACGAATGAAGAAGAAATTCAGTATGTAATAAGCAGCTACACATAGCACTAAGGAGCTTTGAAAAAGACTACATAGATACCCAGGAAATTAGCCATGGAGATGAAGCACAGTCCAGTAATGTAGGCATCATATCCTGCTTCATGAAGTTGTTCAGAAGCTGTATCATAACTTGGAAACCCTTCTGCACTTTCTGAGGAGAAAAAACAACTTATAAACATGTTATCACAGAAGTTAAAGGCAGCCCTGTATGTTTACCCACACACTCATTTCGTCAGAGTAAACATTATTTGGGTAAGTTTATATGACTTTCAGAAGTTCTGAAAAAAGCAGTTCTGTTTTGTATTTTTAAAGAAGAATAAGCTCCTACAATAGAAACTCTTTCCTATTAAAAAACTGTTAATTCACAGACCTACTTAGCCAAAATGGAGTATTAATTCTAACACAATGACAGCAGGATTCCCCACACAGCATTTTTTTTCTTGACTGTCTTTCATTTAAAAGAACAGACATTCAGACTAATTGAAAACTCTATTAACCTGCTTGCTAACCATCTGATCGACCTATGGTCAGATTTTTCGAGGTATTTAAATGATGAAGATGGAACTAAGTGATTAAAGGACGTCTTTATTGACAACTTTATTGACAATCATGCTTGGTGTTTACGTGAAGACCTTGAGAAGTATCCCTTGAATCACCTCTGAAAATGGGACCCTTAACAGGCACTGCTCTGAGAAGTGTCCAAAAGTGCCTAAATCTCTGTAACAGAGAAATAAGTGCACACCACACTTTTTTCTTTATCATTTAATTTTTTCTCACTCCCAGCATCAAAGTTGTTTAACCTCTGTAGCCAGCTTCTCAACCTCTAGAAAGCTGGCTCATTTTCCTCTAGAAGCTATACTGCGAATAGGACTGGAAGAACAAAGTTAACTGTTTAAAAAGCCAGAATCACGACCCTTACATTAAGGTCCAGATTGAAAAGTTAACTCTGTAATTCCATTTAATTTATTGCATTCTACCATAGCAAAAGAAGATAAAACAGTGATGAAACATAACCAGGATTTAAAACTGTGATAAAAAACCCACTAGGATAACTTGTACAATGGAAATTTGTAAGCATATATACTTGTTGTATTTTGTAAAAAGAAACCTGAATCGAAATTTTATATATATAGGTAGAGTAGCAAAACATCAGGCCTTGTTTTCAGATGAGCCCTTGTATCATTTATTTAAAAAATAAAGCTGTCTGAGATTCAGACAACATTAAGCTATACTGGCTGAGCTGGAAAGGACATTTCCTAGTGCTTATTTTTTTAATATACATCCAAAAGAAAACATAAGTGAACAGTTAACAAAAGTATTCTAGTATTTTTAAATATGCTTTGCTTTGAATGTTCTGAACCACATTAATATATTTTTAAATATGCTTTGCTTTGAATGTTCTGAACCACATTAATAATCTCCGATTAAACATTAACACTTCTGAATCAGTTAACCATTACGGTCATATTTTGCTCAAGAAAAAAAAATTGGTAAAATTATTGTTTTACATTGCGTCAGCAAAAATAGTACCTGACAGCTGCCAAATTGTCTTACATCCTGAGAAGAAGCTACAGAGGATACACCTCTAAGAGGTCTGCATGTAATTAATGTACACTCCCTATGCACGGTATTACTCAGGTCTAGGCACCAATGAGCTCCTGCTCATTGTCTAAGGAGATTATAGATTATCCATCTTATTATCTCTCCTGTTACTACAGATTAAGTGCATCTGCTCTGCACATTCAGCAATATAAAAAAGTATCACTCATCTTGGTTTTGACTAAGCATTGAGACTTACCCTTCCAACATACTCCACTGTTCAGTATTGCCCTCCCTTTTCTAAATCAGCAGCTTAAGAAAAATTCCAGAACCTTGAGATAAACTTGCCCTTTGATTAACTATCTTTTCGTTGACCTCAAAGCAGAGAAAGCTCTCAAGGAACTTTAATAATTTCTAGAACACACATGTCTAGTCACTACTGCACAAGTTTTCTTGGTTTGGTTTGTTCAAGTGCCTATTAGAGCACTCTGGCTTTGATCTGAACATTAAGAACCAAGTGAAACAGTTTTAAAACAATTTCAAGTTACTCATCAAAAATCAACCTAAAAAATAAAATGCCATCATTAGAAGATGAGGAAACTGCTATTCACTGAATACATCCATTCTTCTGTTATCTGAAATAAAGTGGGAGGATTCCTACTGACTTCCACTAATAGTTCTAAATAGAACTATTATTTATACATAGAAATATGTATATTGCCCATGTTTAAAGTCCCTTTCATCAAAACACTAAGTATGAATAGAGGAATTTACATTTCAGACTAAGAACAAAAATAATCAAAACACCTTCTTTCCTCTGAAAGAGGAAAACATGTCAGAAATAAGACCATTTTAATATATCCTCACCAACTTTAGGAGGGCTGAATGGAACCTCTTTTAAACGCTTTTCCAGTTCTGCAAGGGATGTATTATTAATGATCTCCTGCAAGAAAAGATATCATTAACTGCCAATGCCAAGCACATTTTCCCTGGAAACTGAAATCAAATAGGATAAAATGTGTATTTACTGCTGCCACCTTGTGTTCTCAAGGATTTATATATAGCCTCATTTCAAACTAATACACCAGAGAAGTCTATCAAGACAAGTTTTGAAAAGTTAACTTGCCTCACCTACAACACAATATCTATGAGTCACAAGTATTTATTAATACTTTTCAGAATTCTTGATGATGAATTATGCCAAAGTACTATTCCTATTTGAATCTGGTTCCACGCATGGTACACATGGCAGGGAAAAAGGCAGCACAAGCAGCAAGGCAAAATATCCTAAATATTGGTCCTAAAGGTGGAAGGCATTCGAGGTAAGTATTGAAGTGTGCTTGCTGACCGGACGTTCTTGAATAGTTTTGTAAGTGTAAATACTGCTGATTTAAAGAAATACAAAGACACTGAAAGAAGGCTGACAATCAGAAAGCTGCTCCTACATTTCAGCTTAGCTGAGTTGCTTTACTGAATCTATATATGCATATATAAGATGTCACAAAAAGATATACAGATTGCATTTGAGCAGAAGCTCAAATGATGCATTATACTGGCATCCCAAAGCACCATTTGATAACAATAGCCTAAAACCCAAGCATCTACTCTAAAAATTACAAATATCAACATAACCGTACCAAACATAGAACTCCTGTGGGATTATTAGTTTTCAGAACACAAAAGCCTCTATTCTTACTACAATCTTATGGAAGACAAACCTGAAAATATTTAAGTACATTTTAATGAGATTTTCTGTTATGCAATGCTCTCAGGTCAGAGAGGTATGCAGAAAGTACATGCTGCTTCACCAGCATGTTTTTTAATTAATTCTGTCCAAAGGCATACAGGAAAGCAAGAGAGTATGATCACTTATCTCAACACTTGCTTGGAAGAATAAAACTCATGGTGCAAGAGGGTTTAAGAGAAACCTGAAATTTGTTTCTCCTGCTGACTACCCACTGAACGGCAAGTCACAAAAGAACATAGTGACGATGTTCAAGCACCTTTTTCTAGACAAATCTAAGTCCACATTCACAATATTCTAAAGCTTTGAGTATACAAGCAGCTTCCAAGTCTTATTTGTTCATGAAAAACACTTTTTTTTTCCCCTCCTGAGGAGATACGCAATTTTGTGCTAATTTACAAGACAAAAAAAATCTGCAAATCACAATTTAAGTAGCAAAAACTGTACACATTTTGGAATTCAAAGCTGCAAACACTTAAAGCTTAGAACTGCAACAGACACAAAAGTCGCTTGTACAAAAGTAAACATTTGTATTCTAAAAATGTGTATGTTTAAATAAGGGGTTAAGAAAAATAATTCTTTTACAAAAAAGGAGCATCACAGAAAACAGTTAGACATTTTTCTCTTAAAAAATTAATTTTTTTCAATACACACTTAAAGCAAACTTTTATCTTCAAATCATTCTATACTGTTATATTAATTTACCTTAAAAGGTTGTGTGCTTGCCATCAGTTTAGTATCCAATAGCCTAGAAACAGAGTAAGAGCTAAATAAGTTGAAATGGAAGAATGTCCGTTTTGCCTAATCCTCAAAAATGTTTAGGTGATTAGCTGGGAAACACCAGCTTCACCCTAGTGAAAGATTACTCTCAGATCTTAGAGCAGCCAAAACTCCTTGGCTTTGTTCAGCATGAAAAAGGACAGCAACTAAGCAATTACAAGAAACGCAAACAATAAGTAGCAAATAAATCTTATTCCAAATGTAGTGCAGATTCAAAATATCAAACATCAGACCAAAAACAAAGGGGTAGCAAAGCTGCATCTTTTGCCAAGAAGCAGAACAATAGCATTGCTCTTCTGAGAGAGATGCTACAGAATACTTTAAAAACTGTATTTATCTAACTTGTTCCCAATTTTATTTCCAGTAACAACTAGGTTACAGGGCTAGGACAAACAATATCAGCTTGCTAAAACAATACTAAAACAGTTGAAAGTTTGAATTAAGAACTTACCGAGGAAAGACACATGATGTTACTTCCTTGAACTCACTTAGGTCCTAATTTAACATTAAACCAGAAGACAAAATCCAAATAAGTTAACTGTTTGTCAGTCTCAGGATGACAGATAGGGATGATAGATAGCAGTAGCTACAATTACCCAATCAGCTTCTAAAATTGAAATACACTGACTGACTTCTCACCACCTATGGTAATGGAGCATTACCATAAATATCACCTGCAATTACATAGAACTACAGACTAATTATTTCTGATTTGTCTGTGATTCTTAAGAGAAATATTCTATCACCTCCAATACCCTATCCTATTATATAACCTACACTACCTCTAATTCCAGCTGTGTTAACACTTCCACTTACACGTTCCCAGCATTTAATATGTCAATGGAATATAAGCAGTCACTCCAGGTGGACAGTTGACTGCCTACTGGTTTAGACCTTCCAGGTGCCAAAAGTACAGGAACAACTGAAACTGCTTATGCTCTAACACCATCCGAACACGTCCCAAACTTCTTTCTCTGTTCTCATAATCAAGTCTTTCCCATAACACCCACAAGCCCTTGAGGATTGCAAGTAATATAACCATCATGTGGGCCACACTTCCAATGGGACCTTTGGCTTCTTCAGCTAATGTCCTCACTGCCAATACATTGCTTAATTTAAATTAATTGCTAGACTATTGCAGTCATGAACTCTTTTGTGTTAGGAAACATGAAAGTATGCTCCCTCCAATTATTCAGACATTCCACCTCTTCACCCCGATGAACATCAACCCTGCTACAAGATTTCCTATCATTCTATTAATTGGACTGTATTATATGAAAACATGTATTCCTGCTTTGTAAACTACAGGGGGAAAAATGCCACACAATAACGCTGAAGCTGCAAACCAGTATCTTAAAAAGTCTGTCAGTTAAATTTACCTGCCGTTATCCAAGCAGTTTCTAAAGGACTAATGGATATGAGCAGAAACCACAATTCAATTTGAATGTTTAATGTGAACATTTTAAAAACATAAAGGAGAAGAATTCAATCCAACTAAGCTTTCTACATGAAGATTTAAGAAAATAAGGCAGTAGCCTAGAAGTAACAAGTGTTCTTTTCAAAATACTTTTCTGCTGTTCTTAGTCGGCTGTCATATGCTTCCATTCCATGGAGATTAGACTAAAGACAAACACATTAGGGCATTTATTTCATCATCTAAACACTTAGAGGATTACTTACATCAGGTAGGGGACAACAGAACTGGTGTATGGTATGCATAACATCCAGTAGCATATTGTGCCCAATAACAAGCTTGCCCTGTGAAAAGAACATTAAATGTTAGTTACATTTCCAATCATGGACACAACAATGGCAATATGTGAAAAGCACCTATCCCAGATACTAGCCGAGGGCATCTGGGAACAAATACAAATCAAACCTCCACATTTGCTCTCTGCCTGCCCCACAAACTCCTCCATTCTCTCAGAGCAGCTACTTCTTTCTCCTCTACTCCCAAACACTTATCATAGCCTTCAGCATGCTTGAAACGTTGAGAAGATGCACTAGAACAGCTACTTACAACTTGGTTTCCAAGTATAATCTATTTAAGATTGAAGTCAAGTTATGTCTCAGTCCACTACCTTTTAATTTACAATTTGTACAACAACCAACAATATATTCTTTCTGGCTGTAATATACAATCATTATCAGGGGCATGATCTGGTTCTCACAGTACAGAACCTTTCACGCCAGATGTTGTACAAGCAAGTTCCTTCTTGAAAAAGTATAAAAAAATTTTTAAATGTTAGCTTTGATTAATTTGACATGACAACCTTTTCTGCTTCCCTGCATCCTCCATTTGCTAGAGAAAACAATACGCGTAGGTATCTTTTTTCTGCACAGCAGGCTGTAACAACTACATGAAAATAAACGGGCTGAAGAGGACAGATGTAAAACTATAGCCTATTTTAACTATGTAAGTAGAAGAGAACCAGATGACCTTCTCTGATTAAGCCTTTAACTGCTGGGGGAAAAAAAAAAAAAGGGGCCAAAACAACAATCTTTTCATGACAGAGAAGAAAAAGCCCTCAAAGCTTAGTTACTTACGAGAATCTTGTTAAAAGCCCTAAGAAATTGGTATTGTTGACTCAGATAATGAGGTTGTTCATGCCATTAGTTTAAGAGCTTACTTAACCTACCATACTCAACCACTGTAAAACATGAAAGAACATGAATTTCAACAAAAAAAAAAAAAGGGAAAAGCCACTTTAACTTGTATTTCATCTCATCTTCCAAAATGTAACAGCAAAAGAACTTCTTTGAATTATATTTTTTTTTTTCTTACAACAAAAGGTACATTAAAAATCATGTTAACTTACAGAATTAGTGATGGCATGAACGACTCTGGAAAATCCTACTGCATCATTCAATTCTTCCTATAAGCAAAGATTCTGACATTAGTGAAACATAAATACAAATACTGTCAAAACTGTACCTGCCAACGGGCAGACACACCAGTTTGGCTCCAACTGTTTCTCAGACATAACCAAGAACAGACCACAGAGGAAACGTCAGTATTTGGAATATACATGAGGTCAAAGCAGGATGATGCCGACAGAATTCTAGTTTCATATGTAGCTCTAGTTCACTGTAAAGTAGGACAAGTCACAAGCTATTGTGGTGGGTTGACCGTGGCCAGAAGCCAAAGACCCACTCTGCCTTTTGCTCACTCCTCTTTCCCAGGGGACAGGGAGGACAACAAAAAAGAAACAAAACAAAAACAAAAAAAAAAAAAAAAAAAAAAAAAAAGAGAGAGAGAAAAGAAATTCAAAGGAATGCAAAATGTGAAAGAGAGAGAGAGAATAACCCTTGACACTGTCCAAGCGCTGTTCGGTAGTAGCGAAAACACTTGTATGGTATCAACACTGGTTTAGCCACAAATGCAAAGCACAGCAACATATGGGCTGCTCTGAGAAAGTTAACTTCACCCCAACCAGATCAATACAGCTGTAGTCAGCTCACTGTCAATACAATATCTTCAATAGTGCTCAACAGCTATTAGACTGCAAACAGCTCAAGAAGATGTTGGAATTAAGCTACGTATCTTCAGCCATATTTTTTACATACATTGTTCTAAGATGCAACAGGTTGACCAGATTGTTATTTCTATTAAATCAGATTGTATCTTTATGCTAACATTGAAATTGGGGAAGAAACATTCTTCACTATTTATATAAACAAAAATAAGAAATATTATACAGCTACAATAGTATACCACGTGAGTTGTACATTTTAACATGACTCAGATTGGTTTGGGGGGGTGGGATCTGACTACAGCATATACTTTAGTTTCCCTTAAGGAATTTTTTTGTAACAGATTTTTCTTTTTCAGGTCTAGGGAAGTAAGTTCTGCCTTGCATTATTTGTCTTTGTTCAACCAGAAGTGAAATTCAATAAAAACATCCACTGTTATTTTAATTCAGCTCTGAATGCCACTAGTCAGAGTAATACACCTATAAAGACTGCTTCAGAAAAATCTACTGTAGTTGTAAATTCTCCCTAACTTGCCTTTTGGAAAAAGAGATGTCACATTAGTTGAAGTCTCCGTTAGATATTTCTTTCCCTCTTAAGAGGCATTCTGCATGCAAGTATTATTTGCTCCACCCAAATGGACTTCATCTTGAAATATGTAAGCACAAATCACAAGAACATGATCAAGAATTCCCACAATTCAAGTCTTACGACTTCTTGAAACTTATGCAGACTCAGTAAGCAAAAATACCAAGTCTCATAACCTGAGATTGTCTGAATATACCAGACATGACCTTCCAGCCAAATTCTTACTACAGTACTCACGCGCAGCATGTTTCTATCAAGAAAAGTCAGATGACATATTAATTGTACAAGACATTTTAGCTCAGACAACTAAGAGCAAGTGAGTTTTGTAACACAGTACTAATCCAAGGACAGATTGTGAATCCAAATAATGTGAAAACTTGCTCGAGAATTTCTGCAAGACTTTTTACAATTAATATTGTTACATGGTACTAATAAACGCAATCAACTGATGTTTCCTATTACTAGACCACACTTCTCTGATACAGCAGATTCACATAAGGAGGAATTCACTTCTCCAGAATATTGGTTCAGTATTCTACAACTACTCATTCTTTAAAATTTTGCAGAGTGTCTTGCAACTCTTCCCGCTCTATTGCAAAGCCTAAGTTATCTGGTAGAATTTGGAGGATCGATTTCAGACAACAGCCACAGTCAAACAAAAGGAAAATAGTACCAAACCCTATCACACAATTTTGCATAAGTGACTGAAGTCATAGATTCTCCCCTTCCCTGTTTCACATAAACTAATGAAATGGAACTTGTTTACCTGTTCTTTTGCTTGTTTCTGCTGTTCTCTTCTTTTTCGTTCTTCTTCATTTACCTTACTAATAACAATATATCTCTCCTTCTAAAGTAAAAAATGAGGAATGAGTCTGAGAAGTTCATATTTAAGACCACTGCAAGTTTCTGTAAATTTACATTGGAAAGAAAATTAAGTCATACCTCAGAGCAGTTACTTGGCAACATGACTGTTTCTATTGTAAGCACCACTTTATCACCTAATCCCAAAAGCCTACCGTAGAAAGCTGTATTAGATTCATCCACCAAACCTAACTTTTACTAAATCCACTTTTTACGTCTGAGGAAAGGTTATCGGCAGTTCCTTGTAAATACTGGATTTCAAGTATCTTTCCATGCAGAGATTTGTGCTGGGAAATGAGGGTACAGCATGTGAGGCCACTATTTTTCCTCTAAGATCAAGATCTACTTTTCACCAATATTGAACATCAGATCCACTCTATTTTAAAATACCCTTTAGAATCCTTTTGAAAAAAAAAATAATATTAAGCCACGCAAAGACATGCTTAAATTTGATATGTTGGTCACATGTTTATGGCTTAATGTTTAGAAACTTGTTCATTGTATTCCATTTAAAATGTTCCACATTTTGCATAACAAAACTCAAGTCAGATCTAAAAGTTAGGAGAGTTGGTAAAATTGAGAAATACAATTTCCTTTAAATAGAACAAAAGTTACAGGCAATAACATGCCTAGGTACCTTATCCGACTCCAGAGTTTCAACATGGATACCTTTTGGATACCTACATCAAAACAAAAGAAAGGTTAATATAAGTAGTTATTAATTTGGCATTTAGCATATTGAAACCACAACAGTGATTCAGTAATTTTGTGTTTCATTATTACAGTAAGTCTTAAGTGCAAAAGAACTATTAAAAGTTCCTTCTTAATTTAAAATAATGGAAAATTTGAAGCAATAGGCTAGTTAAATTGTCCTCCTTATACTACCTAACAGTAACTAGCACTAAAATGTGCTTTCTTATGCAATTTTCCATCCTATTGCTGTGGAACCTATAGCTTCTTATTTAAGTACTATTAAGTAAACATCATCTAGATATTTCATCAGAATCTAGAATCTCTGCTTTCAAGAAATCCAAAACACTGGTGAGAAAGCGCTCTCTCACTTGCAGCCACAAGACAGCTTCTTTGGTGACTGCATGCCTTAATATGTCACTTACAGAATTTCCTGCTAACAGTAAGCTCTGATAGGAAATATTAATACAAATGTCGTTACCTCTGCTACAGGGTTGCATCACTCCACCACAATCACATTTAATTACCAAAGTACTACCATACATAGAGCATCCAACCAATGGCAAGGTCAGAGAATATTGTCTTTCGCTGCTTAACAAGTAGACATTACTCTGACCTTCCCATTATAATAAACCAACCACAACTATGTAACCACTGCAAAACCAGCACATTTTCTTCGTCCTCTGGCTACTACTAAAACTAGTACTAGAGAACACATACTAGAGTATTATTGTGTCCTCACCACCCTGACTTCTCAGAGAATTTTGAGCCTAAACCTCACTTACAAACTGTTTCATGTCACAAACACTGGATGCACCAAAACACTGTTGCACAACAGAACACTTCAGAGAAAATGACCTGTGAAGAGTTCAGGACACAAGGGCAATCAATAACCTCACTGTTTTCTGATCCATGCTAACTTTACAAATTTGCCTTCTCTCATCAATATACACAGCTGTATACACCTAAAGCAACACAGCTGAATGTTAAAAAAAACAAAATACAATTCATGAACATACTCCTCCATCCACTGAGAAAAGACACAAGAGCAAGTGTCAGACAAGCATAACATTATGTGCTACTAGAAGCTATAGATATTCTATCAACAGATTAAAAAATTCACACAAGAAAATTCTGGAAAATACACTTCTCTTTTTCAGATTAGATCTCAAGCTCACTTATTGAGATTCCATTTTATAGAGAGAAGCTTTATTTTATCCACTTCCAGTCTGAGTAACAGAGTGCCAGATACTGTTGCAACACTGAATTAGCTAAACATACAAAAAACTATTTCCACTCTGTTTTCCACATTTTTCTAGTGCAGTCAGAACAATTAAAACTTCATCTCTACAGCTTTACAGTTTCTCCTAAGGCCTGAACAGATATATTTGGACAAAGGTGAGGGATAAAGTAAGCCAAGAATGGAAAAGAGAATTACTCCTAGAATTAGGATTTTTAAGTCATCAGAAATGCTTGTACTTGGCATCTAACAAAAAACCATAAACATACCAGTACACACTACAGTAGTAGTTTTTCAAGTAAAACCCCAATCTGTATAAGCACATGCATTTCCTGTTCACTAAAAACCCGTCAAGTTGCATTTGTTACATATTTCTAGGCTGTGCTGTTCTATTCACAGATTTTAGATAGGAATGATAAAACTTATATGAAGCTTTAAAATATTCAAATGAAACATCACAAACCAGTTTAATGCAGTTTATCTTCAGAACATTATAAAAGTCTTCTCTTAAAGGAAAAAAAAACCTCTAAATTAATCACCTCTGAGGTTAAGTAGATCAGATCTTACCCAGATTTCTTATCAGAAATACTAAAAATATACAGTAAGGCAGTATTACCAGTAACTTACTTCCAGCTCAAGGTCTGATAAATTAATTTCCTCTGAAATCTAAAATCAAAAGACATTGTGTTACTAACACTCCACTTACAGAAGTGTTACAAAGTAATAATGTTCAGTTAAAGCTGGCTCAATGTTCATTTGTAGAAAGATTTTTAAAGCATAAGTCACTGCTAACAGAACCTATAGGCTTGGAAGGGTTTTACTGAATTCTGATGTTCAGTTGCCGAGCTGTAAGGCATTTACACCTGGTAAATATGTACTAGGTACACCTGGTAAATGCGGTAAATATGTGGGAGTTACCCACATACTTTCTCATAAGCAAATATTCTGTAGTCACGATTACTGAATAAAGATACAGTGATGCTACCTTACCCCCAGCATCACAATGTTCTAGTATTTCTGAATTCAATTTTTAAAATTATTTTTTAAATAACCGTACTCTCCAAACATCTGGGCTCCAAAGCTAAATAGACTTTGAGAAGAAGACCCACTAAAAACGGTTTCAATACACAGTGCCAACTATGAGTAACTGATAGCTCAAGAGATTTGAGGAATTTATTTATAAAATGCATATCCAAGGCTTACAGAACACTTCAGCTACAGCAAAAGGAGGTTCACATATGCAAGACACTTCTTGGCTATACTGAAGTATGTTGTCACTACAAGCACAAGTCATGGCTCATAAAGCAGAGTATGACATCCACGTAAGTTACCACGTTTCCTCAACCTTCAGAGATCAGTCAAATGTAGATAATGCTATGGTTCACATAAGTAAAGATATCCTTCCTTGTCACTCCCCTAATTCCATACAGCCAAAATAAATAATTTTTTTTAGAAGACATGTAATTTCAGAAACTGACCCTGTACATGGCTCCAGTTCCAAACTTTCATTTTCTTCATTCTTTAATAAGTCTTCTATCTGTTCCCTGGAAGAAATAGATCATTTGCTTCTATAGCTACTGTTTTCTTTTTACAATGTTTATAGCTCTCCCCAAAAGACCAAAAAAAAAACTTCATAACAAAAAGATAACTATTTCACAGCTACTGAACTAATAAAAATAGCTCCAACAGATGAGCATGCCACTATTCTTTATGGTTTAGTTTCAACAACATAGAGGATATTAAACAATTTTACTTACACTACTTTCTCAATGAATTTTTTCTGATCTTCAGGAATTGTCACAGGACACTTTGTGGCATTAGGAGAAGTGTATGCTAGAGATCCTGCACCATTGGCCTGAGAACGTTTTTCGTCATACTGTTCCCTTAGATGTCTTTCTTCTTCCTGATTTAAATACGGAATTCCTAAGATGAAAAAAAAAAAAAGAAGAGACATTTAAAAGCTCATCATAATTAGAGACAAATTAGGAATGTATGATTTAACAAAGACTTATTACTAACCAAGCATTTTCCAGTGTTACATCCCTGATGGTTCAAAACATATCCTTCCATTTCAGTCATCTGTTCTAGACCCCATTCTTTATCTGTGCCTATACAAGCTTCCTTCTAGCACACACCAGATTAGCTGGCACCATTGGCCTTTTAAGAGCTGTATGCCTCATCTTACATAAGGCATGAGCCCGAGGACTGCAGAGCTGTAGATCACAGTCACAAAAATACTTAGTACTCCTCTTCCTTGCTGTCTGCATCACCTCAATAACAGACTGCAGCAGCACCTATTACAACACACTGATACCTTTTCTAAAATGTTACTACTGATCCGTTACACAGCTACACAACTTGTTACTGTATCCATTTAAACTCTACCCACCAAACAAATATAAACCACCAAGCACTTATCTAAATAGGAATTCTATTCTTTTGAATCTATACAATGAATTTTTGGAAAGGGAGTAACTATCAGCACAGCTGTAGATCAGATAAGAATAATTCTAAGAACTTCATTATGTGTTAAGAGAGTATCACGAATGGCTGCCTTTTTCTTTTTGGAGAAAACAAAGAAAGATGTCATCATAAGTTTTGTAGACATTGAAAGAAAGAAAAAAAAAGAACTCACCATTGCGAAAAACTTTATTAAAATCAAATCCTTGGTTTGCTAAAAAATCTATACTTGAACTCTGCAACAAAAGAAAATAAGTTTACTATTGGCAAGAATATCTGTGGCATAAAAAGATTAATCCAGTTATTTTTACACTTCTACTAAGTCCAAAGTCAAGGGCAACCAAGTTTGTGACCCTAAAGAAGCCACAGTGAGTTTAGGCTATGCTATTTTCGTTATTTGATTTCAACTTCCATAAAGTACAAGAACAATAAATACACCAAAGGCATAAAGATGAAAGAATGAGCTATGTGGAAAGAGGAAACTAAAGAAAGCAAAATGCGGTTCAGGAGAACAAATCTGAGATCAGAAAAATTCTGGCAATAGCCTGGGAAGCAGCAAAAGTGAGATATGCAGATGGAAATAAAAGATCAAACAGAAAAACCAAGGCAGCAGGAAGCCAGACAAGAAAGGGGAAAAAAAAAAAAAAGAAACAAAAAGAATCATCTTGCCAGGTTTGGAATATTATCTCTGATTCCAGAAACCACATAATGTAATGTGTAACAAGATTTAAAAGCTGAAGTCGAAGGTACTCCCTTAAAGTTCATTTTTAGGCCCTGTTCCTAACTGATGCTTATTTTTCTACGAGAAAAAAAAACAAAAACAAAAAAACCAGAAACTTACATCTATCTGCCTTTTAAGCTGTCAAAAGAACCAACCACTTCTCCCTCTATAATGATGCAGAGTTTTCCTGGAAATATTTTTTAAATGTTTGCTGCAGGTATACTTTAACCAAACAAAATCAAACTTGTTTTTCTACTAACCTGACAGACAAACTTGATATCTGGTGAACTTCTGTTAAAGGGTTTTGGAAAAATATAGAAATTAAATGACTTCATTATATACCTGTGAAAAAGATGAGTTGCATGTCAATACAGCTTATCAATATTACTTCATAAATTCCTCAATTAAGAAAACAAGGAATAAGAGAATAACATACTTTTCTTCTGTTTGATCATATTTAAAAGTGCAAAGGCCAAACTGAAAGAGCAAAAAGTCCATGGAATGCTGGAAAGGAAAGGAAAACTTTGCATTAGAATAAAAATTGTACACATTTAAAGATAACCAGGGTGTACCGATGATAAATATGATTTCTCTGTGCTTCAAAATTAAGCAAATTTGAATCTTCTTAACCAACATTTGTTCTGTTGGTAATTTTGAAGTAAATACACCAGAGTTTTTCAACTAGCTCTCATCCTCATTTAATCATGTTACTGTTACCCAAAGATGATTTGTAGTATGCACTTCCATCCCGTAAACAACCAAGAACTGAGGGAAGTGCCATCTCTGTCCACCTGTTGCTCACACACATGAGATGCCGCATCTAAAGCAGCTGTCAGTCTCCTTCTCAACGTTCACTTATATTCCCCATAGTGTAGGAGCAGGCCCTGAGGGACACTGGCTGGATATAGTTTTCAAATACATGTAATAATACATTTAATATTCTTCTAATCCATGTGGATAACATGACAAAAGTACCAGCATAGTTACTAGGCACTTTATCATCACGTCCTCTAGTATTTCACTATTGTTGGATCAATATTGGAAAGGTTTTTAACACCACTGCAAGTGAATGAGAAAATAAACAAGCATTGTGGTCTTATTGAAAGATTTGCTCCTCCTGAGGGCCAAACACCCATTTTAAACACAAAGAAGACATAGGATTATTCAATTCTATCATAGGGAAAAAATGAGTGCCAACAGGACATAGAAAATTAGTCCTCTTATCTTATCTTCAAGTACAAAGATCAAAAATATCAATAGTCAATTTATTAGTGGGTAAAAGTCAAGTTTTAAGAAGGTGACAACAAAGAATTTGGTGCTGGCTTCTGATACACCAGGTCTCTTACAGCGAGCAAGATACTGACTGTGCCTACAGAGCCTGAATCATCAGCTACCCTGAAGCTCTCAAAGGCTCGTATTCAGCCAGATGAACAGAATATAGCACCATCTAGCTTCTTGGATGCTCTTCAGAGACTGGTCTCTACTTTTATTGTCTCCTTTAGCGTTTGGGGTTGCTGGGGGTTTTTTGCCTTTTGTGGTGTCTTTTTTTAGCTACAGCCTCCTCCACAGTTTTTGCCATTTGCTGTCCTGGTTTCTCAGTAGGAGCACTAACCAGTAATTCCCTCATCCTGCAACGTCTCTTAACAGAATATTAGTAAACAGTGTTTATCTACTCCTTAGACACTTCAGGAAACAGCAGGTGTCAAGATGCTTAGCATTTATTTTTTCCGATTCTTTTCTTTTATGGAAAAAAAGCGCCAAACAAACCCACAACAAAACCAAACACCAAAACTATAACACCCCAGTTTTGACCTTTGACCCTCACACACCATATGTTGTCTCCTGTGGTCATTTGGCTATTTTTCAAAACTTCTTCCACACCTTCCAGGCCCCTTTTTTTTCATGTGTGCTGAGGAAAAACAGAGGTGGTGGTGGCAGCTGGCATTTAAGTTTTGTTAGGGACAGCACTTGCTGGCAGCGGAGGTAGTTTGGGAAGAATCCTAGTCCTAATGTAGTTTTTCTATCACTGAATCTCTTACCCAGTCCCTCTTTGAACAGATAGATTTTAACACTCTCAACATCCTTTAACAAGTTCTACACATCTACTAACTCTTGCGTGAGGAATCATGTCTGTCTGTCCTGACCATGACTTCTGCAAGTTTAATGCAATACTCCCCAATTTTTGCGTTTGTAGAGACAATGAAAGAAACAATCCCCATCTGCTCTATGTAACTCAGTTTTACAGACCTCTGTCATATTTCCCTACATTGTCTCCATTCTGAACTAAGGAGTTGTAAGCTTCTTCCAGCATTTTGATTTTAGTTAAAGTAAACACTTTACCTTTTTAAGTTTCTGATACCTTTCTTCTGGAGTGTCAAAGCCATTGGTTAATGCACTAACAGAAGGCCCATCACTGATCCCTGAAAAAGTATTATTTTTGCTTTGGGTAAGCTTTTCAAAATTAAGCAAACAAATGCAACAACTGCTAATTTAAGAAAAATGTTTTCACTTAAAGTACACGTTAAGGTTATTTCTGTTGAGAAAGATTTTCTACTGCATAAAAGTATGCGCATTCACATAAAAGCCACACAGTTTAATGGCAGTGTTCTAGCAGTAAGGCTCTGCTGCTCTGATTCCTATTCAACATGACAGTAACATGAAAAGATCTACCAGTGACAAAATATTGATGGGTCTTTGCAACACAATGCAGGCTCAAAGTCAAATTAAAAATCGGAAGAGTGCTGACCATAGTTTTATTGACTTAGTCACCTTAAGCAATACATAACAACAACTGTATTTTCATATGCACCACATCTAACAAAACCTAATCTTGATCACATTTCTGTTTCACGGTTGACTGAATTCTGTATTTCAAAGCTAAAGCACATATTAAGGCGCCTCTGATGCATGGACCCTCTGGATTTTACAAACGTAGAAGTTCTTGCTGCGGTCTTTCCCTGTCCAAACACTTGCAGGGCTTCCCTTATTTATCCCAATCTCTTGCTTTCATGACACACATAAAATCTTATTTTTTTTCCCCTGAGCTACGGCTGAAAATCAATTAACATGTTAAAAGATTACTGTGGGGAGGAAATAGAAGCAGCATGAGTATGACACGTACCTTTAGTTGACCAAAACCTTGTTATCGCACATATAATAAGTGGTTTAATCACTTTGTGGTAGCCCTAGTTTTAGCTTTTTCAAGCCAACACTGAGACACGTCACACGAGCACACCTGGCACCCCACACAGACATCGCCCACAGTTCACAACCACAGAACCGGCGCGACTGTACCTGAAAACTCCCCATCAATGGCCAGGAAGTCCGACTCTTCGATGGCTTCACGAACTTTGCTTAGGTTATCCTTAAAATCTGCGGGTATAGGGGCAAAACACACCTGAGACCACTAGCGACTTCCCACCGCAGCCCACCACCCCTCAGGCGACAGCGGGCCCGGGGCTGGTGTCGGGGCCGGTGGGCCCTGCCGCCCCGGGGCCTGCCCGCCGCTCCCTCGGCCTTGGGGCGCGGGCCCGCCCGCCGCGCCTCCCCCACTCAGCGCCGTCCCTCACAGGCGCGGGGACCCCGTTCTCCCCTGAGGAAGGAGAGGCTGAGGCCGGACCCTGCCGCCAGCCTGGGGAAGGGAAGCCGGGACACCGGGGCGTCCCCCGCGGGGCGCAGCGCGGAGAGGCGGCTGGTCACTCACTGCTCCTGATCACCTCCATCCCGCACCCGCACCAGCCCAGCCGCGCGCCACCCGCAGCCTCCGCCGAGCGCTTCCGGAAACCGCCCCTCCCGCCCCGCTGCACGTGAGCGCCCACGTGAGCGCCCGGAGGCGGCGGGCGGGGCGGCCGCCATGTTCTCCCGGGGCGGTGCCGGGTCCCTCAGCGGGGCGGGCGGTCGCGCCTTCGCACGGCCCCGGGCCCACCCCGCCTGGGCGCGGCGGCTGAGGAACCGCTCCCCGAGGGAAGGCCCGTCCGCCTACGTGCGAAAGGCAGGATGCCCGCTGCCGCCGCTGCAGCGGACCGCTAGGCCTGCAAAGGGCCCCTTAGCCGCCCGCCAGCGGGGTCCTGACACAGCTGCTTTTCTGTGAGGTGTCTTGAAACGTGGCGGCTGTTGGAAACACGGGCTCTGCCTTTCAGACCGGGCAGGCAGAATTAGCGCCAGCAAGAAAGGAGGGGTGGGGATTTGCTGAGGAGACACCAGGAGGACAGTGGAGAGCTACTGATGATTATGCCTTAGTGATGTCTCATTAAGCCCGGAGGAACTGGTAGGCTTGAAGTGTTACGGAAGAACACTTTGTCTTCCTGTTAAGATGATAAAGCCACTTTCACACGTTACCGTAGAATAACCATAAACAAAGCTCAACGCCCAGGAAGTTGTCCCCGCACCTCTGCTGTGGGCGACAAGAGATAAGGTGTTGCACAAGAGCAGAAAGCAGAAGTTGTGGGCAAGAATGGAGTTTAGCATGTGTGCTGCAGCTTTACAGTTCACACAACAGATGAAGAATCTTTTCCAGAATTCCAGCAGAACAAAAACAAGAAAATCCTCCCTAAATAGTGAGGTAACCTCTGCATTAAGCAGAAGATACAGAATTATGCAGGAGTGGGTGGAGAGAGCCTTTAAAGATTCTTCAAGATTTCAACTTCTTCAAAGTTTTGCCTTTTTGATACAAGCAATTTGTTCTACGTGCATCTCTATGATTAAATGGTGTGCAGTAAGAGGCTAGTTAAAATAGTAGTAGAGATTTTTCTACTCTGCAGTAAACTGGATGAAGCCTAAAATTTTCAGTTTACTCCTCTATTTTTTAAGAAATGCTCCTGCAGTTTCTAAAGTGCTCATGGCACTTTAAAGTGGTTGATGGCTGTTTTAGGAATTGAAGTATTATGTGTTGCAGATTAGATGTTTTCTACTACAACATGTATGTATTATTTCATGTTTAGAAGGAAAAATTGAAACAAAGGTGAATCTATTGGGTTTTTGTTTTAGTTATTAAAAAAGTTATTTTTAATTTGGAAGGAGAAAAAGTATAAGGAACTTGAATAGTGGGACTAAATCAGCACAATTATAGTTAGTATTGACTCTGATGATAGCTCCAAAAATACTTATGTGGGGCAATAATCTACACTATGAGTTAATACAGTTTTACCTTGTATATAGTACTGTATGCTCTGTTATTTTTTGTGGTGACATCATCTTGGAAATATGCCTTGCATATAGGATAAAAAGTAATTTCTGACAATAACAGCAAAGTACTCTGCTGAATTAGGACAATTACCCGTCTCAACCAATTTCTGTCTAGTTGATAGTAGTCAGAACTACTGTTCTGACTAGACATCTTTTCTCTTTAAAAGTCTAATGTCCAGGTAATCCACTCAGATTTACTTTTGTGTTGCTTTTTTGGGTTGATTTCTTTTTTCAAAAACTACTAGATAACTCCTGTTTGCATTTGCAGCTGTCATTGCTAGTGTCCCTATAGCTTGGATAGATGGGAGTACTTTGCTTTCCGAGAAGATCTGGTTTGGAGAAAAATCTGATTTTTGATGGTGCAGTTGACAGCCCAGGTGCCTCATTCTCTGGCTTTGTTCCTCTTTAGGAATAGTCTCCTCTTTACTGTTTTCTTGTATATAATATATTGCAATAAAAAGGAACTGCTATTATGTGTTAAGAAGAATTTAGAACTCTCATGATATTTACTCAAGTTTTGATCCCTGTTATTGTGTAGTTTTCCTTAATTAGTTTTGTTCTTGCAATTGTCATGGTTTGAGCGATACGGGGCCAATTTATCTTCTAATGCTTGGGAAAAGTGCACTTTTAGAAGACTCTAGTGTCTGAATTTGTGAAAATATTTACTTTATAGCCAGCTATGGGATGTGGGTTTCAAGGTCTCAGTGTTTTTGAGCTCGCCAGGTGCAGGCATGAGGAGGAGCAAGACCTGGGCACTTGACCCAAGCTGGCCAACAGGATTATTTCATACCATGAACATCACATTCAATATAAATTAGAAAGTCTGCTGCGAAGTTCTCTCTCTCTTCCTTGATGGCTGCCATCCTGAGAACTTCTTGCCCTGGTGCCGGAGCCCTGAGCCCTTCCCTTCCTCCCTAAGGCGTAGTGCTTGCAGTGTCTGGCATTTGCTGTCCGCTGCCGGGAGTGCACAGCTTCCTACTGATAGAATTGGCTGAGTATAATCCTTCTATATTTTATATTGGTATTGGGATCAATATTGGTTCTTTAGTGTTATTAATATTCATTATCTAGTCTTAGTCTATTAAATCTGTTTATATTTCAACTCTCGGTTTTCCTTGATTTTTTCCCTGATTCCCATTCCTGGGTGGGGAGGGTTCATCAGATGATTGAATAGTTGTCTAAATGACAATAAATTGTTGTGTGTTTCTCAAACCATAACAAACTGCTAAGAGCAGCATGCTTCAGAGGGCATACATCTTCACTTTTGTTTAATTTCATAAGATAACATATTTGCCTAATTAATTAAGTACCTGTTTAGTTCTCTTACATGCATATATTAAAGCAACTGTGCTTATTAATATGTAATTTGTAATAAGAGTTCTTCAAATCTGTCATTTTTTCTATGACGCCAGAAAGGGTTGCCTGCTTCCCAAACTGCTGGATATTCTTAGAAGAGAGCAATACAAACAGATAGTTACAAGACTGTGTTGCTTTTTTTTGTACATGAGTTTTATAAACTAGAACAAAAAGGCTACATTTCCACAACATCACATAAATCTGCAGCGCAGTCTGTATCAAACACTTTAGTACCTTCTGTTACTTTACTGAACATCAAATGTGAAGCTAAGTAAAAACACACCAAAAAAAGTAGTAGTAAAAATCTAGATTCTAGAACAAGGCCTAAATATTCTGGACCACGTTTTCACCTCGCATGTCCTAAGGCAGATCTAGATGAACTTCTTGTGATCTAGGAGAGGTTTAATACTTTTATGCTAGGGTAGTTTAAGGATGTGCTGATTGGGACTTAACTTCAAATATTTAACTAAAACTACAGATAAAATTAAGTATGTGCTGGTTGGTAGATCTTTTCATAAAGTAAGCCTTGGAAGCTAACTTGTACTGATTTACCTGCTTGTCAATGCTTCTTGTGTGCTGCTAGTGGAGTTTTAGTTTGTATTTGGGTAAAGCTGAAAACATTCCTGTGATCCCTGAACTGTTATAGCTAGAATCTTGTGTTTAAAAAAAAATCTTGAAATGGCATGTACACTTCAGCATAAATGCCTGTTTATTCCACGTCAGTAGGAAATTTGTCTAGTACCTTTAATGTATTACTTTAAAGAAGGCCAGAATTGGATCTTGATTGTTTTGTCACAAATGGATCTGAGCAATAATACTGCAGGCTTGCTAACAGAACTGCACATGCGAGTAAAGAAGCAATAACTGTTACATAAAACAACTAAGTATGGAAGTGTGATATACAAATACTGGATCATTGCTCAAACAGTTGATGAACTTTCCAGCTATATGTTTTTCTGTCCCATAAATCTGATTAGGATAGTTCTAAAGCAAAAAAAAAAAAAAAACAAAAAAAACCACAAAACAAAACCCCAACCCAAACAAACAAAACCAAGAGCTATGTATGTGTCTGCACAGTAATAATTGTTCTCTGGAGAAATCTGAATAATATGGGAGAGGAAACAATGAGATACTATTATTTTCTTTATTGAAATAGGCTGGAATAATTGCAAAGTTAGTTACTTGGTTTTGGTAACTCATGTCATTTGAACTGGAATTGTAGCTTGTATCAAACTGGAACAAGAACAAAATCTTTAAGAAAATGTCACTATGTTGCACGGTGGAAAAAAATACATCTCAACAGTACTTTAAAAAATCATTCGATTTTCTTTGGACTCTAGTCAAAAGGAAATACAGTAAGGGAACAGAGGCTGATATAAATAATTGTGAATGTGTGTATATATAGGTATACTCTCATGTGGTAAAAATAGGCTCTGTGCGAGCCAGCCTGGTGCAGTGGCGTTACCGTTGCGGTCAAGCCAGCATCTACCATCGAGGTTACTTGTGAGGCTGGACCCGCAGCTCCTGGCCTGTAACGCCAGCCTTGAGCGAGTCCTGCGAGGGAAGGTGACCCGGGGGTGCAGACGCGCATTCGGCAAACGCAGCTCAGTTCTCACCAATATGGAAGTGAGCGTGTTCAGAAGAACGTGAGTGTGTTAGTGCTCCTGTCCGGCGATTTTAAAAGCTTTGCAATACAACGCTGACGGACGGAGAGGGAGCGGGCTCTGCGCGCACAGGCCGCGCCTCCCCTTCTCATGTTCCGGCCCCGCAGCGCCTGGGACCCCAGTCTCCCCCGGGGAGGGGGGCGCCGCTGGAGCCGAGTGTCCCCCGGCCCTGAGGGAGCCCACCCGCCGTTACCGGGAGCCGCGGGAGTTGCGCGGCCTTCCCCGCCCGGCGGGGCCCGGGCGCGGCCGCGGGGCGGAAGCGGCGGGGAGGCGGCCGGGCGGCGGGCCCTGTAGCCGGCGGTGGCTCGGGAGGGGGCGGATGGGGGTGCCGGAAGGGAGGTGTGTGGCCGGGCGCCCCTCGGGAGCAGGGAGGGAGGTGCTGGTGGTGGCTCCGAGATGGGCCCTGCCTGGCTGGGTGGGGGGAACGACCGCCGTGCGCTGCAGGCCCAGACCCCCGGTGCGCGGGGAGGGCGCGGGCTGAAGTCGGAAAGAGGAGGCAGGAGAGGAGCTTTCTGCTTCTGACCCTTCTCTTAATTGGTGCCAAGACTGAGAGGTGAAATATTTTTCTGCCCGCAGAAATCCTGTTGCCTCTCTCACAGGAAAGCTAGAAGAATGTTCGTAGGTGCAAAACCTTGGTTTTATTTCTCCTTTTGTAAGTGATGTTTCAGGTTTGTCTCTTAGAAAGTCAACAATCATTGCTTTGCTGGAAAATGGCATGTTTGTAAGCAGTCTAAGGATCCTAGTTGGACTATCGGTTTGTATTTCTATACTGCTTCTATTTTTTTTTTTTTTTAAAATTCATTACCAGCTTGCATGCTTACCTCTTTGTGCTTGATCTGGATGGAAAGATGGTAACTTAGTAGTAAGGAGGAGCCACATGGCAGAGAGTGTATTTTGGGTTGCTAGTGTCTGAGGAGAAAATTGTATAGTTTTTGATAGCTTCTAACATACCGTGAGTGATAAGTGATCTGGATCACTGTCTTTCTTAAGAAACTAGATGTGGAATCTGAGAGAATATAGTAGGAACATCAAGCAAATAGGTTTATATTTTTTGGTAAACATAGAACAATCTTAAACTCTTCTCACTTGCCCATTTTCTGAAATACTAGCAAAGAGTAACTACCAGTAAAGTTAATACAATATGGAGTTCAGTCCTTCACTGAGATGGCAAGCAGATCAATCCCTTATAATTCTGAAGCATATCCTTTGTTAGTAATATTTCATGCCATATGCTTGAAAAGAATGGTGATGGAGTAAATTACGTCATTACATCATACTGGTGTTTTATTTTTGTATTCTCTGATGGTATTTTCTAATGATAGTTCTTTTGATTAGTCTCTTTTAGTAAAACCTTGATTAAAGATACTGTTAAAAGTCATCTGAAACAGTGAGTTTTTTCGTTTCACTTTCATGTGTTATGTAACACAGGAAAAGAAAATCCAGGAAGATTGAGCCCAGCTGTTTACATCTACAGTCTGGGTTTGATTGTAGTTTGCAATGAATGTGTCATTGAAAAAGTAGAAGGTCGTGTTTCATTTTGGGGAGAGCTAAGTTAGTTAAAAAGTTTAAAACCATCAGAGTGACAAAAGAATTACAATAATAAATTATACTGCTTGCAATTCTAAACTTCTATAGTAACTTTTTTCTTAATGAGGTTTATCTTATTGCTTTGCAGAAGTAATGCCTTGCATGGTTTGAAGATCTGAGAGAGCTTTCTGTGTGCATTAGGCATAAAAGAAAATGGAAGAAGATGAGACTTTACAAAGTGAAACGGAGAGGGCAAAAGTTGAAACACATGCTCCTCCTGAGATCGGTCGTCAGATATCAGTTAGTGAGTTCCTTTGCCACTGCTGTTACGACATTCTGGTCAATCCCACCACCCTGAACTGTGGGCATAGTTTCTGTAGACATTGCCTAGCCTTGTGGTGGGCATCGTCCAAGAAGAATGAATGCCCCGAATGCAGAGAAAAATGGGAAGGATTCCCCAAAGTCAACATCCTCCTCAGGTGAGTCTATTATGCCATTTTTGGATTTCCAAACCCACCAAAATTTGTTGTCTGGTTTCTTGAGTTTGATGCAGATTTTCATAGTTTATTAGTAATCTGAACGTCGCAAGGACGTTTAAATCCTGCAGTCTTTCATGTTCTGCCCTTGTACTGAAGTGCTCGAGCACGTTTTTATGCATGGAACTAAGGGGTGGGTTGGTTGGTTTTGTTTTGGGTTTTGTTTCGTTGGGTTTTTTTTTCCTCTTTGAATTTTTTGGGGGATGGAGAGGAGGGATCCTTTTTTAGTATTGAGACACTTGCATCTTTTAATACAACTGGTTGTTTCCTAATAATTCTAAGTTAGAAGGATCTTTGATAATTGTGTAATTATTTCTGTAATAGGAATTATTTATAGGAAGAAATGTGATCTTATTGCAGAACAAAACTAGAAATATCAATTTGCTGTCTTGAATTACCCATAAGTTCTTGTGTTAATAATACTTTATCTGAGGTTAATAATATATTAATAAATAGATGGTAGGATTGATGCTAGGGTTTTATGTTGTATTCTGCTTAGCGTTTTTGGATAGTCAAGGCTTGCCAGTAGTACACGCAATTCTAGTTTTACATAAGAAATAAGGATTTAGTTTTCTTTAATGTGATATTTTAACTCCCTCTATCTTTAGAAGCTAAGGAAAATGTTACGTGGAAGTACGTGATTTAACTTTACTAAGTATTAATAACTAATGTTTCCTCTCAAAGATGATAGTCTTTAGTAGAGGCTGGAAAACAAATATCCAAAAATTAGTCCCTTTTCTGAATGTTAAGCCTCAATGGTTATAGTACAATGACAAATATTTTTCCCATTAGGGATGTTATTGAAAAGCTATTTTCTGATGCCATTGAACAAAGAAAAGAAGATATTCAACAAAACAGTGATGTAGCACGCAGCTTAGCAACCTTCCAAAAATATGGGAATGACCAGATCCCTACAGTTCCGAACACAGGAAGAATTAATCCTCGAGGAGGAGGGTTTTTCTCAGGCGTTCTGACAGCTTTAACTTGTGTAGCAGTAAGTTTCATCTGGTTGATTTTTCATATTTACTTCATTAAGCATGCAATCAAATATACTTAAATTACATGCACATAAAAAAGATCATCAGCACAGAAAAGACTTCAGCTGAGCAGAGTAAATAAGATAGCATTCAGAGTTGTCTGGCAGGAACTACAATTGCAAAGGGAAGTTAGACAAGTTGGGTAAAACTTCAAGATACTTTCTTATAACCTGAATATTCTAGGGTCCATGAAATGGAAGATTCTACATGTCAAGCCCCTTAATGCGTGTTTATTTGTGTCATTAATATATTTGCTCTGCAGGTAAAGGATCTCTTTTTTTTTTCTTTTTTTCCTTTTTTTTTTTTTCTTTTTAAAAATCTACCTATAGGTAGTTCTACTTGGATATCACTGGAGTAGCAGAGAATTTGAAGAAGATCATCTTGTCCACAAGCCTGTGGCTAAATGGACTGCTGAGGAAGTGATACTTTGGCTAGAGCAGCTGGGCCCATGGGCTTCACATTATAAAGAAAGATTTTTACTGGAGAAAGTGAATGGAAGGTGAGAGGCCTAATTGTCAAGAACAGCTGTCATTTGATTGGACTACTGGATAGCATTCATTGGGGACAGTATATGGTGAAATGACCATACTTCGTTCCACATTGTGGGAGCGTTCTGTTGATGTATCAGAATAAAATTTAGGGGAAGTTTTTAACACTTGTAGTTGAAAACTTTAGTAGTAGATACTAAACAAGCTAACTAAAAATTTTCTAAGAAATTTTTTAAATGTCAGTACAGACTGAAATGATACTGAAAGTAAAACTCTACTAATGTATTATCCACCCCTCCCACCTTTTCTTTCTTGTGAAAATATGCCTATGCTATATGCATTGTTGCGTTCCACCCAAGAGCTCTAGGAGACCAGACTAGGTCTGTGAAGTACTGAAGAACTGTGTTCAGTAACAGCCAACAAGCTGATAAATTTGCATGCTGAAAGCAGGCAAGAGAAAACTTGAAAAGAAGGATATTTAAAACCCAGGCTCTGAGACGCAGTTGATTCAGAACACTTGATATGGAATGTAATCCAAAAGCTGATACCTTCTATCAGTAGCTTATTGTTTCAGTATGCAATTGCTAATTTGTTAGTCATACCTTTTTGGTGAAGAGGCACTATTTACCATCTGAATTCTTCTGCTTTTGTAGACTCCTCCTAACATTGACAGAGGAGGATTTCACAAAAGAGCCTTACACTATACAGAACAGTAACCATAGAAAAGCAATTATGGCGGAACTGGAATGTGTGAAAACTTTAGGTGTTAAACCACCACAGAACCTTTGGGAATATAAGGTAAATATTATATAAAATCTGTCACGTATATTAAGTATTTTTAAAATACTACCTTTAAAAGAAAATTCTCTTAAAGCCAGGAAGAGTGTTAACGTAGTAGGAATACCGTTGTAAAAACTGCTTGGTTTAACGAACTGTTGTATTTGAAAAATGATCCTTTGAAAAATGATTGTCAGAAAAATCTAAGAACTGCCATGTCCCTTTCATTTTATTTTTTGTTGTTTGAAACTTGATAATTTGATACCTTTCAGGCAGTAAATCCAGGAAAATCACTCTTTCTCCTGTATGCACTGAAGAGCTCTCCAAGACTCAGTATGTTATACCTATATTTGTTTGATTATGCAGAAGCTTTCCTACCTTTCATCCACACAATTTGCCCTACGCAGGAAGACAAGTATGAAGATATCTTCACAAAACTACTAGTAAGTTTTCAAAACATTAAGTATGCTATTGCTTTAGTTATAAGCATTTTAAGACTAAATAAAACCATGATGTGATTATTCACCATTTCATCTCCTTACAAGACAAAAAAAAAAAGGCCTACAAAGTAGGTGGTACCTTGATTTTGTTGTATGTGATCACCAGTGTTGTGACCATTACCTTTAATAAGATTGATTTTAAGGCTTTTAAGACTTTAAATCTGCAAAACTGTTTTTTTTTGAAGTTCACATGACTATAGAAAGACTGTTCACTCAAAAATACCTGTATTTTAGCAAATGGCACTGTAAGGTCTGGCTGTCTGTGATGTTTTATCCTAATGTGATGGAAATTACTATGTACCTGAAAGTATAGTAAAGATAAATTACTGCTTTCAATGTATGAAAAAACAATAACAAATAAAATAGCGGAAATAAGCCAGTATTGTGCCTGTTTAATAGGAAATTGACTAATAGTCTTTTTATCCTAACTTACAGGACCTTAAAGATCCTTCTTGGAAACAGTGGAGAGAATTCATTGTGAAGTATTTATTTTTGCCATACCAGTTGATAGCTGAATTTGCTTGGGATTGGCTGGATGTGCACTACTGGACATCGAGATTTATAATTGTAAACGCGATGTTGCTCTCTGTTCTGGAATTATTCTCCTTTTGGAGGCTGTGGTCAAGGAGAGAATTGAAGTAAGTCTTACTGAGCTTGTTGAAGAGGGTAGGAAGTACATCACCTTATAAATAGAAAGTAACAGTCTTATAATTTCACAGTTGCTTACTGACATGACAGTGTCTAACTACAACTCTGAGGTTAATAAGAGCGTGTGATCTGAATCTGCACATATACTAATACTCACTCTTGAATATCTTTATTTCTGTGAATACCTGAAAGGGTTTCTTGTAGCTGGATTTACTGATCGGATGTAGCAAATGCAGGAACAGTAATAAGCATGTTCTTACCCATTGGGTAAATATTAACTCTTACCTTGAGAATGAACTTTTATGGTAACTAGTATTAGCTGTCAGCTGAGAACTAAATATGTAAGAACTTTGTCATGATATGCTTACAATATAGTTATTAAATGATGAGTCCTCAGGATCGTAAATAAGTTTAGTTAGATTGATATTATTTCTGATAGGTGACCAGAATTGCTGTTTTCAGTTACTGCTTTAGCCTTAATTCAAGCCTATTAATATTACTTCATAATCGCTGTGATCCTTTACAGTTTTTAGAACTTGCATAGGAAAAATTCTTGTTTAGTGTATACTGGGTTTTCACTTTCTCTGCCAGCGGCTAGGGGGCAGAACATCTTCAAAAGAGAACAGGGTACATGGAAATAATCTATGACAAATCTGGAATTTGACCACTTTAACTTGCTGTGCTTTGTGGTCTGAATAAATTGACTTAATGCTTCCTCATGTAATATCTAGTATTACTGTATTTTTAAGGAAGTTTTTCTGGAGTGCAAAATGGTGTTTTACAGGTACCTGAGTAAAGGCTTAAATAATTTGAAGCTGCAGCACATATTAGCTTTTCATAGTACGGGTAAAACAAAATGAGAAGTTCCTCTAAGCCTCTCCCTTTCCTTTTTCACAGGACTATTCCTCACAGAATGTGGAGACATTTCTGGAAAGTCTCAACCCAGGGTCTTTTTGTTGCCATTTTTTGGCCTTTTATTCCTCAGTTTGTCTGTAATTGTTTGTTTTACTGGGCCTTGTACTTTAACCCAATTATAAACATTGATCTTGTGGTTAAAGAAGTAAGGCGTCTGGAGACACAAGTGCAGTGACTGGCATTGGAACTTCTGAGCTGTTTAGCTTCCAAAAATGGACATTGGAAATAAGTTTTGCTTTTCTTCTTTATGTATGTGGCAGTGAAAGTGGTGGATTATGTTAACTTGAACATACAAAAAAGCCTTAAGGTAAGTTACTCTTAAGCTAGCTGATTCCAAATCTGAGGATGGGCTCTATTATCCAAAAAGAATTTTCTATTTAAAAAAAAAAAAAATTACATTCCTGATTTAGCTATGTAAAACTTACACAGTCATGTCACCCTATTTTTGATCAAATCAAATTTCGCTATTCTGTCTTGAGCATTCTGATTATTTTCAAGCCTGCCTTAAAATCAATGTCTTCTGAACAGCTACAGTGATTCTTACTTTTTTTTTTGAACTCTTTTTTTTTTAACTTAGCATGTCATACCAGCAATGTGTTCTTCAACTTAAGTTTGCCAAAGGAAAGCTCTTCCTGGGTAGGCTTGATATTGAAAGGACTTCAGTGTTTTCAGTCTGCTTTACGTGTAAAGTTGTGACTGTCAATACACAGTCTCGGAGTAGAGTTTGTTGTAAAATGCCTGCTGTTGAAGGCAAAGACTGCTTGAGTTTTCTTGTCTTTTGGAAGATGTGGCGATTGCCATTCAGATTTTTTATTCAGATCAGTTAGACTTCATCAATGGCTTCTTTAATGCTCTCCTCCTGATGTCTTTTGCTAATTCTTACATTCAGGGTTCTCTCTTAAAAAGGGTTGTTTTGGAAAAGTGGCCTGACACTGTAATTACATCTTACTGCAATATAATGTGTGTATCTAGATCTGTGAGCAAGGTTATTTTGTGTACACCGGGTTGCCATTTATTAATGTATGGTTTTTGACTGAAGCAGAAGTTGGATTTTTCAAGAGTTTTGTCGCCTTGCATTCAACATTGGTTTGTGTTGGTGTTTGTTTTTTTTCATTTGTATCATTAATATGAACTTTAAAGTTGCCTATGAATATTTTTAAAGATTAAAGATCTTTTTTGAAAATTTCATCCTTCCTAAAGAAGTGTTATTTTTTTTTTTTTTTTATATTGAAGTACTTGTCATTAGCTTTGACTTGTGCAAACTTGTTCTGTAGCCCTGCATCTCTAAGTAAGCTGAGGTGCGTGAAAGTCGACATAAGAGACTCCTGGTTCTTAAACTGCTAAAATTAGCAGTTATGAAAAAGTATATTACTCAGCAATTCATGTTACTGATACCTCTTCCTAAAAGATTTCAAAAAACTATGAAGTGACCCTAGCTAAAACCATCTTTACATCCTTAGGACGTATATATACACTTCAGAACTCTGCAAACTTATGCTGTCCAAGACCAGAAACTTATGGGAAAGGCAGTCAGTCCCCAGTGACTGCTACTTTTTTCATGTTTCTGTCTTGGTGATGGTTTGCGTTTGCACTTTCAAATCTGGCTCTGAAGTTTTAAGGGTAGAATTTGTCCCTGTGCCCACAGGAAGTTCAAGGTGTACATAAAGTAAGGAGCTTGAGCCATATCAAATCAACAACTTCTCTAGAAAACTGTATTTAAAAAGTAAGAAAGGAAAAATAAAAAAGAATTAGCCATTTTTTAATACAGGTAGGACTACTTAAGGTGAATGAGATGCAAAAGTTAAATTAGGCTTCATAATAAGTTTAATATAGATGAGAGAGCTCTTTGTGCTGACACTGTCACTTCATGCGTTACTTCTGTTCAGTTCAAAGTTAACAAATGTTAAGGTAAATGTTAGTGGAAAAGTTGGATTTGTATCTTGCAGCCAGTGGAGGGGGGGTAAAAAGTTCACAGTGAATGATATAAATCTGAAAAATCTGTGAATCTGAATTTAAACAAAATTAATGTTGTCAGTTACTCTTTAATCTGATAAACTCAAATTCCTATTTAGTCAATAAAAGCTTACACAGAACTAAAGAATTTGCTTTTACTCTGTGCACTGTAGAAGGTAAATAAGAGAAAAAATATTTACTTTGGCCATTCTGGCGTGGAGAGGCTGAAGTGGAAAATCATTTGTTATCGCTACTATGACCAAAAAAAAAAAGAGTCATTTTAGATTTAAATACATACAAAGTTTCCATAAAGACTGATGTCATATATCTAATACCTACACAAAGGCTGAATCTCACCACACATAAAGTCTGGCCATAAAAGGTATTTTGTATGATAGGGAGCTTTAGAAAAACATTTGGCAGCTTCACGGTCACATTCACATGCCATTTTTTGACATTTGTCTTCTAGTGATTCTGAAAGAAAACACAGTAAGTTTGATGTTAGTCTGAAGTAATTAAAAACCCCAAATGGAATACCAAGAATTGCTACCTCACATTCCACGTTTGCCATATAAATGGCTCTTCTATTTCAAGTGCAATAGGAACTGTACCGAGCTTTAGTAAGATTTACAGTTCTTTTGTGTTCTTCCTCCATGCTAGGACATCTCAGTGACAGAGAATATACAAGCAGGGTTTGGTTTAGTGACAAATAATCAGTGGAACTATCTTGGCAGGTGAAAATATAATTGATAAAGACTTAAATTCCCTTCTTCACATTCTTTAATAAAGGAACTCTGATAACTGATTCCACTTTAGAAAGTGGTATGTGACCCTCCCTGCCTGCCCTGTTGCTCTAGTGAAACTTGAGTTTGGGATGGTATTTTCCATTTAAAGGATGTAACATTAAAATTATACATGTGAAATAAGGAATGCAAAGATGTTCCATGTTCAACTTACATCACCCACCTTTTTTATTAAGGCATTCACTAAGAATTTAGGTAACGTGTTTAAGGACAATAAAATCCTTGTCTGGCCATATTTGTTTTATAATTGTGGTGGTGTAATTTAACAGATTTCTTGGCATGAATGTTTCTTCTTGGCATGAACGTTTTCTTCTACAGCAAGATATTTTGGTTTTGTTGTGCCAACCCAGTAATGTGTGTTTTTTTTTTCTCTCTGCAACTGTCTGTAAACTGAAAAATCCTTGATTATATTTTGTTTGAGTATTTAACATTTTGAAAGCTTAGCTGAATCTGCTTGAGATTTGTCTAGGAGCAGAACAAGTGTTCAGTTTGGTGAATGAACTCAAATTCTGCTATGAAATGGAAGCATTCAGCATAAGTAGTATAAACACGATAGGATGAAAAAAACCCATTAATCCAAGAGAGCTGTTCCTTCTTTTGTTATTGCTCCAAACTTAATCTCCTCCATGGTATGTCAGGGACTTTGTTTCAGCTTTGTTTCTTGATGACGTGCCTACTGTCTTGGTCAGTATTTTAAAATATTGTGAGCTTCTGGACTGGAACAGGAGCAGAACCTTTACAGCCCAATACAGGTGGACTGTAACTTGACAGTTAATGAGAGAGTGTGAGAGACAAGACACTTAGTACTTCTGAAGCAGAGCAGGAAATCAGCAAGTAAAGATTCTGTATGACGTAGGTACTTGGGCAAAGTAAAGATTGAATGAAAAGGAGGAAAAGAAATATTGCCAAAAACTTTCATTTGATTTCAGGTCAGGCAAATTCTAAATTGAGTTACGAAATGAAAGGTTTTTGTGTTTTCTCTGAATGGCCTACTGTGGTGCCTTTAAACTGTGGTAGTCAAAAAATCACACTTATTTTTGTAAACAAGTTTATATAGGGGTCTGCATTTTTGTGGTGCAAATAATAACCAATTCTCAGTCTGATTTGCATTCTAGGTGGTAGCATAAAATTACAAGCAAAGTAACTTTGACCTAGCACCTGATTTAAAAAAAAACAAAACCAAAACCTACAACAAAAAAACCCTGCAAACTTTAGGGGCTTTTGAGGAGTTAGGGTTTCAAAAAGTCTTTGAAGTGTATTGGAAAATATTTGCTAAAACTTTGGGAGTTATGAACAAATAATGTAAAAGAAATGCTGCTTTTTGCTGTTCAATGTTTTTTGTTTGTTTGATATCTCTTTGTCCTTCTCTTTTATACTATAGCATGGCAACTATATTACATTCATATTTCAGAGCAATCAAACAGAATTTATCAGGATGCGGTCAGCCATCTGTTGCAACTTACACATTAATTATGTAACTATTTCCAAATTAACATTTTATGGCTTGTGGACATGTTACTTCCATAAATAAAAACACACTCATCAAATATTTTATTACCTCGGTGTTTGAAATTGTAAGTTGTAATTGTGAATTCATTCATAAATTGCAGACACTAGCAGTAGGCAGTGCAACTGATCAGTGGTAAGTGTGCCAATAACTGGTCCATCATAAACTTGTGAATGGTGTGAAGTATTTTCTGCTAAGTATAAAAAGGATCCTTTTTAAACAATTGTAATTTTCTTGCCTCCTGTTTGTAGTTGCTTTCCATTTGGAGACTTGCAGGGAGCAGTATGTCGTGGGTTCCTCAACTTATGTAAATGCCAAGTAAAAAGAGGGGGTTTTTTTGGTAGTGTTTTCTGAAAGGGTTAATAAAAGCTTGTAGATCAGAACTTTGTGTGTATCAGTAGGTGGGATTAAGAAGAAGAAACTGCAATCAGTTGATTAGCATAGCTGGGCTTTCTGGAGGCACAGCTTACCCTGGCAAAAAAAAAATCACAAGGGGAAGGATGCTAAAATAAGAATTTTACAGTTAATTAAGAAAATGTCTTTCTATGAAGTCAGTAAGACAATCAATAGAAGTAAAAAGAAAGAAAAACCAACCCGCCAAAAAAACACAACAAAAACCCCCTCCACTAACAAAACACTAGAACAGCTCACTCACCGCAGACAGGCGTGTTGTCTTCACATTCCCAGTGGTAACTCTCGATCTTTGGGTGACAACCTGCTTGTTCTGCCTTACCATAGCAGCAGTCATGGTTAAAGCAGCACCTGAGAATAACACAAATGGGCTTGCCTTAATTCATACTGTAGTGATTTATGATCACATAATCTGGATGGATTTTACCAGCGTGTTTCTACAGGCTGTGAGATAATATGAGTAAGCATATGCAAATGTACAGAGTTATTTGCTCAGGAACCAAAACAGGGTAATCGTTTAATAGATCACCTGGAAAAAATTATTACTCTTTCATGTAATCGATGATAAAGAAAATGTCTGATACACATTGATCTGGTTGAACTTCCTCATAGATGAAAATAAAAGGAATCTTTATAAAGCATTCTCAGTTTTAAACACAATAAATTATTATGTGGGTATGCCTCTCTCCTAACCTCTTCCAAGAAAAAGACTAAATGCCAGAATAGTTTGTGAGACAGTGAATGATGTATTTTTCTGCCAGTTATTGATGCTATTGTAATAGTAATGGGAAAGGGACAAGAAGATTTGTTAGGCCGCGGCATGCTATCATAAATGTTGTCTTACAGCAAAGTCCTTAGATGGTGGTAGAAAAGCTGAGAGTGAGGGAAATGTTAAGTAATGAATAGCCATGAGTGCTGTTTATGCCAGAGTATAACTAAAACTGCTCGGTATCATGAGAAAATTTGGAAAATTGCCCAAAATGATATTTCAAAATTGTTCTTGTCATAATTGAGACAATGAATTCATAGACTTCCTATCACATTGTGGAACTGAACATACAGGTAAGCATTAATGGCATATTTTAGTGCTTAAAAAAAGAATTACTCTTCTGGTGTAGAGTCATTGCAAGCCCAGAAGAGCAAGCAGGGGGAGGTAGCAAGGATCTGAAATTAGATAGCTTGTAAATTTTTGCCGCAAACTAACTATACTCTTTTTTTTTTTTTTTTTTTTTGTCTCAGTGGAAGAACAGGATGTGTCCACAAGCTCTTTGCATTCAGTCATTCGGTTTCCTCCTGGTAGACTTAAACCATCGTATTATAGTAGACACATGATGTTTAGATGGTGTTTAGATTGCCTGAGGAATTTTTGTCTGCAATAGAAAAAGTCAATGCTGTGAGCTCGCATTTGAATTACTGTTTTTTCTGATGCTTATTAAATAATTACGTGGTAATGCCACACAAATCTCAATTTAAAGGTCCTGCGGTATGTAACAGTTGAACGGCACATGCCTGTGAAGTAGCTGAATACGTCCATGTCATGCATAGAAATTAAAAAACCCAAACTGACTTCTAATGAGTCTTTGTAGCAGCACTAAGGTAAATAAAGTAGGAAATTCGGCTTCTTTTGCCATAGTGCAGTCTATCTTAATGTGTTTACAAAAAAATTTAGAATTAATCTTCTTTTAAGCATTTTAAATAAAAGTAGATGCTTAAGGATTTTACATTCTATCTTATGAAAGCAATATATGATTGTCTCTATTTGAAAGTTCATAAGTGGCAGGCAAAAATCTAAATTGCAATAATTATTATTTGAATAATTCCATTACAGACATTCTTACTTCAGATTAAGTATTTCTGTTTAATTTGTTTTCAGGCATAATTCTGAATGTAAACAGACCAGCACGTAGCTCAAAACTTTAAGAAATCGAACTTGATTCGAAGAGAGTTTGTCTCTGCGTTCAATTGGTACAATTCTTGATTCTGTTCAAATGCAGTAGAGTAAGTACACTCACTCTGGCTTGTTCTTACCATTCCGTAGCTATTGAAATCCTAACCACAAATAGCTAACCATGTTTTGTGGAGAAGCAGCTTCTTGCTACTGTGGGACTTTTACAAAGTGAAAAAATGGCCTACAATGAAAGATTGGCAAACTGCAGATTCTCCATCATTATCTTTAGGTATTCGGAGGACCAGAACTAATAATAGTCCCTTCTTTTTTTATGTGTTCCCAGTCATTAAAGTAGCAACTACATGCTACAAAATCATCTTTAAAATAACAGATTAGACATCCAAAAACTTGAAATACATAGGCAAAGATTCTAAAAGTTTTAGGTGTAATCATGACTAGTATCTTTATGCCAAAAAAAAAAAAATCAGATTTGAACTTTCCATATATTCTACCCTAAATGTATCAGACATTTGTTTTCCTTTTAATTTATAACATACCTGTCTGATAAGTCAGATCTTAAGATGTCACAGACAGTGGGGAAATGTATCATTATAATGATAAATTTGAAAATATAAAACCTTTATTTGACTACTGTAACCAGAAAATCATTTTCCTGTCAGCTAATGTTCAATTAGAAATTAAATTCCTGGTAGCCAATATGCTGAGATTTAGTACTAAATACAAAGGTCTGGTTTTAGAATTATTTTAGTAACAATTCATAATTCCTTTTATTCTGAAGTTATTTTTCAACAGGTTGACTTTTGCATAATTTTCCGAGTATTTTAAATACTAATAAAATGGGATGGATGGTAGTAGAATCAAAAGATTTTTCAGTAGCTTTTTTTTTTAATTTTTACTTTTATAGGTAGCTTGAATATTTGCGTATTAAAGCTTCTCCAAGAAGACTTGAGTTCTTCAGTTCTTGGCCAAACAGCAACAGCAAAGAAAATCAATTGTACTGTGAATCCAATATTAGCGCGATGAGAGTTTCAGTTAAAGGCAGGTAGGACTCGTGTACATTTACAGTAACACAATTTTAATGCTTCAGAGTTTCTTAGCAGTCTGAGGTATGTCTAACCTCAGTTCCCTCACTGATGTTAAATAGGCCTAATTCATGTTTTAATCCTTTTACTCTGTCATCTGCATACATTCAGCACTTAATTACTCAGATAGTTACTCTTACCAGTCTACTCTGTCCTTGGGCCATCCTCTTCCTCCCAGACCACAGTAGCATCCGTAACGTAGGTAGGCAAAAGGAGATCGTCCTGTAGTACATCTAATGGCTCCGGCTAATTCAAGAATGCCTCTTCGATTTCTAAAATGGGCTTCCCCAAAAGTGCCTTTATAAACTGTGGAAGAAAAACTCTTTATTTTTTATTGAATCAAACATGCAGATATAAAATAGGATTTATTTTTTTAAACTTTGATAATGAATGTCAGTACTTGAAAATAATACAGTTTTCTTTTGACACTTTGGGGCCACACTGCTTGACCCAGTCCCTTTTTACTCCAATCTATGGTGAACGGAATTCTAAACAACATCCTGAACAGCTGTAGTGGTTTCCTCCCATCAAGGCAGCGTACGGTGGCAGACTTGAGTCATTTCCAGTCTTCAGGCTGGCAAGGGCTAGCATGTGCTCTGTGGTCTAGGTCCACTAATCTGCTAAGATTAGATGCCCTAAGCGTTGCAGCATTTTCTCCTTATCATAATATGCAATTTTGCGCATGTTATTTTGTAGAATGTAAGGCTTTACATTGGAACAAATATGTCCTTTATGATGGGGTTCTGTTTTTCCTCATTTTTAGACAAGAAGCCACATAACTGGCAGGGGTGGGTGTAGAGCTGGGAAATGGGCGGGTGTTTGGGGTCCTTTCCAGGGAAATTAGAAGAAGGGTTGCTGCTTTTTTTCTGATTTATTTTGTTTGGGGTGTTTGTTGTTGTTGTTTAAGGGATACTCACTATTATTTCTCGAGAACAAGACTGTGTTTAAGAACTTCATTTTAACTGTCCCACGTCAGTACTAAAGCAGTAGGTCCAGGACAGCAGATAAATGTTGAGCCACCAAATGAGTTTTTTTAGGGTTCCATATCATCCTTCAGGTTGAGCTAACGCATCAAGGACCTTTAGTCGTAATGGGCAGCATTTCCTTGCGATGCAGGCTCCAAGCTATTTGCAGCAATTTTTAAGAAGTTGGATGAGTACAAAACAAATTAGTGGAAGGATGCTGATTAGAGTTGTCTTACTAACTAAACTAATGATTTATTTTGGTATGAGGAGAACCGTTTATAAACCTTAACTCCCAGTATTGGATACGGATTGTGAAAGACATTAAGATTTAATAACTGATAATATCTGTGAGAGACAGCAGAAAAAATATTTAGACTTTGTTATTGAAGGCTTTGATATTTATTTTCCTACAGAATAACTATATGATTATACAGTTTGTATATAATCTGTATAATCATATAATCTATTATAATAGACTAACTAATAGACTAATCTATTATAATAGATCATATGATTAACTATAATCAGTTAATGGAAGACCTGCCAGAAAAAATATTGTTCCCAGCACAGTTGAGTAACTTGAAACGTGTGGGATGCTGGTGACCTCCAGCACTCGTAATTTCACAGAACAAAGGGATTTAAACACCTCATGAAATCGCCTCATTAAGAAATGCAGTTGGTTTGTATGTGAGAATGGTGAAAAAGCTTTAGAAAGAATGTTTGTAGCTAATCCTTACTTATGAAAATAGCTAGGCTTCCGAAAACAATATTTAGTACTTTTCTGACTGGCGACTACTCCCAGATCTCGTTCCCTCCTGCTTTGTGGGCATATGATCTAGGGAGAGGAGAGGATGTTGAAACAAGGGTGCTTAAACTTGCACATGCATCTTTGGCCGTTGGTTGAAAGCAATCACATCTTGAGGAGTTACAAAAGATTCCTTGGCTGTGATTCCTTGCAAATACAAAAGATTCCTTGCAGTTTCATTTAAAAACTGTTCCATTAGCACTAAAACTAAATCGCTAAGATAGTGAATAGTGTCTATTGTGTTGTGGCTCCAATTCCAGGATATTATCTGCTGTTTAGTTATATAGGGGTTTTGGTAAAAAAAATCCTCTTGTGCTTTCCCAAGGGGTCCATAAGGTGTACTGGGTGGACTCTTTGGAACCTGTAGTTCTAGGTGTCAAAATAACAGTCATGTTGTGGAACTGACACATCATCGTCTCCCATTCTGTTGAAGCTCTGGATATGTGTTTCAGTTGTGGAAGCATCCATTTGAGTATAACCAGGTTCTTATCTTTACAATAGCACTGAGTTAGCCACGCTGCCAGTACAGGTTCAGTAAATTTCCAACTGAAAAAAAATCTGCAATAAGGCTGCAGTATTACAAATGACATTCTGTTTATACTCTTCAACGTTTGGTAAGCTTTGGCTAGACTCTTGTAGTTAGCCAGTAATGTCTGAAGGAACCATGTTAGTGGTTAATGGCAAAGCTGGGTTTGTTCTCCATAACATTAGTGATCCTGAAGAAAGTGAAGAATTTTTACATTGTGTCTCAGTTCTGGCAACTGGGGAAGGATGGTGTAGGAGAGCTACAAGACAGGAAGAGGAAACTAAGAATTTCCGAGTCATATTCGTGGTTTCATCAGAGAATTGTTTGCTAACTTCGGAGAAATCCAGTCCCTTGATGTAAATCCATGTGAAGTCTGCTCCCTGAGGAGCTGAAGTATAAATCTTTAAAATGCGCTATGTAACTTAAAGGAAGGACATAAACTTTTTATCCTTGCAGTTTATTTGTGTTACAGCGTCTGGACATCCAGGTATAAACCAAGAGTGTATTGTACTGTACATACTCTGCGTATGACTGAAGGAAAAGTCTCTATCCCAACAGCTTTGTAATTTGAGTTCAATAAAAGCGTCAAAAGACAATCCCAGAATGCATGGAACTATGGAAATAATCAGAGGATCAGTATGATGATGGTAGCATTAGTGTATTAGCAACATAATAAAACTTCTAACTAAAGTATTTTTTCAGAACTTCTGTGGAATACAGTCAGAGAGTGCAGTGACATTCTGTGTATTTCCAAATGTTTTGCGATTAAGGTATGTTTTTGAAATCTTCTGTGTGGATTCGTTTGTTTTTATGAAGACGTTGCATTTATCGCTATGGCCAAGAGTATTCCTGTAGGTTTGATTATGCATTCCTGAAGGAGTAGTGTCATCCCTCTATGTCTAGTGTTTTTTGTTTTCGTCATGCAGGTTTTGTGCAGCTCTATCGAACACAATATTGTGGGTGGGGAAAAAGGGAGGGAATCAGATTGCATTTATTTTAATTTAATTGCTTTATATTGTGTATGAAAAAATCAAAACCACATTGGTTTGATATCTAGAGGTCACAGGAAGTACAACTAAGTGTGCAAAAATAATTTACAGTTAGACAATTGGAGTCTAGTCTTGTTATGGCTTTTAATATTCTTGTAATATTTAATTCCAGTATTTATTGCATAATAGGAATTGGAGCTTTTTTCAAAGGTTCAGCTGTTCTTGTTCTTGAAAGAAAACTTCAAAAACAGGTATTTGGGAGAGGAAAAAAAACTTAACAAGAGATTAGTCCATCAGCAGACTCAGATTTAACTGCATGTGATATAGCTGCTTTAAAGGTAAAGGCTGAAGGGAAACCAAAACTATACCAGTCCTAAGGCTACTTTAGGCACCATGAAATAGCAGGTGGTCAAAGAAAAAACCCCAGACAAATCTGTGCAGTTGTCTTTGTGATTGTAATGACTAAGCCAGAGAGATCAAAAGCCGTGAGGTGACTTTCTGAAGACTGAAATTAAGTAAACACTAAAGACAGCCTGAGAGAAAGTAACAGTAACTAATCACATTATATTTGTGTTGTGCTTGATTTTAAAACTGTAAATCCTGTTGCCCAAATTGGAGCCCTGCCACATTAGGAGAATTTGAACTTCATCATACTGTGTTGGTTTGTTGCCTGTGTAAGTGCTTAAGAGTTCAGATTGTGCTAATTGCTGTACATTATGATGTCTCTGCAAGATGTTTTCCACTATACCGTCCTACTCTCCCTTTTTCCTAGTCTCCTGAATAGCTTAAAATAGTATTTAAAAATCCAGTCCCTTAAATTTCCATGTGCATAGAGGGGAAAAAAATTTGGAAACACATTAATTTTTTGTGAAAGGTCATATTTTCTGTAACATTATATTCTTTGCAGTGGGCACAATGCAAACATAGTAATTATTTTTGCAGATATATAATTATATTTTTATTGAGATGCACAACTTCGCATAATTGTGATACGTAACTACATTAATCATTAGCATGTAGTAATGTCTATGATGTTTTGTGGGTTTTAAAAGAAATTTTAAGCCATTCTTTCAAAGACTGAGACTACAGAAACACTTTTTGATGTCAAGTATGTGTAAGATTTCCTATAGTGGTATTTCCTTTGTCCAGTTATAGTGCTCCAGTAGTTTAAGCAGACTTTCTGATGCATCTCCAAGATCTTTCCAGAAGTGGAAACCTTTGAACTTTACGCATTACAGAAACTTTTTTTTTTTTTTTGCTTAGTTTTTTTCCTCTTGGTTCATAACCCACCAGTAATGGCCTTTTTCTCTTCATCTTGTTGCCCAGGCTACTGATGTGCTATCTCCACAAACTGTGCTCCCAGGTAAATTTTTTGAAAGGATAAATTTGCCTGTTTTGGTATGTGGTCCAAGCATTGAGAAACAGGTAAATTGCATTTCCCTTCCTCCTCACTGCCTACGGAGTGGGTGACTGCGGTGCCTGACTCAGAGCTATCGGACAGAAGCCAGGCTCTCTGTAACGATCACTGCAGGCTGGCAGAAGCAGTGAAACAGTCTTTCATTGCTTGCCTTAAAGTTGTTGCTGAGGTTTGCGCCGCGCAAAGGATGAAGTCCGGAGGATGATCACAATGCAGAAGGAATAATAGGGTCATGCTGAGGTCAGGAAGCAGAATTGGGGCAGTGATCTTGGTGGGACCTGAAGTTGGCCCCATTATGCAAGCACCTTGCCCTGTGGTCTTTAATCATGCGATTGCCTCCCCCCTTCCAGACCCTGCTTCATTCTGTGACAGAATCTGTGATAAGAATGAATTGAGGCCTTAGGATCCTTCTTTTTGCAAGATTTGGTTTGGTAAATTTGTGAGCTGTGTAGGAATGTTTTAAAAAAGTGCGAGAAGACAAAAGAGAATCTCTTAAGGCAGCTGAATGCTATTTTGGAAAACTGGATTTTATCTTTACAGCTGTCAAAAAGGCTCAGCATAAGGTTAGTTTAATCACATTAAAACAATGCCTATTGATGTTTACTAACAGTACGCTCCCAGCCTGCTGAATATCCTGGGGTTGGGGTACCAAACTATTGCAACACGCAGTGAGAGCCAGGCTTTGACTAGTTGAAGTTCTGCATAATTGTAAGTAGTCGTAGTTAAAATTGGGTTCTAACATGTCACCACGGGAACCTAAAATTAGGCGATGCTTTTTTGTGCCAGCCCACCAACCTTTCTGAAAAAAAAAGGGATGATAATATAGTTTCACAGAAGTGTGAAATAAGTACACTCAGATACTATACCAGTGAATACCTCCGAAAACTTATGAGGAAATGGACTGTAAAGTATTACAACTGGTCTTTAATACTGCTTCATAAACAGGACATAGAAGACAAAAAAAATAATTAAATACTTGCAAAGTGAGTAGTTGGCTATGCTCAGGTGTGAGGCAGGGGTCCTTTAATTACGTTCTCACATCATAACTTATTCATAAAGACTGACTCATTCTTTCAGAATAACCCAGGTATGGGTTTGCTGGCAATCTCAGTTCTAGCAGTTCCTCGCTGAAGCACTCTGAGAAACCTCTCCCTAACGCCCACAAGAAAAGTGTGGGAAAATGTATTGGCTTTGTAGGAAGACTGGTATTACACATGCAATCTGCAGTCTGATTGTAAACACTGCACTTTTTAACGCACTTGCACGTTACTGATGAACTTTTAAAAAGCGCTGTAAGACCCTCCAGCGCGGCTCCCCTGTTCGCATCCACGTTGAGAAGCGGCCGGGCTGTCACCGCTGCTACAGCCGGCACCTCGCGTTTCCCGCTCGGGAGCGTCCCCCCCGCGCCCCGGACAAACTCTCAAAGTCCTTCATTCCAAAGCGTGAGGGTACTCCCTTGCCATGATCTTCCCTAACGCGCTCTCCTCTCCCGCCTCCCCCAGACGCACCCAAGCCCCGTTCCTCCGGGTGCGGGGCGCCCGGCGAGGGGCGAGCGCGGCCGGGAGGCGCCGCTGGACCGGGGCGCGTCCCCGCCGGGAGGGACCGGACCGGACCTGGCGGAGCCCCGGCCGCGGGCCCGCAGCGGCTCTACTCACCGGCCGCCAGCAGCAGCGGCAGCAGCAGCAGCAGCGGCGGGCGCAGGGGCAGCGGCGGGCGGCGGGGTCCCATGGGCAGCGGCGGGCGGGGGCGCGGGCTCCGGCGGCAGCGCCCGGCTGCGGGCGCGGGCTGTGTCGGTGTGAGCCGGGGCGGCTGCGTGCGGCTATAAGCGGCGGCTTTCTGCCCCGAGTCAGGTCCCCCCGGCGCCAGGGCTGAGGGCCGCGCTCCGCTGTCCATCTGGGCAGAAGGGAGGAGCTGCCGCCCGAGAGCCGGGACCTGTCACTCGGGCAGGGGACACACGCAGGGGACCCGCCGGCGGGTCGTCTGCTGGTCCCTGGCGAGGGGGCCTCCGCTCCGCTGCTTCCCTGCTCCGGTAGCTATCATATCTCTTTGAATTACAGCACTTCCTAGACAATTTAATCTAGATACAAAGAGTTAAGATAGCAGTGAACCGAGTTGTAAGTTATTCTAGGGGTTAATTATAACCGGTGCTGAACACATGCGCTGTGCCCGTAGTCTGAATTTGCCAAACTTCATCTCCCGATTGCTACTTTTCCTGGAGGACTAAAGAACAACCAACTCCTAAACTGGTTACAGGCATTTGTAGCTTGATCAAAGTAACTTTTTAACCTTCCTTCAACCAAGATAGACTAATATTTTTGTACATTGTACAATCTTCACATTTTTTCCATTCCAACTCTTGTATTATTTTGTAAAGCCTACAACTAGTTGCCATATTACAATCACGGTTTCATTGCCCCTCTCAACACACAGACAGTACTGCTTCCTTTTCCGTCATTTTTCCTTTCTCGTATGTTCCATGTATTTAATCAGATCTTTCATTATTGCACTGAAACCACTGTATTTCCCGACAGTTGTTCAAGCAATCAGGACCCCTGAAATTTTGGGTATTGATTTTTTTTTGTGTGTGTGTGTGTGGTTTGTTTCTTCTTTTTTTGGGGGGATCCCATTGAGGCCTACACTGCTAGGATAAGGAAGGAGAGAAAAAAACAAAGTTTTTTTAATGGAACTTTCCAAGAACTTGTTCTTGGTCATGTCATCTTACTATTGGAGAGCAGCTGGTAGCTTTTTTTGTAATGAATGGTATTTCATCAAAGAAATAAAACGTTTTTTCATGTGTATACTGACGGACAATTCTACTTTCACATTAAAATGCTCTGATTTCTGCGTTATATTGTTACTCTCTAATCAGAAGAGAAGTAGAGAATCATATGTGGTCTGATTTCAAAAGACAAAAAGCATGCACAGACAGATCAGATTTGTTTTTGTTATGCTCTCATTAATCCGCGCTCTATGAAATGTTTGTGTTGGCACTGAAGTTAGGGTAGCGTGGGATAAACGTGGAAGCACATCAGTTTAAGGTAAGATATTGATATGCCTTTGTACACCTGATCTGCCTTGGTGCAACAACGTGCAGCACACCAGAAATGGTAGGTCAGCCCACTCTGTGCTAACTCTGCTTCAAGAAGCTAAAGGATCATGGTAGGAACTTGACAAACCAGAAGAAAACAGGGTTTCCAGCTCGAGAGCTTGTACTCTGCAAAGGGACGGAAGTTGTTGGAGGCTTGCTGCGTGACCGTGACTTGCTGCTGGTCAACACCAGGCAGCTTCTGAGAGGATGTGCTCCGTGCGCTCCCAGCCAGGCTGGCTGTCCCTGCGCATGGGTCTCACCAGCACAGTGAACCACAGCTGCCACTCCGTTTCCCAACAGAGATGGGCTACAACACTGGTGAAATAGGATCTCTGGCCATCATCAATGTTGTCAATGACCCTGAGAAGTCTTGGTAATGTACAAGTCATAACAGAAAACCCATTTATTTGGGATAATTTGTTTATTTTTTTTTTTTTTTTTAGATTTTGTTGCTACTGTCATCAACTGGGTCAAAGCAATTTTCCTATTACTCATGGAGTCACATCGCTAATTACTGTTACTCTATTTTCATACTGTCACTTATACTGCATTTGTTTACTGACTCTTCCGGTGAATAAGTCACACCTATTAGAACGTTTTAATAGTGTTCAATAGCAATTTAGTGAAACTTCCAGTTGAACAGTATCCCATCCAGCATACCATTGGATATGACAATGAAAACAGTAACCAGGGGAGCAATATGAATTACATTTCGTGTTTGTTCTTCAGGAGACTGACTGATGCAATGTGTTAGTGCACTTGATGTTGGATTAGTGCAGTTGATACATTTCCTCTGAAGGAAGGAAAGTAATCTTAAAACCACTGAAAAAAAAACGAGACCAACATGTTCAGACTACAGTTGCTTCTATCAGAAAGTAGACAAAGATGCAAAGTGACAAAAACTATATGAAGTGATGAAGTAAGGAATGCAAGTCAGGAGTCTGATCGAAGGAAATACTTACATTGAGGGGGAGTTAGGTTGTCCAGTTAATTGTCGTGGCATACGGCTAAGAAAATATACTAGTAACAGATTGGAAGTTAATAGGGATTACGATCATATAGTGATTTTTTTTTTTAAAAATGAGATTTAAAATTCCCTTTACATTTTTATATAAAAACTTATGTGGCAGTGCAGACCTGTGTATTTGCTTTTTGTGGTGTTCCTTTTATCTGAAGCATTTGGTGACTGGTGTAAGTCATGTGACAAATGGCATTTTCCTTCTTACTGATGAGTTCTTTCATCAACTGGAGCTCTGCAGGGGCAGGGAGAAGCATTTACTTTACAAATATACTTTCTCAAACAAGGTTGCATGTGCTCAATGGTTGCTTTAATTAAGTTGTTTTTAAGTCTGAGGAATAGATTAATATAATTGAGACACATAGTTGTACTGACGAACATTCTCACAGCGTAACAATATTAAAGGCAAACTCGTTAAGTTAGTTGCAAACGCCTCATTCCTCAATGTCTGTGATTCTGTACATGCAGAAAGATGACAGAATACGTTAAAATGCTAAAATGTTGATGGAAAGTGCTAGAATGGTCTAAAATATGGTTAATGTAAGTGCAAGTTATCCAATTCCCTGTGAGCAGGTGAAGGCAGTGTAACAGTATATTTACTGCTGACTAAACAGCTGCAAAGCTGTATTTTTATAGTAACAGAAGTTGGTTCCATTAACAGTTTTTATTTAGTAAGAATAGTTATTTTTACTGAGAAATGAAAAAGCATTAACCACCTATCTTGGTCAAATTTATATATACTCCACATTTAGCTGTTACGAAGAGGCGTAGTGATGATGATGAGTATAGAAGTACTCAGATCTGTAGGTATCTAAGCCAAGTCCTACAAAATTAGGATTCTACTACATTAAGCATGTGACAATTAAGCTATATGACATATTTGCTGCCCCACTGAATTAATGAACAAATAAAGAATGGTGAAAGAAATTATTTTCCCTTTGGTAGAGATGGGAACGGAGGCAGGGTCATTTGCTGAAGCTGATATCTGATGACTGGAGCAGAGCTGTGAAACTGCACCTTGGTGTTCTGAATCCCAGCTTAAGTCCCAGATTGGGGTCTTCTGTGGCACTGACTCCTGGAGGAAAATAAGGAAAGAGAACACATGCCTCCATGTGAAGGTATCAGAATAATTAGAGCCGAAGAGCTGCTTCCCAGCAGTAAGTCAACTGACTGTATTTACTTGATTGCTATACTTGGCAAATGTCCCTAAGTTAACCCACGTTTTCTTAAACATTGGATTGGAACACAGATTTGTCCTGGAAAACATCCCTTACAAGTGTATGTTCCCTCAGATGCTGAATGTCCAAGTAGTACACAATCACCTTCTTATCATCGTTGTCTTCATAAAAAAACCCCAGCCCTACTTATTCAAGTATTTGTTTGGAAACATTCAGTGCCTTCATTCCCATTTTTAGAGGTTTGGCTGGCTTCCTTCTCTTTCATGTCTTTCCATCTTCCCTTAGTTCCTTTTCACAACCAATGCTTCCTGTTTACCAACGTTTTCATCAGCTCCTGTTGTTGGGGATGTTGTTCCAAAAACTATGAGAATTGTAAAGCATAGTTTGGAGAGCTAAGCTCCATGTAGAAGATTAGAAAACATTCTGCTAAGCTATTTTATACTATTTTCCAATGTACTTGGTATTATCTCATATCTATTTCTAGCATACAGAACCAAATCCAACTTTGATTTAAGACCATGGCAGGCTATAGTATAACTGGTAATGTCTTTGGTAATAGTAAGCCTATGAGTAGCATTCTGAGAGAATTCTGGGGACCATGTTTGTAATGTTGTCCTTTATATGCCCTTTGGCAGCGATGTTATTCTGTCCTTTCTGCAAAAATACTGTGCTAGTGCGTAGCTGCCCATAACAGACAGTTGTGTGCTGGAAAGGTTGTTATTACATAAATGTTCTTGAAACTGGTTTACAGTTATAATGTATGCAGAGGAGCTAAATTACTCCTACGGTTTTCTTTTTTCATCTGTCTTTTTTTGGTTTTGTTCTGTTACAGATTCCACCCTCTGCTCCTTAAGTATAATGGCTTCTAGCACAAAGTCCATCCTGTGCATATAATCACCCAAAAAAATAGCAAGACTGCAAGCACGTTCTTGAAGTACTATATGATATTCTGACACAACTCTGTCCATTTTTCTGATATCGAAATATATCATCTGCCTTTGAGCAAAGCAACAGACTGGAGAATTCCGGGGAAGGGCTCTATAAATAATTTCTGACTTGCTTAATCTCTTAAAACAAAATTTGAACTCGCTATCATATCTCTGGAAGGACATTTGACTTGCTCTCTTTTATTCAGGTTACACCAACTTGGATTCTTGAAATGGCTGATGTAATGACCAGGATGATGGGATACGGTGACCTCTCAGCAAGATTGTGGGTGATACCAAATTGGGGGGAGTGGTTGATACACCAGAGGGCAGGGCTGCTACTCAGATGGACCTAGTCAGACTGGAAAAATGAGCTGTTAGGGACCTCATGAAGTTCAGCAAAGGCAAATGCAAAGCCCTGCATCTGGGCCAGCATAGCCCCATACAGTAGGACAGGTGGGGAACTGACCGAATAGAGAGCAGATTTGTAGAAAAGGAGCTGGGGGTCATAATAGACAAATTGAATGTGAGTCAACAGTGTGTTCTTGCAGCAAACGTGCCCAGCTGCATACTGGGCTGAGCATAACTGGTAGGTTTGGAGGGAAGTGATTCCTTCCCTCTATTTGACACTTGAGAGAATAAATCTGGAGCTTAGTGTCTTGTTTTAAGAAAGGCATTGACATACTAAAGCTATAGTACTACATACTACTATACATACACCTAATACATACTACATACATACACCAAACTCTTCAGGGGTCTGCAGCTCATGACATACAAGCAGCAGCCGAGAGATAGATTTGCTCAGGTTTAAAGATGATGATGGTGAGGGAAGATCACACTGCTGTCTACTGCTTCCTAATGGAAGAGTGTAGAAAAGATGGAGCCAGATTCTTCCTAGAGGTGCATAAGAGGCAATGAGCACAAGTTACAAAATGCGAAATTCAATATAGGAAACAATTTTTTTTCTTTTCTTTATTTTTTTTTAACAAAGGATAGTTTAATACTGAAACATCTTGCCCAGAGAGGCTATGGAAACTCCATCCTCAGAGATACTAATGAATAATTGGAGAAGACCCAAAGCAACCTGTTTTAATGGGACCTGCCTTGAGCAGAAAGTTGGACTGCAGGCTTGCAGAAGTCCCTTACCACCTACGTGATTCCATGATTTTGTGATGTGATAGCAGATAGCTTCAAACTATCAGTTCCACCCTGCCAGGGGAAGAGACTCCAATAACACTTTTCCTTTTGCCTAAAGGTTTTCATGAAACCATGCCCTGCAGGCAGGGAAGGCAGTAGGCCTGTTCTACTGCAATAACAAATTCATTGATAATTATTTTTCCCATGTACCACCAACTAAGCTATGCAAGTGCACAGGGAAAATCATCCATACTGAATTCAAAGAGAGTCGAGACTTTGCCTACTTTTATTATCTAAACAGCTTTGTCATAAACAGAAGCAGTGCCCTTTTCATAAAGAACTACTTTCCTACTGTTTTAACTCACTATTCTGAAATTCCATTTCTATGCCTTTGTCCTTGTTGACTATTTCTGAATCTTCTTCCAGTTCTATTTTTACTGAGATGGGGGATAAGCGGCAGAAGTGTATGCAGTATTCAAGGTGAAGACAGAACATGGATTTACAGAGACTGTGCAGACTACATTACACTAAGAGACACTACATTACACTGGAAGAGACAGAAATGCACATATGATTTTATGTAACTTTTCCTTTTAGTATGTCTACTGGCTCCTTGTTGTCTCTAAATGTTTTAAATTGCCTAAAAATAAAATGGTGGATTTTGTTACCTGTTTATTTTTTCACCTCTTATTGTTTTGTTCTTGATTCTGTTAATGGTGCAATGCCCTATTGGTCTGGTCTGCTTGTATTACAGCTTTCTTTCACAACCTTTCTTTTCGTGATGGCTGCTTCCTCAGCTGTGAAGAGTTTTATGGCATTTGGACACTTGGGAGAGGATAAAACCCTTAAGCTATGTGTCAATCAAAGGAAAGGTAAGTAGAATGCAGCCCTTGTCTGTTCCAGACTAACCAGCACAAGAGCTATCTATCTTTAAACAGCTTCAATGCCATCCAGACTGCTTTGGGAACTGGGAAGTTACTAAATGTATCGTTGAAAGACAAAAAGACCCTGGAAGTACTCAGCAATGGGGAATGTTGGGATTAGCTAGAGAATTTATGAGTAGGAAAGAAGTGAATACCAGAAATCTGGTATCTTAAGACACGTGGGATCAAAGAGGGGCTCAATAGTGTGGAAGAACTGAGTATGTGTTGCTTGTCACGCAGGTTCTGGATATCTGTCTTTGCTGTTGGATTGTCTCCCATCTTTACTCTTTGCTTTTCCAGTGTGGTTGGGATGAGGAGTGACTGAACCAGAGAACTGTCAGCACTAACATCATGATTTGCTACACCTGAAATAAACCAGATACTTCCAAATCAGCCAAAAGATGTAATAGTCACTTGCTGAGGAGTATGCGTAGAGCATAAGGGCACCACATGCAGGTCAATGTTCAGTAAAATGTTTGCTTAGCTGCTATTGTTTAGCCACTAGCTGCTGGTTTGATTGCCTGTGAGAAGTGAGGACTCTCATCTCAATAGAGGGTAAGATTTTAAACGCATTCTCAAATCTGGGCCGTCACGACGAACACATTATTAAGTTTTCTATGTGGCCTATTTTCCACTGCATTTGGAAGGCAACAAATGCCATGGGTACTATATAATATAAACAATTTAGAACAATTTATATATCCTGTAATTATAAAGACTTAAGCTTATGCTTCTTTACAGTACCAATTACTGGTTTAAGAATACTTTTTGCTAAAACTAACAAAGAGTTTATGATTCTATAGGCTTTATATTCCCTTAAAAGTGACCAGTTATGGACAAGAGAAGAGGTGTTCAGGACACTTACAAGCAGAAGACTTGCAGATTCATTATCAGAAACAGCTAAGAAAACAGTTGAGTCTGAAGGTAGCTGCTGAGGTGAAGTTACAGTATCTTGAAAACATGATAGTGCTCAGGGAAGATGATGATACTTAACTCTGACAGAATTCACTGAATCTTCATAACATACAGAAATGCTGCATAATTTCCATTGTACAGACTGAAAACTAGGACACTGATGAGTTTGGCAGTGTTAAGCCTTGGTCGTTCTTTTGGGTTTTATTTTAATATGACGCAGATGACCTGATCCAAATACATAAACTGCTTCCTTGGTTTAAAAGAAACCAAATTCCTAATGGTGATACTGTATTTACTGAATTTCATAGAGACCCATTTAGAAAAACTCTTGTCTACAGGTCCTGTAACTAATAAAGTTCACACCATCCTAAACACATAGAGGGGCTGCATGCTTTAAAATAACATGTATGAAGAATCTTGTTCCTATGTCTAAAGGAGAAAAAGTTTTAACTGGGTATGAGATGCCATCATAAAATTAATACATCAAATGCCATGAACTCCCCCATTTTTACTAGCAGTGATGGAACTGTCATTCTCTTTGCATTTACTGTACAGAATAAGGGAGGTGGCTATACTGTGTGTAATAGGCTTCCCTAACTGTCATCAGGATGTGTGAGAGAGCAAGAAAAAATGGGAGCAAGGAATCAGTCATAGCAAAGCATTAAAAACAATAGTCTCCTCTTCAAGTGTTAGATGTGTGAATCTTGCTAAATAGATTTAAATTCTTTAAAGGACTCACTCTAAAATATACATAACATCAAGTCATAGGTGATCTCAAGAACCAGAGGTCAAAAGGTGACAAGTAACAAAGTAGTTCATTCCTCTATGGCCTTCTTTGGTAACTTCCTAGTTTCAAATTGATGTTGTAGCTTTCACTGATCAGCCTTTTAAAGTTTGCAGAAACAGAGAGACATAGTCCCAAATAGCCATTTTACAGTGATCATGGAAGTCTTTCAGATGGCAGGTACTAAATATATATTTACCTTCTTATGGTGTAAAACTTAGCACATTCTAATTGTGTCTCAGTTACTTTACCATAAGTATTTTCATTTGAATTATGCTGAATGGTAGAAATTTTGCCTAGCTTTGTTTTGTGACTATGGCACCCTAAAAAATAAAAATAATATGGTGCTGCATACAAAACTTTATGTTGACCATATTCATATTATCTTTTAAAATAAACAGCTTATACATACTTGACATTTTTACTTCACAAAGCAAAACAGTACTGCATACAGGGAGCATTCTCAATTTTGTATGTGCAGTCTGCACGTAAGATCTGCATAGTTAATGGTGATTTGATACTGCTGTGAGAATCCTAACCTTTTAATTTCCTAATTCTGTTTGGAATTCTTTAATGCCACATTAATGTTTTAATGTTGCTCTAGTTATTTCCGCTCTCAGAAAGAAAAAAAGATAAACCCTTAGTAGTTTATGCATCATGTAATCCCTAGGAAGGATTTGCCAGGAACAGATAATCTTTCCTTGTGTCCAAGTCTTATTTAGAATGGAGGGTCAAGGGGAGGCATACCCAAACTTAATTACATAAGCAATTCTAATTAATATTCTGGAAAATTCTGTGAATTCTTGTTGAGATTTGTTCTTTTTGATAGCCACCAAAGAAAATACCTGTATAGTATATAAAAAATGAACGTCAGTACTGTGCATCACTCTTTCAAATGCACGGATGTTCACGGATAACGCTGAGATGCTGCTAAAGGTTCATTTCCTTCACTTCCAATCAAGTTGTATTTTTCATTTATTATTTTTTGTTGAAGCAACAAATAGTTTGTCTATGGATGTGTGCAAACTTGTTTTGCATATGCATGCGATGAAGTTGAATTAAAATGTAAACCAAAGTAGTTAATTCTCTGTAACGTCTTCATCTCTGATCCTAAGGAAGAGAATGTATCTTCCTTTGGACAGGAAGTGAGCACTAAATAATACAAGCATTAAATGATCACTTTCTTTCACATAAAGAAAAAAATATTCTATACCATAGCACATATATTGCATCCCCCCTTCAGTTTTCTATAATCTGCATAATTACCTGATTACCCCACAACTGGAAGGACTGGAATTAGGTGGGTCCTTTCATGATCATTATGACTGCAAGCTAAAGGAAGAGGAGGAGCTGCAGCAGTCCTAATTTTACTTGAAATACTGGACTTAGGAACCTATGTGATAACACTGAGCAGCACAATTCCTTAGATAAGGGTCACCATCAAAACAAGTGTAACTGCTTACTGGTAGGCTGCTTCTTTTGTTTTTGTTTTTTATTTTTTTGTCTTTGAATTCTGTTTTTCATCACTTTGTTTTGGGCTCTGGCCATCATATTTTCTTCTTTGCCTTCTTAAGTCACTTGTCATTTATTCAAAGATTTGAAGGTCAGATCATCTCATCTGACTTGTATGCCACAGGCCCTGAAATTTCTTGTACCAGCCCAACTAATTTATCTTTGAGCAAGGCAAATTTTCTATCCACTTAAAGCATATAATTAAATTTGGAGTCACACAATTTTAGAAGATAAGGGACTTCCTGTTCTGTTAACAGAAGAACATTTTGTAAGGGGCCTGTGGCTGGAAAAAAGTTGAATCAGGAGTATGCACCAGAAGTAGTAATGGGACAGCTTAGTTAGGGGAGAGTTTATTTAAAAATGATTGACTTATAGCAAGATGGGACTACGCACATTTGAAGTGGGTCATAGTTTTATAGTAAAAATAAAATTTAATAAAGACAATTTCTTTTCCTTAGTAAGAAAAATATTTGCTAGAGGTAATAATTTGGGAGAGCCTTTGAGAAAAGGAAGGAATGGCATTAAGTTCAATACTAAAATGTTTCAACTGACAGAGACACTTTAGCCTTGAGAAAATATAAGCAAATTGCAAACAATATTTACTACAGGTTAGGTTCTGTCCTCAGTTAAGCCAGTACATTCCTACTATCTCTGAAAGGTAACAAAGAAAAATGCATAAAGCTATCTAATACCCGAGATTCAGCAGTTTACAGAAGAAAGCGTGTTTTTATGTAAACAATAATCACTGCAACAGCTGCATAGGTTTAAAAATTGAAAGCTCAATTTTACAAATTTAAATAATGAGACCCAGGATAACTGAAGCTCTATGCAAAGTCAGTGGCAATGTAGAGATACAAACTTGGAAGAGTCCAGTTACTTATTTTCTGTGCCTTACAGTGTCCTAGTGCTGCTTATTCTATCACGAACAATAAAGCTGTAGATTTAAAGAAAGGCTGACATGCCCAAATTATATGTATATAGAAAAACCTCAAAAGGCAGGCAACATTTCCTTTAAAATAGCTTCTAACAATGACTTATCATAATTATACATGCTCCAGACCGAGGTTTGGAAGAATGTTAACCTTCCTGTCAATTTAAAACCTCCTTTTGTATACAGCCAATGGGTGGGGTGCCACACTTTAGCGTACAAGATTCGAGTTAAAAACCCAGCCATCTAAGGTTTGTTTTGAGTCTTACAGCATACTAACTCAAAACTTAAATTTTGTGGAAGCACAAGTGGTTAGAAACACAAAAATGGATTTATAAAACAGATTAAAAGAGCATGAAATAAATGAAAAGTTGATTAGTGCAAAGGTATGAGAAAGAGCAGGACTCTGCCTGTTGTAGCAACTTCTATGTTAATAGCAGTGCAGTTCTGTTGCAATTGCAATTGTTTCCTAAAAACGTTCCTCCATTACTTCATGTATCCTATATCCTGCCTTGTAATACCCATGTGAACCAAGATTGTTGTGAATGGTCTTGCTGAATGGCTCCATCAGTGCCATTATTTGTAATGACCACTGTAAACTGCCTACTCATCTGGATTCTCTTCCATACTTCAGAATTAGAACTCTGTGAAACTAAGTATATTGTGTTAGTCCGCCGTCACAGAACCCTTATCACTTCTGGAATTGTGTATATAGTAGTAATTCCTATATACCTAGATGCTTATAATACAGATCACAGCTGCAGTTATGTCAGCACTACTAAATTAGGCAGCGGTAGCACAGTAGCTTACACTTGCTTCCCAAAATTCTTGAGCAGTATGCACACTGGAGAACACTGACTCTTTCAGATCAGAAGAAAATGTGCTAACGTTATTTTTCCAAGTATTCATTTCTTCAGAACAATTCCCTGTGGAATCAATAGCTTCTAATGATTGTGTTTGATTGTGTAACGATTGCTACATAGCAACTTTAGTGGTAAATCAATTAAATCCCGAGATTTTATAATTTTAGAGTCATATCAGCTTGAATACTAAGATACTGGACAGACGGATGCAATGTATGATTCTTTAAAGAAAATACTTTCTTAGGGTGTCAATGGCAGCATTCATAGGATCATAGAATGGTTTGGGTTGGAAGGGACCTTAAAGATCATCTAGTTCCAACCGCCCTGCCCTGGGCAAGGATACCTTTCAGTAGACCAGGTTGCTCAAAGCTCCATCCAAAGCATTCTCATGTTTTCTGCTTTACTTCTATGATTTCTGTAAAATGCTAATCCTAGTTTGACAAACAATAATTAAAATACTGCGGGGAGGGGCGAAGACTCTTCTCTCCACTGCCCTCTGAAAAAGTTGTATTTTGAATCATAAAGAAAACAGAAAAACCTCTCATCAGTTTGATGCTCAGCAATATAAAAACAGAAATAAGCTAGATCAATTGCATCAGCTAGCTTCATTCTCCTTTGTTTTTCTGTCAAAAGTATGTTCTTTGAAAGAACGTAGCCAAGTCTGGCCACTCCTTATTTAAAGTTTTATTTAAATTCAGTCAGAGTATTTAATTGTATATGTAAATTTGTTAGTTTTGTAATGTGGCTTTTGTTTCACTAAGTTTTAAGAGGCAGATTATTAAAATGATTTTGGTTTTCAGTATGTTCTCCAACATGAAGCAGAATGATATGAAGCAAAAAGTAAACACTACTGTTAGAACTTGAAACTCCAATTCTTTAGAATGTGTCAGAGGTAAACCTGAAGAATTCCTTAAGTATACTCAGTCAGCTTGAAAATACTTTGCCATTTTTACTAGTGTTTATAAACCTGAGTTTTGGATGACTGCTTGACCTGTTGGAATAAGGATGACAGTTAAGATCAGCTGATGAATAACTGTTTATACTACTCACAGGAATTAAGGTATTAGTCTATAACTGAGCATTGTGGTGGCTGCTTCTTTATCTGAAGGGCCTGAGCTTCCTCTATAGTAGAGAGAGAGTTAAGAATTCATAAGAGCCAATATGATGATTGGGGACTTGCTGTTTCAGCCATGTGGATACGATTAAACAAGGCAAGAGGCATAACATTTAGCCATTTTGACCTAAGACTGCAGGGAAGCAGACAGAGTGCCGATGTGTTAATAGCTTTCAGGATATGAGAGATAAAGTTTAGAGGCTTTGAAGATATTTAACCTACTTAGCTCACCTACAAAAAGGATAATCTGATTGACGGCTTAAAGAGGTTTGTAAGCAACTACTGCCTCTGTTCTTTTTGTTGAAATTGTGAAAAGAATTAGAGTGTCTCTTATTTAGTGACAGCGACAGAGAAAGAAACGTACACCAGTGACACTAGCTTGTGATTAGGATACCTGACTGCAAAAAGAGAAAATCTGGCTTGATCCCTGCTTGTTTATGTGAAGGTCTCCTGCAAAACTTTCTTCAGAGAGATAATTCCTGCTAGGAGCAATCTAACTGGCAAAGTGTGTGTCTATGTGAGCATTTAAGTTTGGCTCAGAAGTGAGCCAAATTGATTGTCCCCATGTACTGTGCTTTGCTTAATTTTATAGAGTTGTCTCAGGGCATGTGACTTGGATTCCTTCGGGATAAAATGAGACAGGAAGGTGTGCTCCAACCACTACATTCAATCCATGTGTTCAGGCTAAAGCTATTGCAAAGTAAAACCCTTAAAATGGTTATTGATGCTGAGCATTTGACAATTTCAAGAGATTGAGGCCTTCTAGATCTTGCAAAACTAAAAAAAAAAAAAGTTTTTTTTTGCTATTCTGGCAGGGAACTCTCCCTGTCTAGAGAGGTATCCTTCAGTTCTGCTTGCTAAAGCAGAATTTGCTAAAGCACCATTCTTTAACTGCGTTAGATTATAAACCACTGTTTTCCCCACCCCCATCTTCTTTATGGGAAGATTTAAACTTCATATATAACCTGTGATAGAAAACTGATCCATTCACTTTACACTAGCATTAAACATCTGTTGTAGTTAACCTCTAAATATAAAGCCAAGCAAATAACAACAGGACTACTGAGGTGAAAAATCAAGATACTGAAGCTAACAAAAATGTATAGCTCTAAAATACAGCTACAACAAGCATCATACGTTGAATAGAACACTTCCTGAGATTCATGCTAACAGTGGATGCAGTGGCATTCTCTGTCTTCCAAAGGAAGTAATCAGACACACCTCACATTGTTAAATTAATCAGCACAGCCATATTTACAGGAAAGAAAATGATAAAATTAAGATCTGATGTAAACAGCTGAAGCTCATGATAATGGGTTAGCTAGTTACAACAGTGATGTAAATATTATATTAGCAAATAGGTCAGAAAATAGGTGTAATTTTCCTCAGCTTAATCTCCAATGCCTGTTTATAACATACAAATGAGTAAGAGCATAGAGAAAATGGAATAGAATAAAAGAATACAATAGATTAAGTGGGTATAGATTGCTACATTTAAACCTTCTTAACCACAACAAATAATAAGAAAGATTATTTCTAAAGGGTAGGAAAAGTTCTGATATTCTTTTCTTTAGGGAAACTGTAAAGACTAACACAATGTTAACAAAATGAAAATTAAAAGCTTCTCAGAAAGAAGAGAGTTGACAAATTATTACCTTCATGATGTGCTTTCCTTGAATCCCTAAAGGATCTTGATATATATAAATCAGTATCTCATTTAAGATATATTCTGCACTCTCAGAAAGTGTCCTTAGCTCACTGGACATGAAGTGAGGTGCTGTAAGAGCTGCCCACAGAACTGTCTGAACTTTTGACCACTCATTACCCTAGCCAAAATTGCCTATAATCAGCTGGAATAGGTCAGATATCATCAAATAAGGAATTGAAGCAATGTATATATGATCCCCTCCTCCTTTTCTTTTTCTGGTTAATAGAAGATCCCTAACAGGTCACCCATTTTGAAAAAATCGTTATCTTTTCTGTTCACATCCTCATCAGACCTTTGTCATACTGCAACATATTTTACTCATGACTGTCCTCTGAGGCTATTCAGAGGCCTGAAGCTAATGCTTATGATGGTGGCTGGCGTTAACAAATTTCAACTAGCCCCGCTTAATACGTTTGTTTTCTGTGTGCTAAAATACTGCACTGAAAGTGCTTGACTTTTTTTTAAATTCAAGAAGTCCTTTCCAATCTTGAACCTTTCAGTCTAAAAGAATTGTTATCTTCCTACTTTTTGTTGGATTCGGGTCAGACGTAAATGTGTAGCTACCCCCTAGGATTCAGGTCCTACAAACTGTTGGCCTGGCCCGCCCCGGCCCAGGCAGAGCAGGAGTAGGACTTATGCCCTCTGCTGGGCTATTGGATTACAACTCCAATACTGTGGAAGGCAAAATTCTTCTTCGATTTAGTAAAATAATCTAGAAGTTATGGCAAGGCATTATGGAATGACTGTTTACTAGCTTTTAATTTTTGCTGCAGATTACGATTGAGACCTTGAAACAAAACCAAGATACTCTCTATTGTATACTAATACCTAATTTTTTTGTAAAGGATATGACTGAGATTTCTACACTAACTCCTGGGCAAAACCCCATAGTTTTTTCACAGGCTTAAACAATTTCCAACAATGTTTTAACAAGCAAAAAATCTTAAATTAATTTCTTAAGTTTCTTAAGGAAATAAATAAACTTATAGTTCACATCAGGCCCACATAATAAAAGTTACAGTTTAACTTGCCTTGTAGCGGTTCTCCAAATACTCTGTTGCCCCTCCACCACCACCAATTTCTTAGTGATAGCAGAAGTTACTTCTCTGCTAGCGCATTACCACTGTATGCAAAAAGTAAATGAACTATATCTGAAACATGGCTGTTAGAGTACCAAGTCACAAACACAACTTTGCAAAATGCCATTTGTGTAGGAAGATATTGTTATGCTGTTTAGCTGAAGTCTAAGGGTAATTAAATAATAATACAGAGATGTTTAGGAAACGATAAACAAAAAAAGTCAAAAAAAACCTACCAAAAAACCTTTTTATTTCTACAGAGATAAGTGTTGTCTGGTAGAGGATATTCTGTTCTTGCATGGCTTTCAAAAAAGAGTATAGACTGATGTAGTTGCTGTTTTAAAAAAAAAAAAGTTCATGTTTTTTCCAAGGGTCAAGCCCATAATTTGACCAGTAACTGCTGGAAATGACAATGTACAATTTCATCAGCATTTGTGAAGTAAAAGCTTTTGCTGTTTCAGTAACGCAGTGAGTTAGGGTTTTCAAATGCATGGTATGCACATCACAGAACAGACAAAATACCACAGAGAGTATAACTCGCATGCAATATTCAATGTTTTATCATGGAGAAATTAAGAATCCATTACTACCAACAAAAAAAGCAGAAACAAAACCTAAGATTGGCAATACCTTTAGTGGGAGTCCTCCTTCATATGCTCACCAGCTACAAAAACGTGCAATAGGTCTTCCTATTTTGGTCAGAGCAATGCTCACTCCTCTCTGGGTATCCTAAGCAAAAAGAGGGGTGTCAAGCAGTGGCAGGAAATAGAACAATAATAGTGTGGGCACCCCAGAAAAAACAAGCAAAAGCCCCACCAACTACAGATTGGCTTTTAGAATGGATTACATTAAACTATATTTAATCTACACGATTATTTAAAATAAAGGGCATTATTTTGGTTAAGTCACCTGCCTTTGGAAGGGAATTCTTCATAATCTAATTTAGTTCAGTTTAATTCTGCAGGTTTCTCTTCTCATAAAGATATAATACGGCTTAACTGTTTCAAACTGCTTAATTCAGGCCAAGAGTCCTAAGCATGCCTCCACTGAATGAGTTCTGTATTTCATACGCTTGTTTTGTATAAAGCTCTATCTTGGTGAAGTATTTGTAGACCTTATGTATGCATTCTTTGTTGTTGAATATCTCCTTTGGTAGTAGCTAGAAGATATATTCATGTCTGACCAAAACTGACTGTTTTACGGATGTTAAAAAAAATATCTTTTTTGAAATGTCCTAATTATTCAGGGAGATATATTTTTTGCTTTCCCAAAATACGCAAGGAACTGGAATAACCATATATTCCACATGTAGTTATATTCCATAACCACTGGTTAAGGAAACAGAGCAATGTCATATATATGATAGAATTCTGGGTCTGGGAAAGAATCGAGGACTCTTTCAGAACAGCAAAACCAAAACAGTTTTGAAGGGAATACATTCCTGGAATTATCTCTACACATAAATAACTTATTTACGTCACAATTTCCAGTGAACTGAATCCTAATGTCAGAAAGTGTTGCATGATAAGGACTTCAGATGCTGCAGATAAAAGAATACACTGAAAAAACTTACTTGTCTTCCACTCATCTAAAACTATTGTTCACAGCTATGTAATTCTCCTGATCAGTGAGCATATAACAAATATGGGTTCCAAAGCAGTTTACTTTGTAACATTTGAATTATAAAAATCAGACTGTTTTTGTTTTGTTTCCTCTCCAAAAATTTTTGTTCAAGAGAAGTGCCTTTGCTTGTTTTGTTTTATAAGCTTATTGTGGAAAAAAAATGTTTAAAAAGCTGGCCATGTTTTTGAAAAAGGCAGCTGCATAAATGCCTTAATTTCCAAGTGCCAGCTCTTCCTTAGCTCAAAATATCACTTTACTTAACCACTTAAACGAGGGAATTCATGAGGGATTTTTTTTAAATTAACTACTCAATTATAAATCTTCAGACAGCATCATAATTTAAGATTAACAACAAGGAACACATCTACTTGTAAAGCAGTGAAAGGATAGAGTATGTATTTTCTTCTGTCTTAATACCACTATTTAAAAAAATCTACAATGTTTTTCAGGCTGTAACTTTGACAAATCCTACAACAGACACAAACGTAGCAAGCTTGGAAGATAGGATGAACCAATGGTAGAGCAACAAGGGTATATTTCAGTGACTGAATCTTGGAGTGCACTTTGGGTGTTTTTGGAACGAGACTCCAGTTTAACTTCAGTTTAAATGCTTCCTTGAATAACTAACTAATGGGTTAAAAACTCTAATACCCTAAGAAATTTCAGTCAGGAAGAGAAAAGCATTATAAAATCACAACTACTGTCATTCACCTGAAGCTAATAAACATACAGACGGACATGACAGAATGGTAAAAAGCATCAGGATGAAAAACACAGCTATTACTTAGCAACAGTGACAATCTTACAGGATTTTTACCTTTTTTAAAGAGAATCGCCACATCTAATTTGCTAATAGGGAAAAAGGCTGCTCATGCCAGCCTCTCCTTTTCCCTTAGGTTAGCCTTAATCAACAAACCTACTGCTGTAACCAATCTGCTGAAATAGCAGCCATGAAGCACCCCTGCGCATGCCAGCATCCCACCCTGCAAATGGATTGTCATCAATATGAATGAAGTCTAGCGCTATCCACAGGATAACATAAGTAATTACAATTGCAGTGCTGACAAATACTAAGTTTTAGTCCTTTGTAATGTGCCTAGTTAAATAAGACGATATTCGTATCTGCTGTTTTTACCTTCACACTTAATACTGCAACTTCTGCCACCTGAGGTTGTTTCTCTCGCATATTCTCTTCTGAGTGATGACAATTTCAGGACGCTGTTCAAAGTACATTTTTCTGTTGCCAATGCAACTGTTTGTGTGGCTGCAAGGTGAACCAGATCAGGGAGTCTTTCAGTCTTTGAAACACAGCTACTACTTTTCTTCTATGTCAATTCCCTACTCCACCACACAGCCCGCCAAATTCTAGCACTTGCAAAAAAACCACAGCAACAGAGGTGTAGGAACATGAGAAGTATTTTTGATGGAGTCACCACTTTACTGCCAAATATCCCATCATGACCTGAGAATTCCCATTTCTGATTAAAAACAAAAAAAAAGAGTTGCAACAGCTAGTTTGGATTTAAGGTAAAAGTCGTGAAAAAAGGAATTGCTTGTGCTTGTTTTTCAAAGCATCCAGCAAATAATGAGACCAGTAACAACTGTTGTTCAGACCGTATCTTTCAAGATTTTATAGGAATATAACTTTTAAAGGAGATTCTCATAAATACATGGCATTCTAAATTTAAAATTTAGACGATGATAGCAAAAACACAAATAAAAGATGACAAAATTTCCCTGGGATTTTAAAATAAACATATCAGAAACTAAAATACTTTAAATGTAGTGATATGTGTTATGATTTCACCATAGCCTGTCCTGCAATACATTATTTGGTCTATTATTCAGCTTGAAACTTGGGATATAGAATTCCTTGAATTCAACTTCAACTAGGTTCTTGGTCAGTCTCATAAAAGCAACTAAAACATATGCTTCTTGCAAACAATTCGGCGACAGTGGCTAAGTTTATCACAGAACACCTGTTGTTCTCCAAAGCATGGAAAAGCTCTATAACTTCTAGTTATACCTAGTTTTTCCTTTTACTGTTAAATAATTAACGTAGTTTGTTCAAAATCATCAGTACAAATACCGATGAAACGTCTGTCATCTTAAAACTACTATTAACATGACAGAAGGGTAATTCTCAAAAACTGCAACTGCAAGATCTTCTAGCTGACTTTAGCCATGTTCTAGCAGTGGTAATTTCTTCTTGATACAGAAATATATTTCCAAATTCCCTTTAAGGAATACTTTAAGCTCTCACACACAACAGTAACAAAGTTTCCTTTTTCACCTCAGTATAACTAGGTCAGCAGTTTAAACAGTCAAAATATAAGCAGGTAAGTTTATGTAGGCTTCCACGAGTAATATTTTAAAATGAAAGGTAATGAGTGTATATAACAGGATTAATTCTCATCAGTTAACTCATAACAAGTTGGTCAAGATGGGAAAAGGATAACTACTTTTGTTTTCCTCCGAGTAGTTAATTGTTATATCATGTAACTAAACATGGAATGAAGATAATTACTTGTTACCCTCTTCCAATGTAATATATATAAAAGCTAAATATATTACTTCCACAAAAACATACTTTGTCAGACATTTATAGTATTTATCTAGCCACATCCTCAAGGTATTCTGCACACCTTGTACCTATCATGGAAAGCACGGCTCTACAGCTCCCACTCTAACATAATGCCAAGCTATACATGGCTGTGCTTCTCACTCTGCTTAATAGGGTACAATGTGTTATAACACCTGAACAATTTATTCAATACCCTCTTAATTCTAACACAAAATTTACTTTGTTTTCTAAGTGTTTAATAGGTAGGGTATTTGTATAGATGTTTTTAGTAATTTAACTTTACCTGATGCAATTTTCAGGCTCACTTTTGCAGTCTGTATTACATCTGAAACATTCCCAAAGCAGTCAGCCCATCGGTGGAGTTCTCAACAAGCCATTCTCTAAAGGTGAATGGTATGTAGCCAATCCTAACAGCAGGCTTAGAAAAGTCAGCAACATGATTTATGTAATACCTATAAATCAAAAGGATTAACAGCCAGGATTAATATTTTCGTTGTGCTACTACCAGCCAAAAGATTTTACCTCAGCAGTGGTTTGTTGTTCTGGATGAGAATGATCACACTGCTTGCTCTCTTAAGCTGCTCAATGTTCAAACAATTGTAATTCAGAATTAGATAAGCCTTCTTACCATTTTTATGGTCTATTTCATAGTTTATGGCCCATAGGTATAATTGTTGCTCTATGTATGATTTTTTTTTGGCTCTTTTTGTTTCTCTCCCCTCCCTTTAGTTCCTGCAGTAAGCAAAATCTCAATTTTGCATTGAGTCCTATGGGAATTCTAAATTTCATTCTACGCACTTAAGCATTAACTATTTAGTATCTGACTGCTCCATTAAACTGTCACACTTAGTCTCAAGAATTGACATAACTGAGATCAAATGGAGGTAATTTGCCCTTTGGAGTTGGGAAAAGCCTCCAGGCAGAGCTTCAACAATTTATTCTCGCAGTCCCTCCATAGTAATTAGGCTGGAACGATGTTTAACACGGTTATGCTACACCAGGTCAGGGAACCCTCCCTCACCATAACTTCACATGATAAACTACTAATTGGCTGTATTCCTTTCAGTCTCAATTAATGGTAGTGTAATTTGTATTCTGTATTTGTTAAAACCTGGAAAGCTTTTCTTTATACAGCTCTACCACACATGCCACAGCAGTGTATGAAATGTTTTTTATCACGCTATTTGTTGGGACACCTGTACAAGGCTAAACTACTGAAGTTGCCATCACTAACACTACTAGAAAAAAGGAAACAGTAGTATTAGAATATCAATTGTGTCCACTGTAAGACAGGAAAAGCCCCGACCCCTCACATGCGCGAGGGCAGAGAAATACCCGTAATCCAGCGGTTCCCCGGCAGGGCCTGTGTGCCGGCGGGCGCGGAACCTGACGCCTGTCACGGAGGGACGCTCCCGCCCTCGCCATCAGCCGCCACCCCTCCGACAGCAATGGCCAAGCAACGTCCCTCACACCGCCTGCGGCCTCGGGCTTTATTATGTGGCAAACGAGTTTTCACAAACGTTTTTTGTGAGTTCCAACATAGAGAGTCAGAAGATATAAGTTCCCGGGTTCATAAATACGCATCCCAGGCGAGAGACGGAGAAAACCGGCGGGTCGTGCCTGCGCCGCAGGGCAGCGCCCGAACTCCCGCGGTCCCTTCAGCGCGGCTGAGGGCGCGGCGCCCAACGCCGACCCTCGGGGTATCGCCCACAGACTGCCGCCTCTCCGGCGCCCAAACGAAGGCCGTTTCCGGATCCCGCAGAGCGCAGCTCAACCTCCACCCGCCGCCGCCTCGCGCCCCCTCAGCGCCGGCGGCCCCTCAGGGCGGACGCGCGCGGCGGAAGGAGGAGGGTGACGTCAGTGGGCGCGAGGACTCCCATAGGGCGCCTCCGGCAGGCCAGCCACGTCCGCCTGCTTCCGGCAGAACCAATGGGAAGCGCAAGGGTCCGCCGGGCCGGGATGACGGGCGCATGCGTGGGGCGGACGTTACTTGTTCAACCGGTCGTGCGCCATGGCGGGCCTCGGGGCGGGCTCTGCGGCCAGCTGGAAGGGAACTGGAGCACGGAGGGGCGGGCCCTAGACATCTAGCCAATCAGCAGCGAATAATTTCACTGCCGTCACCAATCAGAAGCGTCGGTTTCCAAAACAAGTGCGGCAAGCCAATGGGAGAGCTCCCAGCGCTCGCGCCCCGGCCAATCGGGTCGGGCCCTGCACCCGGCGGCCTCCCACCAGCAGGGGGCGCTCTGGGGAGGGGGGGCCGAGGGCGGGGCGGGGGTGGTTCCGCCGCCGTTGTCGCCGCCGCCGCCGCCGCCGCTGCCGCCGCCGCGCGCCCGGCTCGCTGGCTCCGCTTTCTGCGGTGCTGCGCTCCCGCGGGCCCTAGTAGCAGGTAGGGGCTGAGCGTGGCGGGGGGAGCCGCGCTCCGCTGTCCCCGGCGCGGACGGGCCTCTGCGCCTGAGGAAGGGGCGTCCAGGCGCGGGCGGCGATGCTGGCCTGGCCTGGCGCGGCCCGCTTTCCGTGCGGCGGGGCCAGCCGCTCCCGCTCCTCCCCGCGCCGCGGGGGCCAGCCGCCTCCCGGCCGAGGGTGGGGCCGCCCCGCCGCCGCCGCGGGGCCCGCTGTCTCGCCTTTCCCGGGGGAGCGGGGGCCGGCGGGCGCGGCCGCTGGAGCAGTTGGCCGGGCTGGGCGGCGGGCGCCGCCGCAGAGGGCTGTCCGTCGGTGATCGGGAGCCGGTTGGCGCGAACAAAGGCGGCGGCGGGCGGGCCCGGCTGAGCGCGGGGCGGAGGGTGGCGGCGGGACCGGGGCCCGCTCGGCCTGAGGCGGGCCCGGCGTGTTTCCCGCTGCCGCTCTCTGGGAAAAGCGGGGTTTGGGAGCGCTGGTGCTCCGTGACTGAAGCAAAACCCCCGCGCTTGACAGGGGGCGCGGAGAAGGACGCGCTGACAGCGGCTGGGAGCGGGACCGTGTCCCGCCGGTGCCCCGACCCGTCCCGTCCCGGGCACGTTTCGCGTGTGACGAGTTTTTCGGTCTTTCTGCTGGAAGAAGTGCGCGGTGCAACTTGTGCCCCCCTTCGTCCAGCCGAAGGGAAAAACAACGCCCGTTTTCCGTTCCTCCGCTTTGCTGAGGCTGTGTCCCCGGTTAGGCAGCACTGTCACCGCTTCGTTACAGAAAGTCATAATGTATTACGGGAAGTAAAAGCTTAAAAAAAACCCCAAAGACTGTCAGTTGCAGTCATCAAAATCGATTACCAAAGCTTATCTTGGTAATCAACTCAAATTCCGTCCGTAAACCTGGATTTATTGCTAAGATGCTCCTTCTTCAGCTCAAATTTTGGATTTGCTCTTTACTAAAATGTCTAAGGGAACCATAAACCAAAGTCTTCCAGCCCCACTCCTTAATTTCCTAGGGAAATGAAGCGACTTTACGAAGCGCCTTTGTTCTCTCCTGTTTCTTTCACGGATTTAAAAAAAAAAATGTAGGAAAGCTATGAGAATAGAAAAGAAACCTTGAACAATATTTTGGTATTTTGTGGGTAGGGAACGAGTGGGAGGAGATGCAACTACATACTTTAGGTAAATAAAGAATGTGGAGTGAGTAGATGTTAAACTGTTGCTGTATACTCTGCTTCATTTAGATGTTTCATTTTGACAACAGTTAAGTTTGTGCGTTGGTTTTTTTTTTTTTTACAAAAATAAAAACTGAAACTGAGTAATGTCTGCGTTAAGTGGCTTTTTCAGCTGACATAACAGAACTGCGTGATTGTAACCAGAAGTATTAGATTAAGCAGAGGAATTAACTCAACGTGTTGAGTTACTGAAACGTGTACTGTGTACACTTTTCCCTGTTGCCCCCCAGCATGTTACATGTTTGAAGTGTCCCGTGTAATGGCCCAGTGATGCATGAGCATGAATATTAAATCTTTTGTGCTGAGGAAGATACTTCTAAAAAGGCTTTGTATTAGGATTTCTATTTTCTCTTCCTCACCTTGATGCCAGTCCAAGTCTGTTGAGCAGTTTACAGTCTCTGTGAGGCATGCTTTAATTTGCACTGTAGTTTATTATCTGTAATCATTCATTTAAACTGTCAGATGGTCAGGATGAGCAAGGAGTCTGCTTTGGGTCAGGCTATGTTGGGCAGGTGCTTGGTGTCCAGTCTGATTCTTGTCTGGGTTGGAGCTGGGGGTACCGGAGATGGTTTTGTTGCTGACATCTCCCTAGGAAGCAGTTAAGGTACAGCTGCATGTGTGTACCTTCTTTTCTTACTTGCCTCTGTTAAGGTAGTTCCCCGCTTTCTTGTGCCCCTGGGGTGGGAATTAAACACAGACAGCTTTTTGGATCCAGATGCCTGAACACATGATGCTTGCTGCTGCTGGTAGCGGTGCAGGAGGCAGCAGCAGCGATGGGCTTTCGCTTCTTATAGGAGAAAGGGATTTATACTGCCTGTCTCTTAGTCATATAGTCACTACGGCCATTCTGGTTCAATCTTCCCCATTCTCTTTGCAGTATTGTCTTTACTCTAGGTGTAACTGCTCTCTTCTGCAGTACAGTTTTCCTATGTGGAAACACTGGTGAACTGTTCACACTTTGATTTTGTACACTTTCATAAATTCTGATTGCTGATCCAAGTTTTGGCATGTGATGGTGTAAATCATAGGTTAATTTGTGACTGAGTTGATTTAATATTTGAGTTTGTTACCTTCTTCTGCCTGTGTCATAAAAAGGGGGAGAAGGCTGATGCTAGAATACAAAAGGGGATCCCTTCACTCAGTGTGATTTTCACTAGACTTGCTCCCCAGTCAGGGCTCATAATTCAGCTGAACCACTGAGGCTGGTAGAGATCTATCAGCAGCAATCATGATAAAATTTTCAATGTGCTTTGTACGATACAAAGCTCTAACTTGAGATCCCTGTAACCCAGTAATTGCACTAATATTGAACTCAGTGGTGCGTGACAAGAGGATATGCTTCTATATCTTAAAAGAACACATCTATACACTGCACTTAGTTTTTAAGTTTTAGCTCTGCGGAGAAGGAAGTGCAGTGAGGACCAGTGGACTTCCAATTGTTTTCACCATTTAGGTCTGAAGTTGCAGAGAATGCTTATTTTAAGTATTTAAAATAGCAGAAACCATTAATGTCAATAAAAAACAATAACAGAATTATTTGGTCAGCTGAAGGTCGTTAATTCCCAGTGGTAGCAGTTCTGGTCCCCAAATAACGTTATGTGTTTTTCCTGTCTTCTCCATCTCTAAACAAGCTGTTTGCACAACCGTAGGCAGCAGGAGAGAGGATTAGTCCTGCCCAGTTCCCTGCCCTTCGGGACTGAATTTTCAAACTGTAGATACTTGCTCCCTGGATTTGCAATTGAGAAATGGAAAGGCTTGACTCTCCAAAGTTTTAAGCAGTGTGACCTTGCTTTTCAGAATAACTGAGGCCTGTATTCATTCTACAGAACATCTCGGTTGCCTGCATTCTGCATGATTTTATTGGCTTGCATTCCAAAGATCAGTTTTGCTTTGCAAGATAGTCTAAGCAGTTGTTGTGTTCAACGCTCTTGTGCCTGAAGGATTATCCCTAAATATTATGAGTGTCCTTTAAAATTTATCTTGAATGTCTCAGAAGTGCCAAAATACAGAAAATGAGAAATTTGTCTTGCCCTATGCTGGAAGGAAGGCATATAACCAGTAAGAGGCATAAGTGGCTTTGTGTAAGAGAAGCATGTAGGTATTCCTGTCTGCCAGAGCTGGCACAAACGTGTTTTCCTCCGTATCTCCTGTTTGTATAACTGGACCAGCATCTATCAGAAAAGGTGACAAAGGTGACATTGGCTACTGGCAGTGTACTTTCTGTCACTTGGCTTCGGCTTTTGCAAAACATGACGAGTTGAAGCCTGTGATAAAGGTAAAAGAGTATAAATTGTTCTTTAACTTGTTTGGGGTTAGGCAGCTTTCATTTTACTCTACTAGATTTAGCAAGTTAAGCTTGTATTGGTCATGTACCAGCAGCTGTAGAAATACAACATTTAATGCAACGATCAATTCTGTCTGTGACCTTAATTACTGATGTATTAGTCTGCCTTTTTTTTTTTTTCTGATCCCATATTATTTTTTTTCTTTCTTTTCTTTTAGCTTGACTCATTCAGTGAATTGTACGGAGTAAAGTTTTTCTAGTAATAGTTAAAAGCAACAAAGCAACATTTTAACTTTTAAAATATATGTATATATTGATAATTTGTTTTAAACTCTGTCCCTGCAGATGGAAGAGAAAAGCTGTTGCTAAATAGGCGGGGTTTTTAAACTTTGAAAATGGATGCATGACATTAAAAGTCAAGACACGATTGTTGTTTGCCTTGTACGAGTCTAATGTGTTTCTGGTTGCTCAAGAGGATCTAAGAATAGTTTTGATGGGAGAGATGCTGTTAGATGTGCTATCTGAAACAATTTTAAAAACCCTGCAAAATCATCTGATATTGGGGCAATGTTACTGTCAAAATATGTTAAGGAAAGATAATTTTTGCCTGAACATCTTATGGTGCAGATGAGTAAGTAGCAAAAAAAATAGAAAACTGCTTTGAATAGTAAATTGCACCACTCACATATGTTCATTACTTGCAGTTTTCTATTATCTGTGATGCCAGTTTGTAACATTTCCATTAACTTTATTGTTATTGAGAAATTGGATCTCCACATCCTCAAGTTTCAATATATCATTTATTCTTTAATATTTATCCTAGAGGTGATAAATAAATGGAGTTGTTGCTATGTTGAACTCTTTTCATCTCTGCAAGTTGTTGGTGTGGAGTATTGGGGCTGATGAAAATTATTAGAGTAAAGCTGATCTTAACATTTGCCCAGATCTTGACATATGCAAGACTCTCGTGTTGGCAGGATATTACTTTGTCAGCTGTTAATTCAGGGGAATAAAATATGTTCTACATAGCTTACCTATTTTTGTGGGAAAGCATATGCTGATATTGCTGCTGTCTTTGGTTACTGTGAGAATTTCTTACTCTTACTAGCCTTTGTTTGAATTCTAAAATCTAAACCATGAATGACTTAATAAAATATATTCAGATCCCCAATAGATTTCCTTTTGGCATTTATATTTAGATTTCTTTATAGATAAACTATTATTACTCATGAAAACATTTATCTTATAATAAAAGTCTTTCATGTACTTGCCAAAAGCCCTGTATGTATTGCTAACTTGTGGAAGAAAAGATGGTGCATAAAATAACATGAAAAACAGTTACAAAAGGCATTCATGGTTATTTCCTCTCTGGAGAGTAGATGACTGAGTGCTATTTATATACTTAACCACGCAATAGCTGAACAGTTCATGTCAGTAAATTATTGTAGCTGTCAATGATATTTGTCTACAGACTTGTTCTTTTTTTTTTTGTTTTTTTAAAGCTTGGTGATATTACAGTATTACAGATATTACAGGTCACAGTAAGAAGTGAGGTGAAATGGGGACTTGAAGTACTTCCATTAATTTGCTTAGTGACCTTAAGAAAATTACTCAGTTTCTTTTGCTTCTCTTAAGAATGTGTTACAATAGGGCTAACTCTTAATGACTTGAAATAGTGTAGACTTTATGTGTTCATTTAAGATGCTTTGGAAAGGTTTGTAAACATTATTAGTGCTGAAAGCTCTTCAGATTGTTTCATTATTCCACATTAATTGAGAAAGTAGGGAATCTTCTCCAGCTGATTTCTGTTCTCACTTGAGGTTTTGTTGAGTTTGCTGGAGGTTATTTTAGTTTTTTCTATTTTATTTTACTTTGTTTTCATTCTTCCGTTGTTGATGTGAAACGGTAACCTGGCACAAAATACTGCCCTTTTTTAGCCTACTTTCAAGACCAATAGAAATGTACTGCATGCAATTCCTTTTTTCTTTTTAACTATAAATTCCTACGAAAAGTGATTTTCTTAACAAAAAAAAATATTACTCAAGCTAAAAGCCTTTTTCTGAATTTCAGTATTTTCAGAATAAAACTTTTTCCTACTGATCTGTTTTGTAAAAATAAGTTCTATTCTTATATTGCAATTAGTCACAAATGTATGCAGCAGTGAAACCATACTTTAATTAGCCTTATCTTGAAGGTTATACAGATCAGTTTAGCCTGTTTAACTTGCATATTTGTAAATCCAGTAAATGAAAGACGTGAAGAAAAAAAATAAATCACTGATCCAGACTACTTAAATTGGATTTAAATGTCATGTTGATGATGTGGAATTACATTACAGTAATCCAGTCTTTCAAATGAAGTAGGTAGTCTTTGCTACCAGTAAGGTTTCCAAGATTTTCACCTTAGTCAACTGATAGATATTATTAAAGCAGTAGGAATTTGCTTCTAATTACACCTTAGGAGTTGGGTGAGGATGAGAGACTCTAGAATTAGAGTTAATGGTAGTTTTGTAGTCAGTTTGGGGTTTATTAATAACTATACCACATTCTTGAGTTTATTTCTACTTCAACAAACAAATAAAAGTATAAAGCTATTAAAGGGGGACGCTGTGGAACCTGAGCCTGGTTCAGCAGTAGTTTGTGCAAGCTGTGCTTGTTGGTTGGTTCAGTTTCGCTAACATGACTCTGGGTGATCTGGAGTAAATAAGTGGAAAACCAAAGATGAAGTAGAGATTATAAGAAAGGTTTTCTGTCAAAGTGTAGTGTGACTGGGCACTGAGAGAGGGGCTGTTGTTTCTCACCTGGGGCTTCGGCCCGCATGGCTGTGAGCACTGCGGTGTTTGCGTGAAGTTTCTTCAGAGCATGTTCTCTGAAGCTGCGTTGCAGTATCATGTTTGTATGATGGACTTAGTGTTGATGGGAGATCGGATCCTTCTGGTCCAAATGCAAACTGCTATATATTAACAGCCATTTATCTTTCTTCCTTTTTGAGGAGTGGCATATCCGAAAAGTGGATGTTCAGGATAACATGTCCAATGTGTCGGAAGAGAGGAGCACTAGACAACAGGACATTAAGAAAGGACTCCAGTTTATAGAGTATGATTTTGTGGTTTTATTCTTGTATGCTTATACACATATGTAGATTAGATGGATAGCTCTGGGAAAGTCCTTTTAATACAGCACCAGCAGAGGAAGGAGGAGGACCTGTCTTTATCGTCAGAATAGTTCCTACCATGAACATGGAAGTGGAGAGCACTCTTAAAGAAAAGACAGAACCCCTCTTTGTTCCCAAACAGAGCAGATTGAAGGTGGGAGGGTATTCCTTTTCTGCCGTTGAGAAAAATCAGCACTGACTTTTTTTTGGTGGGTGGAAAATGTTGATAGTCTGAAAATCCACCTTATACTTGTGGGCAGCTACCCCTAAGACTGGGTTGCTAGGGAAAGGGATGGATTTGCTCACCACTACCTAAGTGTTTCAACTTTCTGGAGCTAAAATTTAACCTAATGAAAAATCATCTTAGTAGTTAATTTTTGTTTGGATCAATGCCAAATTCTCCTCTAGAAGATCCTGGCTAGCTTAAAATCATTGTGAAGTCTCACTCTAGTTCGCTGCTCGTGTAAGGCATTCTTTGGTGGTGGGGGGGAGTGGGGGAGAGCAGGGGGAGAAAACTGCCCTTTTAAAAATTATTGAGAAACAGATTCTCAGGTAACCTATACAGGAAGGGAAAGGCTTCCCATTTTTCTTCCTGAAAAGTTAGAAGTAAGTATCTCTGTTCTGTGTTAAAGAAATCCCTGTTGCGTGTCATACAAAAGAACTCTTAAAATTCCTGTAGTGTCATTGGTATGACTTAATTAAAACTGATGTTTTCTTTTGACAGATAATTTGTCATTTTATAATACTTACAATAAGATTGCCGTTCTCCTCATGTATAGTCTGTTTATGCACAGTGGAGGAGAGGAAGGAAGTTGTTTTTAAACAAACAACATTGAGGCTTTAAACTCAAAGCATTCACAACCTTAGCATGTTTTGAGCAGCAGAGTTAAGACTGGCTTTGTAACTTTAAATGAAAATGAGTCATTACTAATAAGAAAACACAGTTGTTTAATCAAAACTGATCTATGACATTCCCGCCTTGTTCAGTGCAGGCAATAGACAATATTTAGCAATTTGCCTGTTGCAGCAAGTGAGTCTGCTTTTAGTAACAACCAGTATTCTCCCATCTGATTGTCTTTTAAAGCAATACGTATAGTGAGTAAATTTTGTAATTTGTTTTTCTAGATCTACTTTGCCCTATCCAGGGACGCAAGAACAGTATGAGGTAATGAAATTACTTTTGCATTTTCTGAAGGGCTTTTAATATGGGCCTAACTTATTATATTTATCCTTATTTTTAATCATCATTTAAGAAATGGTATAATATGAATGGTAATTTACAGTGTCTCAATATTGGACTACTTACATTGTGAAACAGGTGTTCAGACATTTGGATGCCTGGGGTCATACATATGTGCTACATATACATATATACGTGCTCATATAGGAGTTCAGATTAACTCTTTCTCTACTGGTGTTACGGATGAATTTGGGGTGTTCAATGGATAAAACAATGTACTATTCTGAGTAAAGTTTACAGAAGCACAGCAAAAGTGAGATAAAAGGACCTCTGTCACATAAATCTTCATAACACATTTTGTTTCTGTACGTGTTATTATTTTGCATAATTTTTTACTTATATTTTCAGACTCATCTTGTTAGCATTTTTAACCAGTGGAAGGTGGTTTCATTGGATTTAAGAACATATTAGATAAAAACACAGTTGTTCACATTTTAGATTAAAAAAAAATCTTGCTATGGCAGCATACACACACACATCTGTCTTAACTTATTTATACAAAGTAATTCTTTTATCAGTAGTTCAGCCTCTTTTATTTACATGTATTGTGTATTTTATATTAGGGATTGTCTTGGAAAAATGTCAGAAGAAAAATACTAACAGACAAAAGTTTTGCATTTGATTCTGTGAAATTACAAGTATAAATTTTCTATTCTAAAATGTATTTGGCAACATGGAAGATAAACAACAAATACTGCTCTTGATGAGTGTTTCTTTTCATTGTTCCAGTTATTTATACGAGAGCTTGTTAGAAATCTTTTTAATGAAGGAAATGATGTGTACCGAGAAGGTGATTGGAGAGGATCACTGAGTCACTACACAGAAGCTATAAATATAGCTGATTATGCTAATTCTGAAGAAATCCATGTTTCTGATGATATTTTAGAGAAGCTGCACGTGAACAGGACAGCATGTTTTTCAAATATGGTAAGCTTCTGTTTAAACTGTATGATTTCTCAAGAACAATGCGCTAACAGAGTGTGAAGACATGGAAAGTTTCCTAGTGAGTGGAAAACTCTTGGTATTGGTTTGAGAATTGGCATGTTTCAAATCATCATTTGGCATATTCTTTACTCCCTTATTTTTACACAAGTATAATCATCGAGATATTTTCAGTTACTAATACTAGTATATTAACATAAAAGAGTCATACTAGACTTGGAGGTTGATGGAACGGTATTTTTATCCATTTATACTGCTGATTGCACCCAAGTCTGCTACTTTCTCTGTGGAATAAGATAGCTTTTGTGAAAGAGCTAAATTGCCTTCGTTACTATTATTGGATTTTCTGTGAATGATGGCCCTGCTTTTTTTTACTTGCATACGTTGGTGACTTAGCAAAACTCGTGTGCGCAGTGTGCAGTGGCCTTGGTGAATGTTTTATAGTGTTTCAATACCTTCATCTGATACAGTTTAAATTCAGTATTTCAATGATAATAGTTCTGATAGTGCCTTTTTTCTTTTTTCTCCTTGTAGGGATTGCATGAAAAAGTTCTAGAAGACTGTGAGATAGCATTAAGATTGAATGAAAACAATTTCAGAGCTCTCTATCGGAAAGCAAAAGCTTTGAATGAACTGGGAAGGTATAAGAAGGCTTACGATGCTGTAGCAAAATGTTCTCTTGCTGTGCCGCAGGTAGGTAAATTATATATTGATGATTATTTTTAAAGATTTAATACAGAAAACATGTATTTACATCAAGACCATTGAAGGTTTTTTGGTTGGTTTGTTTTTTTTAATGCAGTAAAATATTTTTTTATTCCTCTAAGAATTATTTTTTTTGTGGAAGTGAAGACGGTGAAGACTGATAGCAGAGATTACAGTCCCCAAGCTCAGTTTGTTGTGTTAACTTCCAGCACAAGAAATAGTCAATTTGCAGGGAGGGTCAAGTGCCATAAACGTTTGCAATAAACACTGGAGCCACTGAATTAATTGTTTAAAATTCTTTACAGTCAGAAGTATACTCATGACATAAAGAGAAAAAACACCCTTAAATATAACGTAAATATTGATTCTTTTGATAACTGTATTTTAGCTTTCTGAGCATTTAGTAACAACCTTATCTGTGCATTGTCCTCCATCTGAATCACTTATTATGCAGCAGTGTGGGGTGTAATAGGAGAGGATCGGTAGACTGAAATGCTGGTTCTGAGGATCTGATTTCCATGGTTTGTTGGGTTTTTTTATTTTTGTTGTTGCTTTTTAAAAAAAACAAGAGAGTTGGAGTGCATCAGGTGCATTCCCACAGCACTTTTGATTTAGTTTCATCCAAAATTAATCTAATTTCGTTCTCTGAGACACTTCATAATGCAAACTAAAACGCAGTAAAAGGATGATTAAGAGCTTCACTTCAGAAACGCATTCCTGATTTGAACTAAAATGCTGATGGAAGCTGCATGCTTTGCTCAAAATAGACTGATCACAGGACAGAACACTGAGATGCATTTTATTCGCCTTTCTACATCAAAGTTACAGTGAAATTGCTAGACAAACTGTTGAGCATAGGTTTACCTCCTGATATAGAGAAGGTTTCGGTTGTGTTTCCAAATACGCAGCAGCTTATCTGACTGTGTAACTTTGGACTTTGGATCCTCACTTTGCACCTCCAAATCTGAATGTTTTCGCTTCAGGTTTATATGCCTTTATATAAGTTTTATAGATAGCTTTTTCTAGCTGTAGGACTCATTCTGAAAACTAACTCTTAAAATAATTTAAATGGATAGTTATAACTATAGGACAAAATGAAATATGACCGGGTTTTTAACTCAACTTTTTCTAGTTGTATGATGCAATTACTGCCAAAATACAGAGTTCTCATTAAATATTCAGCAGTGTTTTGTAGTAGCAGACATTATGGTAATGGAAAATGTGGCCCTCAATTTGTGTAAAAACAAAACAACAAAAACCCCCATCCCCTCAAAAACCAAACACCCTCCCCAAACAAACAAACAAAAACCACCCCCCCACAACCCCTCCCCACTTCACTGAACTTTTCTGGTTTCTGAAAAATCTTTCTGTTATTTTAAATTCAAACAAGTGGAAGAGAAGGATACTGTCTGTTTTCTGGCTTTTTAAAAAATTCCAAATATTGGAGTAATTTTGCTTGAAGGTAGCTGTATTTTTCCGCGTTGGCTTGTAGTCCCATATTTTTGTGGAAGAGTAAAGATGCATTGTGAAACATTCTGCATATAGGGATCTTACTGAATATAGACTGAGATGTAAACACCGACTTGACTGGATGACAATGTAAATTATGAAATTTTATTTGTGTCTTTTAGGATGAAAGTGTGATTAAGCTTACCCAAGAACTAGCTCAGAAACTAGGGTTAAAAATAAGGAAAGCGTATGTAAGAGCAAAGGTAAGATTTTATTTTAACATTTTACATTGAGGTTTCCCTCTCTCGATACCAGTTCTGTATTTAATGAAGGTGTCTTTTCATTGCAGCCACCCTCCTCAAATTCAGTTTCTAGCGATGTATCAACTCAGGTAAGGTTTTGCATGTTCCAAGTGCAAGCTGACTTTAAACGACAGGGAATCATTGTTTCATAATTTCACGATGATGAACTGAAAATTGTGCAGTTGACATTTTATAGAAGATGCCGTTATTTTGGACTTCAGGGTTCTTCATTTTTGCTATATATTTATGACAGACTAGGACGCAAGATCACCATTCAAGTTATCTTTGTAGAATAAATGTTAGTTAAAACATTAAATCCAGCGCAATGAATATATTTAGTTTTAATGTCTTGAGGCAAGGGCATAGTTAATGTACTTTCTTATGTATTTATTCATTTATGTATGTATTTATTTATCTATTTTGTTAACAGTTATGGAAGTGAAGGGTGCTGGGATAAAATTCCTTTTAATTTATGCATTTGTCCAAATTCGACCTTCACTAGCAGCTGAACTTGCATTTATTTTGCAATTTGTAATGTGCCTGAATAGCAGTAATGAAGAGGAGTTCATCTTAATCTTACAGAATTTTTTCACAGGAATGTAGACAATTTAGCTGTAACTGAATGGGGAAATGTAGGAACAGCTCATTTAAGATACTGTTTAGGCTCTTTTATTCCCTGAAGTACCACTCTCATTTTTGTTGGTTGGTTGTAGGTTTTTAGTGATAATGTGAGTGGATTTCAGTCTGCAAATGGATGCATTATCTAAAAAAGTATTTGACCTTTAAATTCCATTAGACTTCATAAATTTCAAATTCTATAAAACCTAAATTTGAGGACTAACATTCTTAGTCTATAAATATGTTTTTGAAAATTTTAATGGCTCTTGTGCAAAGTGCTGAGAGGTATGTTTTTTCTTACTTACAGAATTCTTCTTCTTCTGTAGAAGATATTGAGTTAGGTGAGTCTTGGTTGTGTGACACTATTAATGCTAGGAAGCATATTTAAGTGGCTGAGCAAATTTCCTTTCAGTCTCCTCAACTTGATATGGTTGTAACTGTTCTTATAGTGAGTGTCTCATACTGTTCTCTTTAACTTGGAAAAACAGGGAGGGAGAATATGCCAAAGATTTAGTAAAGTATCAGGTCTGTAACTTTTCCTGTCTCTTTTACTTTGAGTAATATACAGACATTGAGATATAAGTACACATGAATTGAAAGTTAGTGGAAGCTGAAGAAATTTAATGTGGTTTTGCATAGACATTCATCATGTTTATCGTGTTTCTCCACTCCTTCACCCCTCACATTGTCAGGGTAAAAGTTACGCGAGACCTTTTTTTTTATTATTTTTTTTTTTTTACATATTTGAACAAAAGTTCCAGTCATTCCCATCTTACCTGTTTCAGATCTATCTGACCAGAAGCAAGACATGGTTTCTGCTGCTTCTTCATCAAACTTTGGTTCTGAAGTGTCTAAAGTGTCATCAGTACCCGTACCATCTTTATCTTCTGTGATGCCTCTTCAAGTGGAAAAGGTTTCTTTGCCTTCTGCAGTGTTGACAAATGGAGGGAATGTTTCTTTCTCTATGCCAGAAGCATGTTTAGATTGTGGAGATGGAGACATAATTATTGGTGAAGAACTTGATGAATTACTTGATTCTGTGCCTGATCCAGATGAAGGTGTAATGGTAAGACTTATTTGTTTGTTTTCTTTCTCAAAACTACCCTTATGAGTGGATCTTGTATTTTTATCAAGTGGGCTAGTAGTGAAATGTGAGTTGAATTTCCTAGTTACATTGAGCTGTATTTGTGCATTACTGGGTCGATTTTTCTCTGGTGCAGATTCTTGCTAATGTGGCTGCAAAGATGCCAGGACCCAGCAGAGCTCCAAGGACAATTATATTGGTTTTGTGTGTTGGAAAACCTGAGCAAGGTTGCTGGGGGAGAGGTACTACCTCAGAAATACTGCTATGCTACTACAGTGCTACCACAGTGGGAGGGATGTAGCTCCCAGGAAGTACTATGCATAGTGAAGTAGACGTTTGGAGTCATCAGCTGGTGCGTTTTGGTGGTTTTGGGGGTGTTTTGGTGCAAATAAACCCTCTCAGAAACTGAGAGTGTGTTGGAGTGCCCACCCCGTAGTTGTAGAAACTATAGGTAAACTTATGCTAGTAGCTTTGCAGGACGCTAGTCCTTGCGCTGTGGTCTTCTACTGCATTCACCAGTATCTCTGCAATCAGAGCTTTGTGCAGATCCACCTCCTGGATAACCAGAAATAGTTAGACCATCATGAATTTAATTCTTTTTTTATAAGAGATTATTAGAGAAATTTAGGCATACGAAGAGTTGTTCTTAATTACACCATCATTCCAGAGCTAGAACAGACTGAAGCATACAGAGTTTCTTAACTGTTAGTCAAAATGAGAGTTCTGATTGATGAGCAGAGATGTCTGAGCTTATTAGCAAGTTCCTGACTCTCTGCTGTGGCCCTGCCAGTCCTTTGGAGCCCTTAGTATTGCAATGTTAAATGAGACTGTGGCATATGTAATTCTTCAGTTAGTTGTGATTTTAATTCCTCATTCAGCTGTGGATGCAGTTGTAAATCTTTAAATCAAAAAATGCTTGGGCTTCTAATTTTCTGTTTTTTCACTTTGTTTTGTAGAATGTATTTTGGAGATGCAGAAAGTAATTATTTTTCAGAGATCCTAGGAAGTTCTGTGAGTTGGTCAGGCAGTTGCACTAAAGGTCCAACTGTAGGTCCTTTCCAACTGAAATATTCTGTATTCTAGCCTATGCTCTACTCGTTGTCATAGTGAAAGCCTGGAGGAAGTGTAATCTTCCAAGATAAACTGCAGTCTCGTGTAGTAGAAATCGTGAGTGAGTTGTAGGCTAACAACTTGGGCAACAGAGGGAGTTTAATGTTGGCCAAACTCTGTGCAGACCAATTTGGTCAGCCTCCAGACAAGGGGGAGCTGTCTGGGAGGAGGGAGGGAAACTTCCTCTACTTGGTAATGTCATTAACAAAGGTGTACAAAAGGATATGTTATTTTCCATGGGGGGAAAAAAGGGTGATCTGGCCTTTGCAGAACATGGTATCATTTGATTACACCTGAGGATTTATTTCAAAGCTAACTCTTAACTCTTTACTGTACTGCAGCTTGAATGATGTTCTCTTTATTTAGAAAAAATCATGTAAATTTCTGATTATTCCCTATTGTCTTACATTTTTAACATAATTTGGAAATTAAATCTGATCTGATTCATAAAAAAATCCAAATCTATTAGTAGGTTAATAAACTTTAGCTAACTGAACCATTAAAGTGGTGGATTCATGGATAATTCCTTCCATTAGGGCATTCTTTAGGGTTTGATTACTGTAGTTCTCTAAGTGTAATGCAGCTCTGTACAGTACTGTCGTGCTGTAGCGTACCTTTTATAGTTGCTTTTCAGTAGGTATATAAAAACTTCGCAAAAACTTTACTAAAAGAAATAACTGTTGCACACTGTGTTCTTGAGAATTTTTTTTTTTTGCTTTGAGTGAACATTCTTTTTAAATTTCTTTTTTTCCAGCAAACTACAGGAGCCAGAGGACCCATTCCTGCAGGAAGTGTAGCTCCTAGTGTACCTTTCTCTGCCCCTTTGCTGGGGACGCTGCCAGTTAGTGCAGGATTTGTTCCTTCACCTTCTCTTTCAGAAATCTTTTCACAGCCTTTGGCTTCTTCACTGGAAAATTTTTGTTCACCATTAAGCACGTTTTCAATCAGTGACCCCAAAAGAGGTAAGAAATGAGTCTTAATATTTGACCTTATATAATGAGAGGGTTGTGCATGAGCCAGCTGGGTTCCCTTTTTAACAAATGAGTTTTCACAACTATTCAGTAATATTTAGCACTTACATAACATTTGATCTGTGCTCACAATTTTTGAGAGTATTGATAATTGGTGTTGACTGTAAACAAAAATTTAGATTAAAAAAGCTTTTGTTTACTTAGGGTCTACATAAGCATGCTCCAGGCTCCCTCTGTTCAGTTTTTCTGCATTTATTGTGTAAGTTAATTGTTTCAGGTAAATAAATATAAAGAAGGAGCTGTGTTCCTTCAAACTATTTTTTTTTCTTTTTTTACAAAAAACAAACACAAAACAACAAATGTGTTCTTACAGCTTAAACCATCTATGATGATTTGGCAATAAACAAAAATTCTAAAAGGGTAATATAACCGTGTATACCAGTGTTACATGTTTGGATTCAGACTCTAGGGACTATAATTATGTATGTGAAATAATAAGACATAAATAGCCAATAAACTAGAAAAGATAAAGTTTTGCCTCTAATTACCACTGTTACAGAAGCATGGTCTGTATAGAATGGAGCCAAATTTACAAAATAAAATTAAAAATAGAAGAATCCTCTTAACCTTTTTTCATCTCCTCAGTTTTCATAGTCAGATATTGCTTATCTAGCTACCCTTTTTTTACTGCACAAGTATCTTCCTGTTGCTTCAGCATGTGCCTGTGAAGCTGCAGCTGATGTTAATCAGTTGGTTATATTGAAGATGATTACCTGGTAATTTTTCAGCCCAGATGTTTACAAGGGGCTTTTACATAATTGAAAAAAAATAATCATAGCAACCAAAAAACCCCTTTGGTATTTGTCAAAAAAACAAACATTTGATACTTCTCAGGAGTGATAAATAATTTTTTGCATAGGGTGTTTTGGGGATATGAAATAACTAAAACTTCTTTTTATTCCTTTAGATCTCTCAAGTTCAGCTTCTAGGGATGGAACACCAACACTTAGCAGCAGTAATTCCCCATTGTTTGTGAGTATTTTTCATGTTTCTTTCACATCAGTTCAAATGTTAATGTTTTGAAGGCTTAACATCAATCTTAATTTTTACAGTAGAAGTTTCTATTCTCAAAAAAATGGCACTTTTATCATTAAAATATGATTCTGGCTTGGAAAACAGTTGTACAGTAGCTCACAACAACAATAATTGAACACAAGAAAAAATTTACAAATGTTTTATATAGGCAAACTTTGACTACTGTCATAGCCACTTCTGCTGCCTGAGGAACTTGCTGTAATATACTGTGGAAGTGTAAAGTAACCAACCTAAGAGCGAGAAAATCTCTTACGATCTGAGTGCGAAATGTTAGAAATCCTGGAGACCTGTCCGAGTACAGGAACAGAGCAGAGATCGCCTCGTGTCTGAGAATCCATCTGGTCTCTGTGTTCTAGTCACGCGCTATGTTTTCAGTCATGCTGCTGGCCATTGATTTTTTGGCGAAGGGTGGCTTGAAGGATTGGATCCTCATGAGCCAGGATGGAGTGATAATTAGCCTGGGAAGTGCTGTTGTACTCCCTGTACCTGGTTGGGTCTTGTTATATGCTTCGTCTGGGCTGGGTATATGGCTTCTGTAAAATCTCTGTGTCCCCTTCTTAGACGTGTAGTTAAGCTTGTATTATGAATTTGTTGTGTATAGTCTTTCTTATGCTTCGAAGAATAAATTCAGTAGGTTAAATTTTAATTGTAGATAAATTATATGGATCAAGTAAAATATGCTTTCTTCCAACAGATAAATGGCCCTAGTAGTTTGTTTGGGTCCGAAAATTACATGGGAATTGCAGGCCAAACTAGAAATGATTTTTCAAATGTTTTTAGCAGTGCAACTGCTAATACACCTGTATCTTCAGCACTTGCGGGAAGAAACCCATTAGAAGGCACACATGAGCTACGACAGGCCTGCCAGTTATGTTTTGTCAAAAAAGGTAAGAGGCCTCTGGACTCAACTGGGTTGATTTTATTAAAAAAATAAAAAGCATACATTTAAAATTTTAGTTTTCATAAAGTAAAATACTGTTGGCTTCTAAACAGTGTTAATCCTGACTTGTTCTTTGCAGATGTAGTACGATCTTATGATTAAGGAACTGGTAAAATGTTTCAACAACTTATCTTCTTTCTTCTTGTCTTTATTTCTTGTCCTAATGGATTCTTGTTTCCTAAAACCACCACAAACCACCACACGCTTTCCCCACCCAGTAGGTGTACTATGTAAGGTCGTTCACATTCTGTATTCACTTTCCTCCCAACCCCCAGGGTACTGTGAAGAATGACACCTTTGCTCAAGACTTAAAAAAAACTTGCAGTACTCTCTGATTGGCCATGGGGAATTGAACCGCAGTTCAAAGTACCTGGTAACCTTCACGTCCCATCTGTTTTATTGTTCTTTCAAACTAATTCTAAATCATAATCCTGAGGCTTCCAAACCTTAGTAATAATTAACTCCACTGTATTGACTCAAAGGACCTTAACCAGCATTGGGCTTTAATATAACTAATCTTTTAGGCCTGAGCTATTGCTGTTAAACAGAGCTGTATTCTAGAGGCAAAAGGTTTTATTAAGACTAATCTTAAAAATAAGCATTGTCTTTAAAGTCATAGGTGTCACTGATATTGATATGTACTAATAAAGTGCAGCGTAGTAACGGATCTTATAAAGAATTGTATCGAGACATTTAGAGGGTGACTCTTGTAGTTTTAAGAACTTTTATATTAGTTCAAATTAATTTTACAAGAAAAATCCATGAAGTGATGTTTGAAAAACCATTAAACACATTCTGTTAAAAGCAGGAGCTATAAAATGATGGTGGAAATACTAAGTGCATTCCTATCTTGACTTTTTGTATCAAAGCATCTATTTCTTCTGTTTCCTTGCATCTCTATCAAAGCCTTTAAGTGTCTCCTGCTTTTACTACCTACTTTTGAAATTGTACTGTTCCATCAGCTTCTTGTCCAGAGAAACTGGGTCACACTCACGTTTTTGTAGTCCCTTAAATAGCAAAATTCACTGAGCATTGCTTGTCTTCAGACTCTCCATCTGATTTCTTCATTTTAGTGGTAATGTAGTCTTCGCTTTAGTGTCATCCTAAAGACAGAGTTTAAAGCTAAGTATATTTTTTGTTTCCAAATCCACACAGTTCTGGGATTGGCATTTATATTTTTGGTATGTGTGTACTTCTTACCTAGTGTGTTTTGTCTCTGAACATAGTAGCTGTTCTAATACAATATAAGTTGAAGGTTAAGAGAGCTGTTTACTGACCCTTGTAATTCATCCGCATTGACGTATTATAAAGAAGCAATTTAAGTTTTAAATCAATGTTACGGAAACATATACTTTGGGATTTGAAAAAAGGCAGCAATTTGTTGCTGTCCCAAAGTAATCTTAAGGTGGTAACACATCATCCCTCCCCAAATAACTTGTGGGGATTTTTTTCTTGCTGAGACTGGTCCTTTTGTAAGTATTCCGTTTTTTTTCTATTCTGCTCGACATGGCTGTTAATGACTTTTGGTTCTTCAGAGTTGCTGTTGCAAGTAGGAATTCTGTACAGTGTGGTCATGTACTTTGCTTTTGGACTTACATGCCAGTCTGTGTATGGAAATGTTGAAAGTATGCTGCAAGTTATGCAAATATAAGCAATTTGCTGTAATTGTTACAGGTCCTAAATTATTGGATTACGCTTACCATCCCAATTTAGAACATAAATGTAAGAAGGATATTCTAATTGGTAGAATAAAAAACTCTGAAGATAAATCATGGAAAAAAATACGTCCAAGACCAACAAAAACACAGTATGTGGGACCATATTATATTTGTAAAGGTAGGTGTTATAGATAGTAAAATGTTAATGCCTACACTCAAAGTAATATAGTTTAGTTTTTCCACAGTGAAGTATAGATTGAGGTTTTTATTCTTGCTCAGGGGAGGTTGAGAAGGAAGTTCACTGGCTTGCTTGTATTTTCAAAGGCTGGAAGGAGAGACGTATTTTGACCATTAATGTGATTATTTGGAGAACATGCACTGTACTTCTGTACTGGTCTTCATCATGAATAACTTTGCTTCCAAGTGCTGGGCTATTGCTGTCCAAAACAACAACAGAAAAGCATTCTTGTTAGAGTTTTGCTGTATGAACCTCCTCTTATGATATAAGCAAGATGACTCGTGGATTAATTATCAGCTATATCTGATGATATTTAAGCAAAGGGTATTCTGGGTTCTCAGCTTTGTAGCCTTAGACTGGAAAAGGAGAGTTGATGGAGGTTGGCATCAGCCTTTCTGAGGAGTTTTACATTTTCAGCAAGTCATTCAGCATAAGGTTTTGCTTCTCTCTGCTAGACTTAAGTGACCCGTTTACAACAGATTTATCTTCTGTATGAAGAACATTTGAAATGGAGATAGTGGAAGTTTTAAGATGATTTTCCAATAAAAGTTGCGTAAAAGCAACGTCATATTCAATGTTACCATTTTAGATGTTGCTGCTGAAGAGGAATGCAGATACCCAGGTCATTGCACCTTTGCGTATTGCCAAGAGGAGATAGATGTGTGGACACTGGAGCGCAAAGGAGCCTTTAGTCGAGAAGCTCTTTTTGGAGGAAACGGAAAGATCAACTTGACTGTGTCCCGACTTCTTCAAGAACATCATGGATTATTTATGTTTCTTTGTGAGGTGCTGCTTTATTTCTAATGACACGATAATAATGATAATAAATAATAAAATTCCCTGGAAAGAAATACTTCGGTTCATGTGTGACTATTTTGTAAACTTTGAAATGCATGTTCAATAATAATCTGTCTGGCTTTAGATTAGAGACTAGTTGAAGTCTCTGTGAAAATCTTTAAGGTAAGGTATATTTTAAAATGTATAAAATACATACTCTATAATTACCTGTTTTTGTATTCCAGAAATGTTTTGATCATAAACCCAGAATAATAAGCAAAAGGAACAAGGATAACTCATCGTCTTGTTCTCACCCTGCTATGCATGACTTTGAAGACAACAAGTATGTCTGAAATACCATCTCTTTCTTTAAGTTTCAAATTAAAAGCAAAGGTTTCAGGGCATTTTGACTTTCATTTCTTACGTGTTGATTAAATTCTCTTCCTTGCTAAGTGACTGTTATGCTTTGGCAGTATGGATAAGATAAACTTACTGAACAAGGATTGTCTCATATTACTAAATTGAAAGTGAATTATTTCTTTATCAGTGCATTCAAAATTAGTGGTATCCACGCTCATGTTTGAATCTTACTGGTTTTGGTGTCAGTTTGTTAATGGCTTATCTTCCTGGTGAGCTGCATTGCTGTAAATAGATGTGTGATGTTAAATTAATATAGGAATTCATAAGTTTGCTCTCTTTGGTCTGTTTTGCTTATTTTGCTGTAGTTTTAACTCAGAACAGTTTAAAGAACAAGTTTACCTTAATTACTCTGAAATAGACCATAGTCCTTATTAATTAATTTGATAAAAAAGTGCTAGGAAAGTGTTTTCAATTACTCTTTGAAAGTTAACAAAGACTTTGTAGTGGTAATAGTGTTAAATAAGCTTTGGAGAATTAATAGACTTACATTTTTATATGATGGAAACGTTAAGTGGGAGCATTTTAATTGCTTTGTTTGTACTCCACTTCCCTATATTGGGGAAACGCTGCAGCTATAAGAGCTAGGCATCAACTCTTTCTT